>NW_027187419.1:21715789-21719433 GCF_028583685.1 Petaurus breviceps papuanus | reverse complement strand
CTGGGTGTGGTGCTGAGTGTCTGAGCCCGGGATTCGATCTCCAGGTCGTCCCAACACTGGAGCTGGTGCTCTTACTCGCTGTGCTACCTGGCCGCCCCATCTCTGATGCCTTTTGAAGAATAATAGAATCTGAAATGTTTTCAAATGACTTCTCATATATCTTGTGAATCAATCTTTTGTGTCCTCAAAGTTATGCCATGGACATCCTCTGTATTTGATCTGGTACAGTTGGTTTCCTCCCTTTGTTTTCTTTAATGCCACTTCTCCTTTCTCATGGAGGACACCAGGGGCAGAGATATTAGCATGGCAGTGCTGCTACTAATGTTGGAGAAGATGGTGTGTTTTAGAAATATTGACAGATCATATCCATCTTTCATCTGTTGTCTTTATTCGGGTTTCATCCTTAAATACCCTTGGGTTTATTTGACTCAATCCAGTCTCTGGCTACGCTTTCTGAAAATTGTTTTCTTTCACTCTTTCTTTTTTATGAGGTGTTGCTACTCATAATCATATGGAACCCCATTCCACAAAGTTATGTAAATATGTTTATATTTTAAACTATCATTACTTATGTAAATAAGTTTATATTTTGAACTATCATTGGTTTTGACTGCCATCTCTCTTTTTTTTTTGGCCAAAAGAGAATGTGTTTGTAATTTCTAGGCTATTTCTGGTTTCCTTGTTCTGGCAGTTCATTTATGTAGTTTAGCTTTTTTACGATGTCATGAACCTTTGAATCAATTTTTATTCATTTCTTGTTTTCAGAGGCAGTTGCCTCTCTAAAAAGTGACCAGATTAGAGCTGTTTTCATTGGATACCTTATATTTTGTTTTTATTCTTCTAATTTTTCCTTTTGATCTTTGCACAAAGTTAGCAATCTGACTTGTCCACAAACACCTGAGTCAGAAATCACTCTCACCATGCCTACGAGTTGTTCCCTGTCATACAGGATCACAGATTCAGAGCTTCAAGACACCCTATCAGGGTTGGGGAACCTGCGGCCTCACGGCCACATGTAGCCTAGTTCACCCCATCCCTCATTTTCAAAATAGAGATTCTCAAGTTCTTAGTGACTTGCCTCTGGTCACACAGAGTCATGATTTGAAAACAGAACTTTTAGGTACAAATCCAGCACTCTTTACACTGAAATTTCTCCTCCTCCTTCTTTTTCTCCTCCTCTTTTTCCTCTTCCTCCTTCCCTTTTTCCTTTCCCTTCCTCCTTATTTTATGCTTTTCAGGTCCATTGCCTCCTTAACTCTTTGTTAAGAGAGAATTCATGATATATGAACTTGAGACTTGTAGCTGCTTAGTTCACAAATATCCTCTGTCCTCTCTTGAATCATGTTTTTTTTTTTTTTAACTTTTTGGGGGCCATCTTGCCCACCTTTGCATAGAATTCACCAAATATTAAGGCATGTGATGATTTAACTTGGAGTTTCTTACCTAGTTCTAAGGAGACTTTCTCTGCTTCTATTGGTATATGGATTGTAATTATCTTCATGTTGATCTTTTTTCAAATGCTTATCATGAATTTCACAATTTGGGTTGACAAAAGTATCTTGTGAAATAATGATTCTTGTTGCCATTCTCCTAGAAGAGGCTATGACCCATCTTTTCATTTGGCTGGAACTTCCTTTTGTCTACTAATTTCATTTATAACTAGTAGTTAAGATTCATAAGACTAAGTTACTCATATATAGGGTGTGTTATGTCTACTCAGTTGTTGGACAAGATCCACACAGCTAAAATACTAAGAGCTAGTTAATATTTGTAGGTAAACAGTTGAAAACTAGTTTGTCTGCCATCTTCTCCTCCATTCTGCCACTGCCATCGAAGAAGCAGAAAGGCCCCACACTGAGCCATGGACCACTTTTGTGCCTTTGTTTCATGAGTTGCCATGGCCAAAGCATGAAATCACCGTGTGACTAGACAGCTGGTGCTGAGCCTCTCCACACTTGGCCTGGTTGTTCTTCAGCAAACAAACATAGTCTGTTGTCAGGGCCACGTTCAGAGTCTCTCTAGCATGGTTAGATCTGCCAGAACTTGTCCTCCATTGTCCTAGTCTTCACAAACCTATATTTACTTTCTACTGTGAGACATCAAAGGGTAGGACCATGGAACTTTAATCATTTAAAAGTAATATTTACCAAATACTTTTACTCATAACTCTTATATGGGAAATCCTGTATCCCTATCATGGACTAAGCAATAGTTCCTTTTCTTTTAGTCAAAATGATCAGAATAAAGAATTTTTTAAAAGCAGCTCTCCTCCCCCCAATATGTTGGATGATGAAGCTTTTCTTAATTCTTAATTTTGGGTCTTTTTTTTTTTTCTGAGTTTATATCCTCTGTTTTCCCCCTTTAGGATGGAAAGAAGAAGTTTGACAAAGAGAGTGAGAAATACTATTCTATTCTTGACAAGCACTTAAATTTGTCAGCAAAGAAAAAGGAGTCTCATTTGCAAGAGGTAAGCTTTCTTTGACTATTTGTCAGAAAAAAAAGTCTCTGAAACAAATTGAGCCAGTCTTTTCTATTCATGCTACCAAGACTACTGAAGTCCATTGGATCTGATCTTCCTTATTTCTAAATTCTTGGAGAGGTCAGTATGTTCACAGCAAGGAAAAAAAAATCACTAATAGATCTTTTACATTATCCTTTTGTTAGGATATAACTTAAATGATAAATCAGTGTAGTTTATACAATATCTCCCCAAATATATATTTACCTGTCCATTGCAAAACAAGTGATTCTGTATGTCCAAGATGAAATTAGAAAATTGTGATATAATTATCATGATATATAATTCAAGGTACATTTTTGTGAAGTATCTGATCTCAGCCCTAAGTCCCTTCATACTACTTAGGACATCATTATTGCCAATTTCTGTATCCTTTTATCTTCTAGCCATTTTCTCTCCTCTTTTGCCCCATCCCATGTCTCTCTTAATTATTATAGTTGAACATCATCTTTCCTTTGCACTTTTGGTGCTGAAAGCCAGAAATCGAACCCCTTAATGAAGGAGTTTTTGAAATTGAATGCTTCTATCTCTGCCTTTTTTTTTTTTAATACTTTCTTCTCCCTCTTTTCCACTCTTGCCTGAAAACATGAAAAAAGGTACTGGGAAGCATAACAATTTACAAGCCTGCTTTGGAAACACACATACACATACACACTCACAAAAGAGGAAGTACTGTTCCAGTTTACTAGTGATAATTGGTAACTTTCATAGACTTTTAAAGTTTGTAATGTTACATATAGCCTTGGGAAGTAGAAACTACAAGTCTTATCCCTAGTTTCTGGAATTTTAATTTGGACTTAAAGGAAGTCAGGGAGTTCAGTAGTTGGAACAGAAGAAGGAGAGTGTACCAGGCATGAGAAAAAGCCAGAGAAAATACCTGGAGCTAAGAGTTGGGGCGTTTTGTTTGTGAGTCAGCCAGAAATCTAGTGTCACTGAATCAGAGTGTCTGTTGGGGACCAAGGTCTCCAGTCTTCCAAAATATGAGAAAAAGGAGGGGGCAAAATTATGAAGGGCTTTGAATATCAAACATAATTTTGTATTTGCTCCTGGAAGCAATGGGAAGAAATTGGAGTTTATGGGTGTGTGTGTGTGTGTGTGTGTGTGTGTGTGTGTGTGTGTGTGTGTG
>NW_027187419.1:21621573-21715779 GCF_028583685.1 Petaurus breviceps papuanus | reverse complement strand
TGTGTGTGTGTGTGTGTGTGTGTGTGTGTGTGTGTGTGTGTGTGTGTATTGGCTGAGGGAAGGATGGATTGCATTGAGGGGAGATCTGAGGCAGGCAGACTCACCAGCTGGCTATTGCAGTTGTCCAGGTGTGAGGTGATGAAGGCCTGCTCTAGAACGGTGGCAGTGACCAAAGAGAGAAGGTGGCATATTTGAGAGATGTTGCAATGGTGAAATTAACAGGCCTTGGCAATAGTTTGGTGCGAGATAGTGAGGAATCCAGGATAATTCCTAAGATAGGTGCTTGGAAGAGTAAGAGGATGGTGTTGCCCTCTACAGTAATAGGGAAGGTAGAAGGGGTGGGGAGGAAGAGTTTAAGGGAAAGATAATGAGTTTGGTTTTGGACATATTGAGTTCAAGGGCTTTGTTGGCCATCCAGTTCAGAATCTCTAAAAGGCAGTTTGGAGAGGAGAGATTGGACATCAACAGAGAGTTGGAATCATTTACTAGAAATGGCAATTAGGTCCATGGGAACTGATAACCAGGAGAGAGTGGTGTCCCAGAGACCTAGAGAGAAGGGAGTATAAAGGAGTCAAGAGTGAGTAACTGTGCCTGAGACTGCAGAGAGGTCAAGGAGAATGCAGGCTGGGAAAAGACCATTGGAGTTGGCAACTAAGACATCATTAGTAACTTTGGAGAGAGCAATTTTAATGGATTGATAAGGTCAGAAGCCAGATTGTAAGGAATTTGAGAAGAAAGTGAATAGAGAGAATGTGGAGGACTTTATCATATAACTATTGGGTAGACCTTGAAAATATAGGAGCTGGGGCAGCTAGGTGACACAGTGGGTAGAATGCTGGCCCTGGAGTCAGGAGGACCTGAGTGCAAATGTGACCTCAGCCACTTACTAGCTGTGCGACCCTGGGCAAGTCACTTAACCTCAATTGTCTCTCCCCAACCCCAAAAGATTGTGCTGGATACAGAAGTCATAATGTCTAAGTTTGGTGAGGAAAGAGGCATATATACCTTCTTCTTTCTCTAGAGATATATGTCTTCCTCTTTCAGTAGAGAAGAGAAAGATGGGGTGATATTTGTATTTCTCTAATTGAATAAAAGGGATTTTTAAAAAAAATTTGATTAGGGGAGGATACTTATAGGAAGAGAGGAAGATGACAGAGAGGGAAACAATGAAGGTGTAAGAGAGAATAGGACTCTCGCTGGGGAGACAAAACAGGTGGCAGAGAGCATAGGTGTTGTCGATTAAGTTTGACAAAGAGTAGGGTCACAGCTTCCTCTGAAATCATAGGATCACTGTAGAAGTGATCACCTAGTTGAACCCCCTCATTTTTCAGATTATTAAACTGAGACCTAAAGGTAAAGTGACCAGTTGAAAGTGTCATACATATAATAAAGTGGTACCACTGGGATTTGAACTCAGGCTCACTAAACCTAAATTAGTGAAGAACATAGAGAAGCTTTGAGGTATGGTTGAGGAGAGTTAAAAGAACTCAGGCCAAATAGCCTCAATCTCAGTATTGGAAGCTGAGTTCATTTATTAAAAGATATTGGGAGTTTAAGGAAGGTAGGAAAAATTTAGAATAACCACTGTGGGGAAAATGATGAGAAGCTTATTGGAGATGAATAGAGGGACTCCTGTGTTGCCATTTAGATTATATAAAATGGATCCCTACAACAGTTTATGACTTTCTCTAGTAGCATTTCGCAACCTTGGGGACATAAGCAAGAAGGCTGATGTTGCTGGGTAGCCCAGATAGGAGATTAGCAAAAACAGCCAAAAGACTTCCCGATCAGATGCAGTACACAGTACTGTTATTATCCCTAAGGAGATGGTAGCTATTTCAGTCCAGAAACCTTATGTTTATATCCCTCATAATGTCATTCTATCAGGAAAATTGCTGAAATGGTTTTTCTTGTGTAAAAAAGGGTCACGCAGAAGTATTGACTATATTTTTTTCTGAGATGTAAATAAACTTACTGATCCTTATAGAATAAGGGAAGGGGTGAGGCAGTCTGGGAGTATTAGTGTTAAGAATTGTGGAGAAATATAAGAAAGATAGTTAAGAATTTGGCTCAATACATTTTCAAGGAAGTCTAGAATTGACTTCTTAAGCACTCTATTAATTTTCCCATGATTGTTTTCATCCTGTTTTTTTTGTTGTTGTTTTGTATTTTTAGTAAAAACTATTAGCCTTAAAAGGGGTTATGTGCTTATTTAGGGATGGAGTGAAAGAAGGAGAAGGTAGAAATCTTTCTTCCTTTGTGGTCCTGAGAAAACAACTTAGGATAAATGGAAGAGACAGTGGTAAGAGAGAACAAATGCAGAACTGAGGAAAGACAAGTATTGGCTGCTGGTCTAGAACTGAGGTGTACCCTGATGCTGAACAGCAGGAGACACCATTTTTGTGCAGTCCTCTGTAGGAGGCACTTAAGCAGTTCTCCCTGATTCCCTTTGTGCTGTATAACTGATGCTGCCCTTCTAGTTTCTTGTGTACTGTACTCAGAGCCACAGAAGGGCCTTGGACATTGAAGGACACTTTTAAGAAACAGACCTTTGGGCTTCATTGAGGAATATATTAAGTATCATAAATAAATATTGAATTTAATAATTTTGTCAAACGTGAACCACTTCAGCTTTCAGACTGGAGGTGTGTTTGTGCAACAAGCTTTTATTTAATATTTCTTTCAAGATGACTTTCAGAACTTGATTCAGGAGAGACATGAGTTTAAAATCTGTCGTCACTTAGGTTGCACTAATTTTTTTTTTCCTTTTCAAAGAAAAAATGACATTTGTTGTACGGGATTTGTTGTAGGGCTTCTCTCTGGGAGGAGCAGGGAGATGCTAATGGGGATAACTATGGTGAGGTTTAAAAAAGAAGACATCAATAAAAAGTTATTTAAGAAACATAATCTGCTATATAAAATGAGTTATTGTTTTTATTATTGCATAACTATCATTCTCTGGGCACTAGGAGTGGATACTAGCTGTATGACTATAGGCAAAGGTAATCTTTTTTTTTTTTTTTTTGCTTTTTGGAGGGGGGAAGGCAGGGCAGTTGGAGTTAAGTGTCTTGTTCAAGGTCACACGGCCAGTAAGTGTTAAGTGTCTGAGGTCAGATTTGAACTCGGGTCTTCCCGAGTCTTCCAGCACTAGGGCTGGTTCTCTAATCACTGCGCCACCTAGCCACCTCCTTAAAAGGTAATCTTTTTGAACCTCATTTTCTTTATCTATAAAATGAGCATAAGACCCATAGTACTTACAGAGTTGTTGTGAAGTACAAATGATATGATGTATGCAAAATACTTTGTAAACGTTAAGGATATATATATATATATGTGTGTGCATGCACATGTGTATGTATATGTATAAATGTGTATATATTATGTACATATACACTTGTGTATCTACATATGTGTACACCCATATACACCATGCATGTATACATGTAGATATCTCTGTGTGCATACATGCATACATACACACAAATAAGTATTATCTAGAAAACAGTATTATTTATTATTTACATTCTAGTTGGATGGTAATATGAATTTATTATTTTTTTTAAGCAAGGAACCAGATTTAAGGTATGAGCATATACATGCTGATGTAGTAGCTGACTGTATGTTTAGTTCTAAGGGGATTCAAAGTGAATTCCAGTCTTAATTCTATGCCAAAGAGAAATTGAGTTTAATACATAATACGTAAGTTCTGTAGCTTCTTGGATGACCTTTCAAAGGAGTGTATGGCATATCAGATTTCAATACTGTAAACCAGAGGTGATGAAAGCTTCTGTAACTGGGAAGCATGACAAGATTCACTACTGTTCTAAGTTATCCAGAAAGTCTCCGTCTCTCCTGAGTGGGAAATGAAATACTCAAATGATTTTCAAGTAATGCCCATTTGAACTTAAAGAATGAGTACAAGATGTCTTGAAAAACAAAATAACTTGCTTGCGTGTGGTTAGTAACAATGACAGTGGTGTCATGTCTGAACAAAGAGCAATGCAAAGTAGCATTGAAGGTAACTTAAGACAAGAGAAAATAATTCGGATATAGTATCAACTATTCTTATCACATGTTTACACTTTACATTTTGATAGTTCAGTCTTATAAATAACTGTACTGCCAAGGTGATCAAAATATTGCTCTGAATAGGAAAAATATTGATTTGTTTTAGTGTGTTGCTTCTGTTCCTTCTTCATGGAATATAGCCCATAAACCATTTAGGGGAGGGAGATGGAAGGATTAGAGGGATGATAGTGGTACCGATTTGTTTTCTCTTTTAGTCTCTAAATTGTTTTATATGTTTGACACATGTATAGTATAAGGGGAAAAATTCATAAAAAAAAATCCTTAAGAGCATTCTGTCATTCAATACTGTAGTTTTTAATGAAGAAACTTTTTAAAGTATAGTCAAAGATTATTTTAATGCTCAGATCTTTACTCCCAAGCATTGAAGGAAATGACTCAGTTTTTGCTTTCTGCACTGCTGTTGCTTAATGCTCAGACCTCAGCAGGAGATGGTGGTTTTTATCTACTTCCATTAACCTCAGTTGCTAATAACCTGTGTTTAAAACTGTAGAGATTGAATGGGGTGTTTCTCTACTAAACCAAATAGTGTTCCCAGTTTTCAGAAGGACATCTGAGGATGACCAGTTTAGGATCGAAAGGAAGAGATGAAGAGATTTTATTATTTAAATTAAATAAAGAAATAATAAGTTTAAAGAAATAAATAAAAGATAGAAAGGGAGTGGTTATCTAAAGCATACTTTCTAAGTCACTAGAATTATATAAGAAACCCTTATTTTTATTCCAGAAGAAAACTGTGTTGTACTTTTGGAATATGATTCATTCAGCATCCATTAAGGGTTTCAGATATAGACCTTGCCTTTGTCCCTCCTGGAAATAAGCTCTGAAATCAAATATGACCTCTTTGTTTATTACAGTTTTACCTTCTATCTAGTTATTTATACTTATGCCTTCTTTCTCCTACCACATATTAAGCTTTGAAGACACTTGAGTTTCTCTCACAGAAAGAGGCAGTCAGCGAGCTTTTATTAAGCATCTTCTATGTTCTAGGCACTGTAATCCCCATTAACAAGGAGCTTACCTTCTAATACAAGTTCCCATATGAGACAAGTACATATATGAGCATAGATAGCATAAAAATAAAGAGAAAAAGGACAGAGTAGATAAATGGTCTCATAGGGAAGGAGGTTGGGTACCAGCAGTCAGGAGAATAAAGAATGGCTTCATGTAAAAGGCAATGCGTTAGCTTTGTCTTCAAGAAGATGAAACAGATTACTTGAGGTGGAGGTGAGGAGGGAGTGTGATCCAGGCCTGGGAGACACACCAGTTCAAATGTACAGAGATAGGATATAAAGGATCCTTTGTGAGAAGCAGAGAGGGCCAGATTGACTAGATCACAGATGTGTTTTTTTTTTTAATATTCTTTGTTTATCCTTAATAACAATCACAGGTTTTTGTTTTGTTTTTTGCATACCATAAAGGTGTGTAATGAATTCTGATTGACTAGATCCTTTGCTATTTCCTGCATCCTTATAGAATATGACCATTAATGATTCCTTATTTGTGTTTTTCTGTTTTCTTCAACAGGCAGATACGCAAATTGACCGAGAACATCAAAATTTCTATGAGGCATCACTTGAATATGTCTTTAAGATACAAGAAGTTCAAGAAAAGAAAAAATTTGAATTTGTTGAACCAGTAAGAGTTCCAGACTGCCTTCTTTATTATAGAATCTGTATTTCACTTGACAGTTATTATTTTTCCCAAAATGCAATATTTGAAAATTAAAAATTCTTTGAGGGCTGGTATAGTGTAGTTTTTCTATTTTGACATCCCTAACACTTAGCACATTGCCTTGCATTTAGTGGGCACCAGATGAATAGTTGTTAATTAAATTGAATGGAAACCAGTCTCGGTCACTTGTTGCCTATAGAGTCTTAAGCGAGTCACTTAAACTTTTCTTTTTAATCATCTGTAAAATGAGAAGATTGGATTAAATGACCCAAGGTTCCTTCCAACTTTAGATCTATGTTCCTATGAATTGAATTGAATAATTGTCATCTAATGTAAATGTCATCTGATGTCATCTACTTGTCATGTAAAACCCCATCATTTACAGATGGGGTTCTAAGTGCTTAGACGGAAGGCAGATTGCTTATGCTCTGTATGTGTATACATATATTCATGTGTGTGTGTACACACACATATGCATTACATGCACAAAGGATGTAACTTATGTTGCACATATACGTGCATTTATGATTTGTTGTTTAGTTATTTTCAGTTATATCTGACTCTGCATGACCCCATTTGAGGTCTTCTTATCAAAGATACTGGCTTCAGTTTGCCATTTCCTTCTCTAGCTCATTTTACAGATGAGGAAACGGAGGCCAACAAGGTACAGGCTGGATTTGAACTCAGGTCTTCCTGACTCCAGGCCTAGTGCTCTACTGTGTTTCCTAGCTGCTTGCTTTTGTGAGTGTTCATGGTCTCTGCATCACTTCAGTTTTTAAGCCAATTCTAGACAAAGTGCTTATTTCTACATGGTTACTTTATGTGTAACATTTTCCACCATATTTACAATCCTGCTATGTCTACGTAATATATATCTATACAATAGAACTCCTACTCTGCCTGTCAGCATTCTTAAATACAGTTTTTAGAATACAAGGAGAGTGGGAAGGAGGGAAAAATGGATTGAGTGAGAAGGGAGAGAGGGGAAATTTTGTCTCAAATTCATAGCAATAAACAATGAAAATGCAATGTAATTCACAAATCTTAATTTTAGACATTAAATCCATATTTTTCTCACACCACATAGTTTTAGGAGTGGAAACATAGTAAATTTGATATGATAAAATATATATTTGTATTTTTAAGAATGCTGCTTTTAGATACTCAAGTTTTATACTGTGCTATTAACTCACCCTTTTTCTGGAGGTTATAGAAAGCAACAGAATTGCCAGTAGGAAAGAGGGGATAACCCCTAAATAATTAAGAATTGGATAGGGAGAGTAAAGTCATCTTCATATAAAGAAAGATCATTGCAGTGTGGAAACAAAGATTAAGTTAAGAAAATTAAATGTGTAGGGAAAATTTGCTTCTGTTCTTAATGATAATAGATAAGAGGTTGATGAAAGATCATAGTTTTTTTTTATTGTAAGAAAAATATGGATCAACAATATAGTCAATGAAAAAAAAAAAGCTAGTGCAATCTTGAGTTCTATTAAGAGAGACATTGCTTTCAGGAATAAGAATGACCTGATAAGACCGCCTGTGGAAATTTTTGTTCATTTCAGGCCGTCACATTTTGGAGGTATGTATTGGAATTGAATGCCCCTGAGGGGATTCTAGGATAACAAATCCAAAATTCTGTGATACTGTGCAACTCACAAAAATACATTGATTTACAGTTTATAAAGTAACTTCTCAGTAACAGGAAAGACAGTCCAAGCGTTATTCCCATTGTACAGGTGAGGAAATTGAGATTGAGAGAGGTTAAGTGACTTGACCTTCTGTCTGTCATCTCATTAGAGCAAGGAGAATATTTCTTAGAAATATGACAGTTGCCTTTCCCTTCAAAACTAGTCTATGAAATGAATATCATGGGGACACTTGTTGCTTCTTCCCCTGCTAACCATCTTAAAACCCTCCCTCCCTGTAGAATGTACTTGTGAGTTATTCTGAGTCCAAGCATGCCTTTCTTATGATTTCATAATTGAAATTGATGTTAAATTCTTTCTTTCAAAATCCTGTCCTGGCTGCTGGATTTTCCCATTAGTGTGTCTGGCCAAAATGAAGACTTCTGGCAACTGAGTTTCATTCTCATTTCTAATTTTGTAATTTCTTTGCATCCTTGTATTTTATACCCCCATTTTCTTTTCTTTCTTTTTTTTTTTGCTTTTTTGGAGGGCAGTTGGGGTTAGTTAAGTAACTTGCCCAAGGTCACACAGCTAGTTTGTGTGTGTGTGTGTGTGTGTGTGTGTTTTAAGTGCCTGAGGCTGGATCTGAACTCGGATCCTCCTGACTCCAGGGCCAGCACTCTACTCACTGCGCCACCTAGCCGCCCTCTACCCCATTTTCAGTATGATACTGAAAGACATGTAACTAATACTATCTTAACCTGAAGAAAACATCTTTGTATATTATTTAAGAACAAATAATTTAGCTTGAGGAAATTTAGAATGCTTTACTCTGTGCAGGTGACTCAAGACTATATAGTTTTAAGAAAATCTTTAAGGAACAATAAATCTGAAAACATAGCATATCAGAAAAATACTATTTTTATTATCATTTATATATTACATGGTTTTGTAAGTAGAAATTCATGTACATTGGAAAAATCTTTGACCTGTCTTAGTTGACCCCATAGAAAAGGTTCTTTTGTTTACAAGTGATAAGTAATGCTAAGAAATAAAAAATATGAATGGCACATGTACTTACATGTTGATGAGACTGTCAGTTTCAAGGATGATATATTATGAAGGGAAGCTACTTTGCATAAGAAATATGTTTTTTACTTTCAGATAAACAACATCTGTTTCAGATGACTATGTATTCCTTCAATTAAAACAAAGTGACAGTTCTTTCTGTTCTAATGAAGTTTTCCCCCCATGATTCCACAAATAAACTTAACAGAATAATATTGAGATAACATTGAATTTATTGGAATTTTGACTATCTTAAGAAAAAAATTGGAGTTGTAAGCATTTGGGAAAGAAAGGAAAGCTACACATTTAATAGATATTTAATAAGTATTCTTATTTTTCAGTGTATTTTTGTTTATTTAATTTAAATATTTCTCAGTTACATGTAAAATTTTTTTAAAGATTCTTTAAAAAAAAAAATTGAGTTCCACATTCTCTGTCTTCCTCCCTCCCTTCCCCCTTCCTTGAGAAGGCAAGCAATTTGATTATACATGTGAAGTTAATGAATATTTTTAATGAATAGTCTTTAAAATCAAGTAGTTTTAAAATCATTATTTTCATTCAGAGTTCTTGTGTTACTGTTTTATTCCCTTTAAAACTATGTCCACATTTTCCTATTTATCCTTTTAAAAACATTTGTCCTATTTATTATACTTTAATAGAGCAGTAAAAAAAATTTCCCAGCACCTGGTATGATGCCAAGGCTCACAAATTTGGGTCATCTACTTTTATATTCACCAATTGAGCTAATGTGGTCAGGGATTTTTGTGGGGGAAATGAACAAATAGAGAACGTGATCTATTTGCCACTAATAGGTACAAAGACTTGAAGTGAAATGAATTAAAAACCATTTTCTACTTCAAGCTGTCTATAATTCTGTTTCCTTGGCTTAAAAAAAATTATAATGATAAAGAAGAGAAGGCCTCAGGTGACTGTGACTATAACCATCTGTAATAGCTTAAGTGTTGTAATCTGAAGTACATTCAACCCTTTTTGGTCATGCATCCCATCAGTAAAAGAAATTATTGAGCGCTTGCTCCAAATGTGTATATTTACTTTAGAAATTATATATTGTCTACTGTTGTTCTATTTTAAAGAAGGTACATTTTAAAACTTACAGAAAAATATAAATTTTAAAAGAATGGTAAAGATCAAACATTTCATCCATACATTTGTAGAGACCCATTAACATTTACTAAATAGGAAATTGACATGGTAAGTCCTGTGTTTTAGGAAAACCATGTGGCAGTTGTGTGAAAGATCTACTGGGGACTTGAGGCAGGGAGAATAATTAGGAAGTAATCCAATCCAGGTGAGAATTTTGATGAGGACTGAACTAGAGTGGATGTCACATGAGTACAGAGGAGATAGGTTCAAGAGATGTTGTAAAGATAGAAATGATAATAATTACACCTGATTCAGTATGTGAGGTGAGGGCGAATGAGAAAATGACTTTGGCAACAATGTGGAAGATATACTGGACTTGAGGCAGGAAGATCCATTAGAAGGCTGTTGTAATGATCTAGGCAAAAAGTGATGATTGAGGTAGTGGATGTGTGAATACAGAGAAGTGGACAGATGTAAGAGATGTTGTGGAGGTAGAAATTACAAGAATTAGAAAATGATTGGTTAACTGGGGTGAAAGAATGATGTGAAGACACCAAAGGTGGCACTGAAGAAGACACCAAAGGTGGCACTGAAGATGACACCAAAGGTATTAATTTGGATGAGTTAAAGTATGGTGATGCCCTAAATAAAAAAAAAAAAGGGAAGTTGGGAAGAAGAGTGACTTTGGGGGAAATATATTGTAATAAAATTATTGCTGCATATTGCAATGCAATGCATCCTCACTTATCCTGCTAGCCTTGTCTCACCTAAAACAAGGCTTTTATATAGGTAAGACAAGGTGAAACAATTGCAGGACTGTGTGTCAGAAAAGGTGAAGGAAGATGGGATTAGGAGCACAGCAAAGGTGGTTGGCCTTGGTGGAAAGAGGAACCACCGCTTCATCAGAGATTTAAATAAAAGAGGAGAAAATGGGGGATCTCATGGAGCTTTGAAATGTAGGTTAAGGGCAAAGAGGGAACTCACAGCAAGTGGTCTCTACTTCTTAGTACAATAGAAGTCATAGGGGCGGCCAGGTAGCACAGCGAGTAAGAGCACTGGCTCCAGTGTCAGGATGACCTGGAGATCGAATCCCGGGCTCAGACACTTAGCACCCACCCAGAAACACCTGGCCATGTAGCCTTGAGCAAGTTACTTAACCCCAATTGCTTAGGGGCGGCCGGGTGGCTCAGTGAGTAAGAGCACCGGCTTCAGTGTCGGGATGACCTAGAGATTGAATCCCGGACTCAAACACTCAGCACCACACCCAGAAATAACTGGCTGTGTAACCTTGAGCAAGTTACTTAACCCCGATTGCTTAAAAAAAAAAAGTCATAACCCTCTCTTCTGATGAAGTTGGGTTGTGCTGTGGTGTGGGATGGGAGGCTTAAAGGGAAAAGAGAAAGTTTGGAAGTTAGTGTGAGAAACGATTACCTTGCTATAGTGAGGACCCACTTGGGATGAGATAGTTTAAATTTGGGTTGCATCTAACTAGTATGGTTTGATCACTTCCTCCACGACTGCTGTTACTCTTTAGCAATATCATTCAACCTCAGATTGTTTTGATTTCATCTTTTCTTTCCTCGTTCTACTGAACAGATCTCAAAGATTCTGCCATTTTTTTTTCAGTCCTGACTTTGTGATGTTTCTTGAACCTTTGCTCCTTTGATCTTTTTGTTCCCTTGATATAACTGGTCATACTTGACTCCTCACCATCGTTTCTGACTTTAGGCTTAGTAAAACTCTTAACGTGTAGGCTGTCAGAAATGTAATGATCCTTAGAGTTCAAGTACTGTTTCTTGTTCCCTCATTTTAAAGAGAGGGAGGGTAAGGCCCAAAAAGGTTAAGTGATTTGTCTGAGACCACACAGCTAGTTAGTGGGAGAGCTGGGATAAGGACTCAGGTCACCTTTTTCCCAGTATGTACTTTATTTTTCCATACCACTCTGCAATCTTAGGACTCTCAGTCCAGTGGGTTTTATCTTATACTTTTCTGCCTTTCTGAACTATTCACTTGCATTTTCCAATCTCTTAATTAGCTTTTTGTCAGCTGAGTTTGCTATTGTTCTCCCTCTTTCCCCTCCAAAAAAAGGTCACTTTAGGGATTTCTGTATTGATCCTTTGATACCAGGTGACCTGATAATTTCTTTCCTTACCCAGGCTGCATTTAATGTCACTTTGTTCATCCCATTTCTCCTGTGATGTATTGCATTTCACTGGCTCCTTAATTTTCCTGCTATTCACTTGGCACATTTTTCCTACAGAGGCCCTAGATTCTCTACCTTGCCCCTAGATTTCCCTCCATACACTTAAGAATAACTGAAGTAAGCACTTTGCCCCCTTAAATTATTCTAGCTCACAAACTGTTAAAAATATCCATACAGTTTAAAATATGAGCTTCTGCCAGACTGTAGCTATTTCATGATGACTTTGTTTTTTTTTTAATATATCTGGAGCTGTAGATCAGAAACTGTTTCCATCATCCTTGTGTATCTACAGTTGCTCATTAGAGATGGTGGGTAAATGTTATGGATCAATGGATTGGATGGATTGGATGGATGCATGGATGCATGGATGGATGGATGGATGGATGAATGGATGAATAAGTATATGAGTTATCTTAAAATGTAAGCTTTATTTAGAGACATAGAATAAATGCTAACTGAAATTGTTCATGGAATCAATTTGATAGCTATTAATCCATTATATATTTTTAAGGGTTATCTTTATGAATTCATTTCCACTCATGAAACATTAATTATGCATTTGCAGTGTATCAAGTACTGTGCTAAGTACTAGGAATATAAAATTAAAAGGATATAGGATCTGTGCCATCTAGCAACCTACCTTCCAGAGTGGGAGGTAATGTGGCAGAGAACAGCATGTTCATAGATAGATATAGATAATATATTATTACAATAGATAGTAAATAAACAAAACTTACTTAGTTGGGAGGATACTGAATGGTTGCATCAAGAAAGACCTTGTTGAGGAAAAAGCATTTTAGCTGATCCTTGAGGAAAGCCAAGGTTTTAAGAGTTGGATGAAGAGGGAGAGCATGCCAGGTTTGGGGGACAGCCTATGTAAAGGAAGGAGATGGTATGTTATGTCTAAGGAATAGCAAGTAATCTGGATTGACTAGAACATAGAGTGGATCAGACAGAATAATATGATAGCTTAATAGTTTTTTTTAACATGATATACAATTACAAATATAAATGCTATTACAGATATATCAGTTTATAATTTACATGTTTAGATGTAAGCAGTATAATTATGAAGAGAAGAAAAAAATGCTTTTAATTTAATTGAGAATTTTAAGTTCAAGAAAACCAGCAGTTATAGACAGTGGGCAAAATGTCCAGTGTTCCTTTATAAGATTAATGGGAGAACTAGCATTTTAGCTGGTTGCTTATGCAGTTACCAGTTTCCAGAAGTAATTGCTATCTTTATCTAGTGAGTTGCTGCTGTACCATCTCCACCTGCCCAATACAGCAGATTTAGCCTGGAAAGTAGTGAAAGAGAGCCAGGTAAACCTATGCCATATTTGAGGCAGTTTTTAAGCTCATAGGTTATACCCAGTTGTTAATTGGTGGGGTAATGATGGGAGATGTGATCTGACTTAGTGATTTAAGGAATTAAACTTTTTAAATTCTAGTTCCTTCTCTCTGTTGGTAATTTCCAGTTCACCCTATATATAGCTAGTCTGTTGTACTCAGTGGCTTAAGCATCTCTCATAATTATAAATTAGAAAGTAATTACATATCTTTAATAGTAGAGAGACTTTAGCTGGACCTCCCTCCCCCCCGTTGCAAAAAAAAAAAATCTTCCATAGTACCTTGTACATCATAGATCCTTAATATGTGTTTATTGAATTGCTCTATAATTGCAATGTTAGCTAAAAGTTAAATCTAATAATAACTAGCATTTATGTAGCATCTTAAGGTTTGCAGGTTTTTTTTTTTTTAACAAATTTTATGTCATTTTATCTTCACAACAATTCTGTGAGCTAGGTGCTTGTATGATCTTCATTTTACAGATGAGACAGACAGATTAAATGACTTGCTCAAAATCACCCAGCTAGTAAAGTATCAGAGGTCTTATTAGAACTCTGTTCTTCCTAACTCCAGGTTCATTGCTGTATCCACTGAGCCACCTAGCTCTTAAGGTACTTGATCTTGCCATTTAACCTTGTAATTTGATATGTTAAGGGCTTCTCCTGAATGGAAAAAGTCTAAGTCACTTTGCGGGGGTGGGGCGTGGGGGGAGGATGATTATAGGCTATAGTCTTGTTTAAAAAGTATTATGAGCATTGTTTTGGATGATGTAAGTACAAAGATGGTCCTATTTAGTTCCATCAGTGGACAAAATGAGCCCCTAAAAGTTTTACTTTGCTGCCATCTTGTGGCAGTTGTTTTAATGAACTCCATTAGCTAGAAAACTGATAAACTACACAGGGTTTTTGCAGTGAGTTCTGTAGCATGAGAATTCTTATGGAATTTATTTGCATTTTAAAATTTGCCTTTGAATCGAACTAAACTTTCAGGCAAGCTCTTCTGTGTAGATTTGATTTAAAAAATGAAATCTTGTCTCAAGTCAATACACAAACTTCCTAGTTTTTTTTTTCTGTTATTTACTAAAATGGAAAGATAACAAAATAACAACAATGACAATAATAATAATATCTGCCATTTATATAGTGCTTTTAAGTTTGTAAAATGTTAATCAATTCTCTTGATCCTCACAAAAACTATATGAGGTAGGTACTATTATTTTCTCCATTTTATAGATAAAGAAATGGAAAGATTTTAAGTGATTTACCCAGGGTCACATAGCTAATAAGTGCTTAAAGTCCTGTCATTCTTGAGATGTACTTTTAAAGTCAGAACATATAGGGGAATATGTTTAAAGAAATTCACATTGAAATTCTTTAATAAATTATTTTATGAGGCTCAGCACAGAGCCATTGACCAAGATGTATAGCCTGGACATTCAAAGTGGGTGTCAGAAACAAAGGATAGTAGCTTATCATTATTGAGAATTTTTAGTGTTTTTTTTTTTAAATCTTCCACTACTACAATATTATCTTACCTTCTTCTCATCTATTCAGCTCTCAAATGAAAAAAAATTTTGGGCCTCAGGACATTTGGTGTTTTGATGAAAAGGTTTCTTCTAGGTTTTCTTCAAAACATTCTCTAATATTTTCATTTCTGCCTCAGAGGACACCATAGTAATATCTCTGACTACATCTTTAGATGGAACAGGGAATTGTGTATTAGAACTTGAGAAAACTACAAAGAATATTTCAGTAGGATATCTAGTAAGCACATATTAGATTAAGCTTTCATCTTATTTTTTATCCATCTGCATAGTTATGGTTATTATGTGAACTTCTTTAAGTCAGATTATATTTTAAAGCAACAGTTTGATTTATATAGGCTATACCTTATGCTTCTAGATAGAATCCATGTTGTGTGTGTGTATTTTGACAAACCTGTTTAGCTAAAAAGGAATGTTATGTTAATGGTATTATATCTGATGTTAAGTAGTAGTTGCAAACTTATATGTATTGAGTAATGCAAAATTTGTAATGGAAACCCTTTACATATTAGTCATAAGTAATTAATGCAATTCCCCTTATTTTGGGTAATTACACTTCTGTAAGAGTCAGATAAGAGGAGAAAAACCATCAATAAAAATATGAAACTTTTAAAGAAACTAAATAAGCAGTTAAAATTATTTCTCTCCTGAAAACCAAAATACTTTTTGAATAGTTGACAACTCTAAGAAGGAAAAAGCAGAATTATTTTTGTACTTAGAAGTAGAGTCTATATTTATTTGTTAGAAATTATAGTGTATCTACCAATTGAAGCTTTAGACTTGTTATTTTCCCCAAGGAGCATGACAGGATTCATTCTGTATATGAAAACTCATTCAAGTTTCATTTATCTCATAACTATGTAAAAGGTTGATGCCTTTAATCCCTTCCCCCATCCTATATAAATTCCTTGAGGACATGTACTGTGTTTGTCACCAGAGATAGAAAGATTAGAAAAAAGGCCACACTACCTCCCCTAGAAGACCTTGCATTCTTTTGGGAAAAGGTTCTTAATCGTATTGTCCATCATGGACCTCTTCTCAGAATAAGGTTTGCTTCTTGCATTCACAATTGAAAGAAATCCTAACGTTCAGTTTGAGGTTAATGAAAATAAAGATGTACTTTTTTTCCTCCATTCAAATTCAAGGAGCCCCTGTAATCTACCCACAAGCCTTTTGGGGGGGTGGTAGAGTTAAGAATCTCTATGTGATGGGAGTGAGGGTATGGGATGGGAAATGATACAGCAAAAAGAGGGGTCGATAAAAAGTATTGTAACAAAATTAAAGGAGGGAGAAAAAATATCTTCATATTTTTTTCACTCCTTGAATTGAGCCTTAAAGGAACATAAGGCCCCTGAGAAACTGAGTTGAGCAGGAAGTGTGCTGCACAGAGTAGGCTTATTTAATTAAAATGAATATTAAAGCATCATAGAAGGCTAATTAAAATAAAATTTAATATTTGGGTATCAGAGAAGGTATCATCTTAAGATAAACCTTAAAGCAGGATCTTAATATCATAGATCTAGAGCAGGAAGAGACTTCAGAGGCCCTCAAGTCCAGCCCTATCATGTTATAAATGAGGTAGCTGAGGCACAGAGAGGCCAGGCGACTTACCCAGGGTCATACAGGTAGCAAACATCTGGTGGAATCTGAACCCAAGTTTACTTACTCAAAGGCTGTATTTTTTACATTGAGCCATGCTGACTCTCCAAACTGTCAGTCATCAGTCACTGTGTGGCAGATGCCTGGCTAAACTCTGGGACTACAGAAAGAGGCAAAAGACAGTCCCTATCTTCAAGGATCTTACAATCGAATGGGTGAGAAAGCAAGTAAATAAATATGTACAAATAAGCTATATAGAGAGTTATAACAAATAAGCTTATATATACATATATATAAGTCTGAGATAATTCAAAGGAGGAAGGCACTAGAATTAAGAGGGGTTTGGGGGAGGTGGAGCCAAGATGGTAGAGTAGAAGCAAGACCTTCCTGTGGCTCCGGCTTCCACCTTCCCCAATCCATGTAAAAAGGAGACTCTAAACAAACTTTGGAGCTTCAGAACCCACAAAATGACACAGAGAAGCTAACCTCCTGCTGAGGACAGCCCGGCAGGCTAGCAGGAATCCAGTGCAGCACTCTGGGAGCCCAGCCCAGCCCCACACCAAGGATTTAGCCCCAGGGTGGGCCTGACCAGCCACTGGCCAGAGGGAATCCAGATCAGCAGCAGCAGTGGCAGTTACCAGATTTATCAACACATAAATGTGAAGGACAAAGTGAGAGGTCAGTGCAGTCTGGACTTTGGGACCAGGAAGTGGGAGGGCATGGTTTTTACCCCCCAGGGCGAGAAGCCACTGAGATGCTGGCACAGCCAGCCAGTGTCACATGGCAGCTTCAGCTCCTGGCCTGCAGAGTGTAGGGGGGACCAAGCACTCTTGCTTTAACCTGCTTGGATATGGATTGCAGTCTAGGGTGGAGGTCCTGGGGTGTGTGTCCAGCTTGCTAGAGCGTGCGGAAAGCTCAGAGAGCGCACCCATCTAATACCTCTGGCAGCTGAGAAAACGCCAGCATTTGGGACGAAAACTGCCCTGTCTGGTGGCAGTCCTACTGTGGCAAAGTCCAAAAGTCAAGTAATTGAGTGGCAAAATGAGCAGGCAAAGAAACAAAGCAGACAGAAGATTCCAACATTACACTCCTATTTTGGGGACAAAAATGAGCAAAGCATGGAACAAGAGGAAAACAGTGAAGTCAGAACTCCTGCACCAAAAGCTTCAAAGAAAAATATAAGCTGGTTACAGGCCAAAGAGGACCTTAAGAAGCAGATAAGAGAAGTGGAGGAAAAATTGGGAAGAGAAATGAGAACAATGCAAGAAAATTATGAAATGAGAGTCAACAGCCTAACTGAGGAAAATAACACCTTAAAAAACTGACTCAAATGGCAAAGGAGGCTAAAAAAGGCAATGAGGAGAAGAATGCCATAAAAAAGCTGAATTTGCCAGATGGAAAAAGAATCTCAAAAGCTCAATGAGGAGAATCATTGCTTCAGAATTAGATTGGAGCAAATGGAAGCTAATGACTTTATGAGAAATCAAGATGCTGTTAAATAGATCCAAACAAATGAAAGAATAGAAGGCAATGTGAAATATCTCATGGGAAAAACCACTGACCTGGAAAATAGATCCAGGAGAGATAATTTTAAAATTATTGGACAACCTGAAAGCCATGACCAAAGTAAGAACCTACAAATCATCCTCCAGGAAGTTCTCAAAGAAAACTGCTCTGATGTTTTAGTACAAGAGGGCAAAAATAGAGGTTGAAAGAATCCATCGATCATCTCCTGAAAAAGATCCCAAAAAGAAAACCCCTAGGAATATTATAGCCAGGTCCCGGAATTCCCAGATTAAGGAGAGAATATTATAAGCAGCCAGGAAGAAACAATTTGAATATTGTGGAAACACAATCAGGATAACCCAGGATCTGGAAGCTTCTACACTGAGGGATCAAAGGGCTTGGAATATGATATTCTGGGGGTCAAAGGAGCTGGGATTAAAACCAAGAGTCACCTACCCAGCAAAACTGAGTATCATGTGTCTGAGTGAAATATGGTCACTCAGTGTAATAGAGGACTTTCTAGCATTCTTGATGAAAAAACCAGAGTTGAATAGAAAATTTGACATTCAGATACAAGAAGCAAGAGAAGCATGAAAAAGTAAACAGGGAAAAGGAATCATAAGGAACTTATAAAATTTGAACTATCAACATTCCTACATGGAAAAACAATAATTGTAACTTAAGAAACTTTTCTCAGTAGTTGAAGAGATTAGAAATATATGTGTCTATATATGAAGGTATATGGGCATATGAATACATATGTGAATGTGTGTGCATGTTTACAGGTATACATAGATAGAAGGCACAGGACCAATTTAACAGGAAGGGATGATACTTAAAAGGTGAAATTAAGAGGTGAGAGGAATATAATGAGAGGAGATGGGGAGAGACAGATTGGGGTAAACTATCTCATACAGAAGAGGCAAGGGAAAATGGTTACAATGGAGGGGAAGAATAGGAAGGCAAAAGGGAAAAGGTCAATCTTATTCCCATTGAATCTGGCTTGAGGAGGGAGTGAAATGCACACTACATAGGGTATCTCACCCTCCAGGAGAGTAGGGAGTAAGAGGGGGGGATGATGGAAGGGAGGGCAGGCTAGGGGGTAGGGAAGTTGGAAGCACCCACTTTTGAAAAGGAAGGGATCAAAGTAGAGAATAGAACAAGTGGGAGGTGGGATAGGAGGGAGAGAAATATAGTCAGTATTTTACAATATATCTCCTATGTCATTGTTTTGCATTAGCCACACATGTACAACCTATACCATGCTTATCTTCCCAGTAAGGGTGGGTGACAAGGAAGGAAGGGAATGAATCTGGAATTGAAAGTTTTAAAATTAAATATTCAAATGTGTGTGTGTGTGTGTGTGTGTGTGTGTGTGTGTACTATTATTAATACCATCTTACGTGTAATTGGGAACTAAGATACACAGGCACTGAGGCATAGAGATCCACTGGAAAAGTCGAAAGGGGTATGGGAGAAAATATGGGAGAGAGCAGATTGGAGGAGGGGATATCCTGTGGGACTGCTATTTTGGAGCGGTGGGTAGGGGAAAAACAGGGAGAAAATTTGTAACTCAAAATCTGGCAGAAATGAATGATGTAAATCAGAAGTTAATAAAGCATTAAAAAAAAGAGGGGTTTGGGTTGGGAAGGGCTTCATGTAGAAGATAGGATTTTAACTGAACTTAAAGGAAACCAGTAAGAGAGCATTTCAGTCATAGGGGTTAGCCAGAGAAAATGCCTGGAGCTGAGAAGTGGAAGGTCTTCTTCATGTAACAACAATCTGGATGCCAGTGTCGCTGGATCGGAGTACATATTGGTTACTAAGGTATAAAAAGACTGGAAAGATGGGAGGGGATTGGATTATGAAGGACTTTGAATGCCAAACAGCATTTTCCTATTTGACTCTCAAGGCAATTGAGAATCACAGGGGTTTATTGAGTAGTGGGGAGTGACTTAATCAGACTTGTGTTATTAAGAAAATCACTTTATTGGCTGAATGAAGAATGGTTTGGGGTGAAGAGAGACTTGAGGCAGGCAGACCCACTAACAGGCTACTTCAGTGATGCAGGTTCGAGGTGGTGAGGGTCTTTAGCAGAGTGGTTGCAGTGTTGGAGGAGAGAAAGGTGCAAATTACAGAGATGTCACAAAAGTGAAATTGACAGACCTTGGCAACAGATTAGATGTGGGAGGGTGAGCAATAATGAGAAGTTAAATATGCTGCCTAGGTTGCCAGCTGAGTAGTATAGAGGGAGAAGAGAAGAGGACCCAGGACAGAACCTTGAGGGACACCTACTGTTAGAGAGTGTGATCTGGAAGAGGATCTAATAACAGAGGAGACCTGAAAGGAGTGGTCTGATAGGTAGGAGGAAAACCAGGACAGAACTGTGTCCCAAAAACCTGGAGAGAAGAGTATCAAGGAAGAGAGGGTGCTCAACTGTGTAAAAGGCTGAGGAGAGGTCAAGGAGAATGAGGATTGAGATGAGGCCGTTCGATTTGGCCACTGGATAACTGGTAATTGGATTTTAGTGAAATGATAAGGTCAGAAGCTGGATTAGAGGGTATTATGTTAGTCCAGGTAAAAGGTGATAAGTGCCTGAACTAGGGTGGGTGGTCATGTGAGAGGAGAAAAGAAATGGGTACAAAAATTTGCTCAGTAAACATTTCTTAATCATACATTATGTGCCAGGCATGGTGGTGGGAGGTACTTAGCTGGGGATAGAAATAGTAAAACCTCAAACTTGTCTCTTCCCTTAAGGAACCTTCATTCCATTAAATGAAACGTGCATATAAATATGCAAAATATATACAAAGCAAATATAAACTGGGTGAATCAGGAACCGCTCATGTTGGAGTAGAGCAGCTAGTTAGCATGGTGGATAGAGTGCCAGGCCTGGAATCAGGAAGACCTGAGTTCAAATCTAGCCTCAGACTTTTACCCAGCTATGTGACCCTGGGTAAGTCACTTAATGCCATTTGCTTCGGTTTCCTCATCTGTCAAATGAGCTGGAGGAGAAAATGGGAAACCACTCCAGTATCTTTGCCAAGAAAACCATAAATGGAGTCATAAAGAATTAAATACAACTCAGCAAGAGTTGGCATTTGAACTGAACTTTAAATGAGGTTAAGGAATTTTTATTTTTATTATTATTATTGTTATTACTACAAGGTAATCAGGGTTAAGCAACTTGCCTACAGTCATGCAGCTAAGTGTCAAGTGTCTGAGGCTGCATTTGAACTCAGGTCCTCCTGACTCCAGGGCTGGTACTTTATCTGCACACTACCTAGTTGCTCTAGGATGAAGGATTTTGATACATGGAGTTGAGTCATGAAGGTAGAACTAATAGGAGTTGGTAGGTAATTGGATTTTGAGAGTCAGTGTCAGAGTTGACTCCAAATTTTCACATTTTTGTGACTAGAATATTAGTGTCATCAAGAAAACACTGGGAAGAGTAGGCACTTTGGAGGGAAGAAGATGAGTTCAGTTTTGTATTAAGTGGCAACAGAACATATTTATTATAGAAATTGACCCTGTTTCTGGATTTTTTTGGGAAAAAAGTCCTGTGATTTAGTTGACAGTTTCAAATTGTGGTTTCTGTAGTGATGGGCTACTCCCTCTGTTAATACTGATAAAAATTCCTCTGTACCTCCCCTTTGTGTATTATTCTTGTTCACATTTTGCCACAAATCCTCCAAAGAGCATCTAGCATTTTAGTGGGTCAAATTAGCTTATTCATTGACTGGCTATCTCTTTTGTGTTTAATGCAAACACTCTGTATTTTCCACTTCTTTGCTGTTATACAGAATGTGACAATATACTCCATGTTTCCACTTACTGTCTCTGCTACCTTTCTTACCTCTCTGCTCCTTTGTAAGTATCTATGTCAGCCCTTCTTTTCCATTGTCCCTATCCTGCTCTGTCTGTATCTGCCATAATGCCCCCTGAATTCCTGTTCTGTTGTTAACAAACTGTCCTTAATTTTAGATTTTTTTCCTTTCCCCTGCAATGCTAATGAGATTTTAGATCTTACCCACCCATTAATAGGCCTCCTGTGGAGCACATTAAGGGAAGTTTGCTTAGGGGAGGCTTGCTTGTAGGGAGGCCTGCTTGTAGGAAGGCTTTCACACCTTTTGCTAATTTCTAAGTAGGGGTTGTGATGCCTTCTGGCTCTGAGAAGTGTATATATACTCTGAGTTGGCAGTTTGCTTTTGGGGGCTTACTTATGAGAAGAATCTTGTGATTTGTTGAGATTCTGAGTAGCCTTATGTTTAGAGCTTCCTAACTGCTCAGATGTAAAGGCTCTCTTGATCCAGGGATGTATGTGAAGTATATAGTTGATTCAAGCAGTCACAGCCCTGTCTGTTGGTCTTTATTTCTTGTTTGTATTTTCTTAAAAAAAAAAAAAAAGATTGTTGACCATTTAAATAGCTATTTTTCCTAGTAAAGCATATCTAAGAACCCATGTTAGCAGCCATCCTGGGTATACCTGTGTGGTTGCCACTACACTTTCTCTAATGTCATTTTTATATACATTTTATATACATTTTTATATGAATTCTATATAAATTTTTATATAAATTCTTCATGTACTCCTTTGTGTACATATAGATTTTACCTAACAGATTATGAACTCCTTGAGGTCAGGAACTGTGCCTTTTTATTTGTATTCTTTGTAATAGAGGAAGTAGCAAACCCATTAGGACATCACAGATAGAATTTACCACCTAAATTACAGGACTTTGAACTTAGCACAGTTTCTGGCGCATAGTAGGTATTAACAATCAACAGATACTTATTAAGTATACCAAGCAGTACACTAATTTGGGAATACAAAGAATCAAACAAACCCTCAGGGAAGTTACATGTTATAGAGGGAGACAACATGTACACATGGAAGTATAGACACAATATAGGATAGAGACAGGGACTGGACCTGTGATTCCATTGGTACAGGTAACTGTTGAGGAAAGAAGCACATTCTACCATGGCAGGTTCACATCATGCATGCAGTTTACAGTTTTTCTAGAGAACTATCTAGACTACAGAAAAGTCAGATGACTTGCTCAGGGTCACATAGCCAGTATGTGTTGGGCAGTATTTGAATCCCAGTCTTCCTGGTTTCAAGACCAGATCTCTAGCTATTATACCACACTGCCTCTCTTGCATATTATACATAAAATAAATTCAGGGTAATTGGAGGGGGAGGTTGGTTGGGAGAAGCCACTAGCAGTTATGGAGAGAATTAATGGAGACTTCATTGGGAAGATAATGTTTGAACTAAGCTTTGAAAGACGCTAGGGATTGTCATAGTGGAGATAGAAAGAGCATGATTTGGCATGGGGGAAAATTGTAAAGAGACAGACTAAGTCTTAAGGAGAGGCACAATATAAAAGTCAGTTTGGCCAGACTTAAAGAGTGCATAAATATGTTGCTTTTGTTTTCAGGCAGAAAGAGTATCTAAACCAGTATTACAAAAGACAGAAATCCTGAAATATGCTCATAGTTTGGGAGTGGGCTTTAATGTAAGTGGGCATTTAGGTTCAGGCAAGAGTAGTTATCCTATGAGTGTCGTCAACATAGTTCCAGTGCTAATTTGCATTTTTTCACTAATTTGTGTTGTTTTCAATTGTGTATGCTGGTTTTTTGTTTTTGCTTACTTTGGAGTAGTTCATCTGTTTTTTCTCATGTTTCTATGAATTCTTCATAGGCATCATTTCTTACTTTGGTGTAATATCCATGGATTATTAGCCATTTTGGTTTGATTAGCCATTCCCTAATCAGTGGGCATCTACTTGGCTGCTCTTTGCTACAAAAAGTACTGCTAAAAATACTTTTGGTATGTGCAGGACCATTCTTTTTGTCCTCACCTTCCTAGTGTTTCTACTTGGCATTGGAATCTTTGGATCTCAGGCAAACTAAAGTAACATAGCAAACTCTCACTGAAAAAGGGATGGAAATCAGTTTTTTGATTACGTCGTCTCCCATGGTAGGAGACAACCTTCCATTGACACAAGGTAATTGTCAGGATGACCATTTCCTTTTTCACTTGACCTGTGATGCTTTCAAAGACAGCATTTTCTTTTAAAAAGAAAATTTGATGTATTTTGCTTTTATATACATACATTTTCCAATTTATGCTTTCTCCTTCAGCTCAATTTAGAAAAATTAACTTGTACATGAACTAAGTCTGACATAGTGTTCTACATCCAAGGTCCCCTCTCTCTGTTGAAAAAAAAAAAGAAACAAAAAAAACCCCCAAATAACAAAATACCTTCTTGTTATCTTTGCCCAAACTTGCTTGTTATAATTTCATGCAGTAAGTACTTAATGATTGCTTATGGACTGATTAACACATTCAGTTGGGTTTGTTTTATCGTTCTTTTCACTAATTTGCATTGTTGTCAATTGTGTATTCTATTTTCTTGTTTTTGCTTACTTTGGAGTAGTTCATCTGTTTCTTCTCATGCTTCTGTGAATTCTTCATAGGCATTATTTCTTAGTGTGGTGTAATATCCATGGACCCTAATTTGATTAGCCATTCCCTAATCAATGGGCATCTACTTGACTTCTCTTTGCTACAAAAAGGACTGCTAAATATACTTTTGGTATGTGCAGAACCATTCTTTTTGTCCTCATCTTCCTAGTGTTTATACTTGGCATTGGAATCTTTGGGTCTCAGGTTGGGGACATTTTAGCCACTGATATTTTCAATGTTCTCATTATACCTTTCTTTTTGTCCTTGCAGCTTTTGTCTTTCCTTCAGGGATTATTCACCTTTTATCATGAAGGATATGAACTGGCTCAGGAATTTGCACCCTACAAGCAGCAGTTGCAATTCAATTTACAGAATGTAAGACTATATTAATATCATGTTATAACTAAATGGGTTTTTATTAAATAGAACTTTCTTTTTTCCTTAATAGTATTTTATTTTTTTCCAGTTACATATAAAGATAGTTTTCAATAGTCATTTTTGTAAAATTTTGAGTTCCAAATTTTTCTCCTTCCTTCCTCCCCTGCCCCCTCCTCAACACAAGCAAGCAATCTGATATCGGTTATGTGTGTGTATGAAGTTATGTAGAACTACTTTCTAACAAATTATTTAAACCATGAACTTTCTCAAAAAATAAACTGTATATACCTTCAGCCCTCAATAATTAGAACTGATGAAGAATTTGTCAGATGACAAATAAGACCTATTTGAATTGCCAAAGCATCTGAATTAGAATATCTGAGGGAAATTGTGAGCAAAAGGAGACATACTGGACCAAGGAGTAAGAGGGCCTTGCATTGAAATCATTGTTCTGCTTCTTATGGCCTGTGTGAACTTAGACAGATCACTAAACTACATTTTGCCTCGGTTTCTGAAAAATGTGATTCTTGGACCAGATGATCAATTTGTCTCTAAGGTCCTTTCTAGGTCTTAGTATATTATCAGTTTCTCTTATGTAATGGGGAATAGGTTAGAACAGAGAATATTTGAGAGAAAAAGTCATAGTCACCATGACCTAGCAAACAACTGTTTTACTCAACTAAAAATATTTTTAAAATGAAAGAAACTTTTTCTGCTTAAAAATCTTAAATGATTTTTAAACTTTCTCTAAACCATGCATTAAAAAAATCTACTTTGATGTTATTTCTTAAAAAGCTTCTTCCTACCCCATACTTAGGAGGAGAGTGGTACTTGTAAGATTTTTTAAAATATAATTTTCAATACATTTTGACTTTTTTTTTCTTTTTGGAGGGGAAAGTCAGGGCAGTTGGGGTTAAGTGACTTGCCCAAGGTCACACAGCTAATAAGTGTTAAGTGTCTGAGATCGAATTTGACCTCAGGTTCTCTTGATTCCAGGGCCAGTGCTGTATTCACTGTGCCATCTTGTTGCCCCACATTTTTACATTTTAATAATAAAAATAATAAGTAACATTTTCATAGTGTTTAAAGGTTTACAGGACATTTTACAAATACTTCACAATACTTTACAAATGTCTTCAGAACAACTATGGGAGGTAGGTGGTGTTATCATAATTACCATTTTGCAGATGTGGAAACTGAGGCATAGAGAGGCTAAACAACTTGCCCAGGATCAGTAGTAATTATCTGAGGTTAAATTGGAACTCAGATCTTCCTGACTTCAGGTCCAATACTCTTATCCACTCAGCTACATAGCTGCCATTTTTAAATGTCTCCACTTTGAAGTCATTTTACTGTCATCAGTCACTGCTAGTCTGCCTTAATATGAGTTAAGTTAATACTAAATGAGTTATTCAACCAAGAGTTGAATAAATTAGAAACTTTGGGAGATTGGTTAACTTTTTCAGGTCCTTTCAGTTATTAGAGTAGTGATTAGAGTCTGGTTTATTACCAATGAGAATAATATTTATAGAAAGCAATTCAGTGTTCATACTTTTTAGGAAATCAATGGAAAGAATTATGCTGACTCAAACCTATTGTATAAATTTGAAATATGGATCTTTTTTCTTATCTTTGGCCATCGACTTACACCAGGGTTTGGAATGTGAAATGAAGGAGGAAACAGTTTGTAACTTTCTAAGTATAACTCAAGAAAACTTAGGAAAACTTTCCACTAAATCTTCATTTTAATTTAGGATAAATTTTTCAAATAATTCCTAAATGGAGTTTATTTTTATATTATGACCAGTTAAGGGAAACAATGGGGTGGCAGAATAGGGGACTAGAACTTTGGAGAGAGGGAAAAAAAAAGAAGGCACAGAAAGAGAAATGCACACTGAAAGAGAAATTGAAGAGGACATGTAAAACAGACATAGAAACTTGCACATACAGGAAGATAGGCACATGTATATTATGATTAGACAGAGATAAACTCTTAAAAGAATTTTAATATTTTAACACGTGTTGTGTCTTTGAAATTCTAAGGATAAGTGGTGATATTTCTGTTTGATAATTGCCTTATTATCAAATTATCATTTCATATGTATGAAATGCTGAAGATTCCTGATCCTTGGTTTATATGTTTGCTTCTAAATAAACTATCAAATTGCTTTTTTTTTCTCTTTCAGACAAGAAATAATTTTGAAAGCACTCGTCAAGAGGTAGAAAGATTAATGCAGAGAATGAAATCTGCAAATCAGGATTACCGTCCTCCAAGTCAGTGGACAATGGAAGGGTATCTTTATGTACAAGAGAAACGTGAGTCAAATATTATGATTTACCAGTAGGCAAAATAAAAAAAAAATAGAAACTCGATGTTTAATAACTTTTGCATTAGCTGCTGACTGGGTTAGGAGAGCTTAAAATTGCTTAGTGCTATAGTATCTTTTAAGTTTTGATATGCTGGTGATTCAAATATAAAGTGAAGGCAGTCCTTGCCTTAATGGAGCTTATGTTCTAATAAGTTAAATTCATAAAGTGAACTAGGGCTGGGGAAGGGAGCTTTGGTTTGGAGAATCACCAGGAAGTCGAATGAAGCAGTATAGGATTAGACTGTTATGATCTTTCCAAAATTAATAGCAGTGTTAATTTGTTCACTGTTCCCAGAGCAAGAGTTGAAAAATTAATTGTGTAGGTGGAGTACCAGGGCTGATGGCAAAATGATGCAATCACTTAGGCACAGTGACATGCTGTGGAGATAAGGCCTCACTTGGAAAACTTGAGATAGAGTTTTATTAACCTGTAAAGTGAGAACCAATGACAATTCTCAGCTCTCCTTGACACTTATTTCCTAACCTTCCATTCAGACTTCAGAGTGCCAACTTGACACCAAATAACTAGCCCATTTTATACCTGAAAAAATGACTTGATATAAAATTAAATTAGATGGACCCTATTATGAGGGCCTACAATTACATGAGTGCAAAGATTATTTATCTAGAGACAGACTTTTATTTTTACTTTATATGAAATTTTAAATGAAGATTTAACTACTAAGGTTAAGCTCTAAAATGGATTTATTCTTTGCCACATTCATTCAAGGACATAAGCAGTAATCTCAAACAGCATTATCTGCAAGAAAAATAGCACTCGGACTTCTGAAATCTAACTGGTTTTTCCCAAGTTTGTCTCTCACTTGTGCTGAACTGACCTGAAGCCTCATATCCACTGTCCAAGCTCTAATTGGGGTCTTTGAATTGTCTGACACATGCCTGCTCTTTGCCAAGTTACCCAGTTGGTGTTGAGGCTTTTATTCCTAAAATATTCTGAAAGCCTTGGCTTTACTCAGCTTCTGGTTCCCCAGGTTTAGCTCATTGGTTGATATATATTATAAACAGTAACAGTCCTATATGAGTCTAATCCTTCCATTGCACACGTGACCTCTGCCTTAGCTACTGCCCTGCGGCATATCATCTTAACATTTGTCATATTATGCAGGACATTATAGGCTATACAATCCACTACACCCAAAGTTCCAAAAGGCATACCATTTCATCATTTAAAATTTTTTGTTATATTTATGGTAATGCTGAAATTGCTTAAATATCCTGAGTAAACATAGATTAGACATTTGTAGAGAAATATCATCAGTGTTCTAGGTCCAGCTCTTCTGATTCTTTTAGAGATTCTTTTTGACTTACTGAAGTTCTTAATGCCCTTCTGAAAAGCAGTCACTGCAACTCATGCTGACCTTAGAAACATTTTCCACTAAGGGAAGATGTAGTTCTGTGTGGGAAGAGGTAGCTATGTGTTAGCTCATAGAGGACTTTAGGTGGGGTGATCTCCTTTGGACTCAGCATTTAAGATTATGTTTACATAGTGAGGGGAAAAACTTGAAAGAAAATGGTTAATCTAGTTTCAAAATTATTTTACTGATCCAATTTGAGTAGCTATACTGGTAAGCCATGGTGCAGAAATATATCATTCACACAAACCAATAACACAACTGATTTTTTTTAATGCTTATTTCAGTAGCCACATATGGAAGGAAGGCAGTAAAATTTTGAATACTGGAGAATACTGAATCAGGAGAGTACTGTGGAGATAGGGCCTTACCTGTAAAGATAGGTATAGAATTTTTAGGAACATTTCTAATGTGTATCCAAAAAGTAGATTTATTTTTATAATTGCAAGCTATATGATGAATATATATGAGTAGCTTCAGGATAAACATCTAGATCTGACAAAATACCCAAATACATGTGTGTATAGGTGTGTGTGCACACGTGTGTTTGTGTGCATATATATGTATACATGTATACATACATGGATATTGTTGCTTTCTGTCTTTTCCATCATGTCAATCCCTTTGTGACCCCATTTGAGGCTTTGTTGGCAAGGATACTTCTGTGGTTTGCCATTTCCTTCTCTGGCTCATTTTTATAGATGAGGAACTGAGGAGAACAGAATTAATGTGACTTTCATAGGGTCACACAGCTAATTAGTGTCCGAAGCCAGATTTGAACTCATAAAAATGAGTCTTCCTGATTCCAAGCCTAGTGCCCTATCCACATGCCACCTAACTGTGCCCCCCATCTGTCTGTTTCTATATGTAATATTTTATATATTACATACTAATGTAAAATATATAGAGATGTTTTATATACAATGACCATACTCTGTTACCTACATTTACTTGTATCTTCTCTATATAGTTTTCAGAAATCTAAGATTGTTGGTGAGTTTTCCTGTTTCTCCATCCATATCTTCAGATAACTACCCTCTCTCTCCTCATTAGAATAGATTCTCTTTGTGTATTCACAATTTCATATTTTACAACTTCCTTACCCTTCTTGTACTGTCATCCCCATAGAATTTTAGTTCATGAGATCTTATTTATCCTTCCTCTAACCCCTTTGAAATCTGCTTTCTTAAGATCTAGTGTGCATTTCCAAGTACAGGCAGCTTTATTCCCCCTTTCTGTTACAAACTTTCATAGGGAGTAATAATTTCCCTTCAGTATTCCCATTATTTCTATCCTAGCTTATAGGTCTTCCATGTTAGTACAAATCAGATATGATTTTTTAAAAAAATTCTCCTTTGTTGATTCCTTTACCTTTTGAAGGATGAAATGATCATTATGGCAAATCAGGAAATGATGACCTGCTAATTTTTGGCAGAGCAAGGATTATAGTAGGTCTCAGGATAGCTTAGATGTTTCATTAGTACCAGATCTTGCCTAGATCTTGCCTCTTTACCAGACTTGTTATCTATTTCCCAAGCTCAGAATCTGTTTTCTCTTTCTGTCTAGTTGATCATTGTTTTACTCCAATACAAAAATTGCTTCTTTTTCTGTTTCTATTGATCTGTACCATACCCTTCTGGGTCCTGAGTTTCCTCACATTAATACCTCTTCCCTTTTTTTTTTTTTTTTGCTTTTTGGAGGGGTGAAGGTAGGGCAGTTGGGGTTAAGTGACTTGCCCAAGGTCATACAGCTAATTTTTTGTGTTAAGTATCTGAGGTCGGATTTGAACTCAGGTACTCCTGACTCCAGGGCCGGCTCTCTATTCACTGTGCCACCTAGCTGCCCCCGTACCTCTTCTTCTTTTTTTTGTTTTAAAGCAATCAGGTTTAGGTAACTTGCTCAATGTTACACAGCCAGTTATTTTTGTATGGGTGCCGAGTATCTGAGGCCGGAACCAATCCCAGGTCTCCTGATGCTGGGGCCGGCACTCTTACTCACTGCACCACCTGGCAGCCCCCCCCCCCCCCTTTCTTAATACACAATACCACCTACCCCTTTCTACCAGTAACTTCTTTTATTGCTTCTAGGGGAAAATAAAACTTCCTAGCCTGGCATTTTAAGCCCTTCTCTACCTCACTGAACCTGCCTTTCCACACATTTTTTTCTCACATTCCTATTCACTCATTGTATATTCCAGGAAAATTGGAGTATTCTTGGTTACCTTAAACTTCACTTCCATTTCTTGCCTTTATGAATTTATGTAAAGTATCTCCTATGCCAGGAGTATACTCCTGCTTTTTGCTTTTAAGAATGTCTATCTTGCTTTAATACTCAACTCAGTTGTCACCTCTTTAGGGAACCCTTACTTGGACCTATCTTGGTTATTAGTGTTTTTTTCAAATTGAGATGTATTTACTTTACTATGTATATGTTGTATCTATTCCCTTTTTCTTTCTTCCAGTAGAATATAAACTTCTTGAGGGTAGGGGCTCTTTCATGTTTGTTTATTGTTTTTTAGCCCTAGTGCTGGCATACTGTATATAGTAAATGAGCATTTCTTTAATTGTTCAGAAAATGAGTTGTCACTTTTCCAGTATAAAGGATGATATGATAATGATTAGCAATATTAATACATTTTAACAGATTTCAGTAATGCAAATAAATAGCTCCTTAGCAATATCAAACTTCCTGGCCTAGGGGTATTTTATTTGTTTTTATTTTTAGTTGGGCACAGTTTCCCCTGCACCCCCCCCAAGAAATGTTTAAAAAATTTTTTTAAATCTTATTTTAGTACATTACTGTAAAGCCAAGCATGAGCAGCTCTCCTGAGGACTGCTACTGTGAATAGCTTTAAGGTTCTGATCACATAGTATAGTGAACTCTCTATTCAGCAGTAAACTAAAGCAAAGCATTCACAGAAACCAAAGTTCAACATTCTCAATGATATAACATAACAACTTACTACTAAAATGGCCACATAGTTTTAGACAAAAGATTGCTTTCAGGATACCAAGTACAAAGGTCTCTCAAACCTAGGTCATAGTTGTCTTAATCTCATCAGTCAGAAAGTCTTTTTCTTCTGGATTGGAGACTAGCTTCCAATTATCCTTAACTCAATCATCCTTAAGGGGTACAAAGTGCAAAGTTCTCCCATCCCCTAGGTCACAGTAAATCATGATCTTGTCAGTAAGCACTAAGTAACCAAGGAAAGGTCTTTTCATCTTGACTCCAAGCTGGCTTCCAAATTCCATGGTTACTCCTCCATGCTCCCAGCTCTTGCCTGAATTCACCCAACCATCACCAGCATTCACAGGCAGGCAGCTCTCAGCAACTCGTTCAGCTCCATGTCCACCTCCCATCCCATACAGTCCAACTCAAGTCCTTTGCAGTTTCTGTTTTTAGGAAGACAAAGCTTAACAGAGCCACGGCAACATTCATGCACGTTGTCAGCACTATCATCTCTGTTCACTTTCTGCCTGTGAAATCAACACAAGTCAATAGACAGGGTGCTTCTGTCTGACAAAGTAACACAATTCAACAGATAGAATCCTTCTATCTGACAAAGTAACACAATCAGATGGAATCTTTCTATCTGACAAAGTAATACAATTCAACAGACAGAATTTTTCTTTTCTGACAAAGTAACAAACACAAATCTACACAGACAGAATAGACAAAACACTTAAAAAATTTTGATCCTGATGAATCTGAGGACATCTGACTCAATCCCAAGTATTAAGAGTAGATGCACACATTTTTGAATTTTGGATATTCATGGGAAAAGAAATAATTAAACAACCTAGATATTCCTGATGATATGAATAGAAAATTGTCTATTCTAGTGCAGGTCAACACCTCCTCTGCTCCTTGTATTTTTAGAGAATTGTTTTGGAGTACTGAAATATTAAGTGACTTGCCTAAGTCTCATAATCATTGTTTGTCAGGGACAGAATTTAGATTGAGATCTTCCTGTCTTTAAGGTGGGCTTTCTTTTATCAACTATACCAATTGCCCCTTTACTTACAAACCATTAAAATATCACTTAGACTGAATGTTAAAAGAAACAAAAATACCTTTTCATGAAATACCTGCTAGTTACTAACCATTATTCTATACACATTTGTTTAATGGTTGTAATAGTAATAGAATTTAAAGACCCCCTGTATTGGCTTGGTTTTCAGATTGATTGTGTTAAAACCCAGAGCTTGTGAATCCCACTTGTGGGATGGATTTGTTGACATGAAAAGGGCTGAACTGGGAGGAGCTGGTATGAATTTAGAGAGGCACAAGCAGAGAGAGAGGCAGAAGAATTTTTTTTGGAAGCAGCATCCTGGAGGCAGAGAGAGACGGAGGGGATTGCTGAGTTCAAACTGCCCAGGACTTTTGAGAGCTGCCACCCAGAGCTGCCAAGGACTGTGGAGACATGGCTATTATGCTGGTACTTTGTCTGTTTTGATGTTATTTTGCTAGATTTGTCCACTGGTGAAGGACAGTGCTGTTGTTGCAGAGGTTCTGGAACCTTGCTGTTGGTTCAGAAGCCCTGAAGAAGGATTTTCTTATTGTATGTTTACAGAAATCCCGGAAGAGGGTTTTGCTAAAGTTTTCAGGCCTCCTAGGACTGTTCTGCAGACAGAGAATGAATTAATGAGGACACTGGCAATGTATCTTGTGGCCTTGCTAAGCTTTGTCTCCCCAGGAACAAAGATTGCTGAGAACTTGCCTCCAGTTAAGATGAAGAAAAGACCTCTCTTTGGGTATTAAATGCTGTGCTTAAGCTTGTTGTAACTCTGGGGTAGATAGCTTATTCAGCTGTGATCCAAGGGTGGGAAACTTTTGACTTTTTTGTGCTCTGTGACTGACCAAATGAATATACTTTGCTTATGATTAGAAACTAATCTCCATTTAAGAAGTGGGGCTTGGTGATTGAATAAATGAATGTACTGCCTAGGGGTGGAGTAGTATTTAGAAGAGGGACTTTGTGATTGACTAAATGAATGTAACATCTAGGGGTGGAGTAGTACTTGGAGATTATTTAATTACACTTGGTGAATGTTGTATTTTGAATTATGCTATATTTTGATTTTCTCTGTTCTTAATTTGTCACTGAATAAAATGGAGAGCAGCTATGCTGGTATTTTGAACCTTGGGAAGTTGCCTTTGCTTGGCATTACAATGGTTTACTTCTATTTTTTTGAGTCAGAGATTGGCACTTCATCTACTATACCATACTGTAAATGATGATATTATCTCACAAATTTATCTCTACAGAATGGCAGTGGCATGAAAAGTGTTTCCATAACCTCAGCATTCCTCCAATAAAAATGTCTATTTTGGGTATATTACATTCTATATATAGGAATTATTCGCAAATATTATAAAACTTAATAATTATAAAAATTTGCTATAAGTCTGAATAGAAACTAATTACAATAATTCTTTTTGTTTTACAAGGTACTTTATACCCTTTAAAACTAGAGGGATTTATGCATTGAAATTAAATATGTCCCCAGGGGCTTTTAAATAAAAAATATCTGATTTCTTTATATTTTTCTCCATTTAAACATGTTTATATGTAAATTCTTTGGCATGTGGTTTTGAAGCCTGGCCAGCAATAATATCCTTTATCATAGTGATGCCTAGAATACTTCAAGCTTTCAGCTTCATTGTACCCAAGATGAAGACATGATGGAGGAAGAGGGTTCTAATTTTTGCATCTAATTAAAAGTCTGTGAAGGAGGTTTAAATACATGCTCTTTCCTGCAGAGTCTGGGTCACAGGATAATTAGCTTTCTTAATGAAAAATTGAGTAAACATCTTAGTACAGAGTTGGGCTAAAATAAGACCTGTCTTCTACAAATTCAATATGGTTTATTGTAGTGGATACATTTAACTCCTCTAAATAGTGAAATTATAAATGGACATGGTACACCTTCTTGACATATATAAAGGTAAGGGAAAAAAATCAAAGGAAAAATATCCTTGCTTCATTAAGCAGCAAAAGACAAAACTAAAGACCACTTATTTTGAAGGGATCTGGTCATTAATTTTAATTGTGGTTAAAAAAGCCCAACTATTCCAAGGTCAGTCATCTTTTTTCAAGAGAGTTTATATAACTTCTTTGTTGTTTTCATATTGATTATGAAACCTTCTACACAATGCTTTATTTTAAAAAACATGCTATTAAATTATTACCATGGAAAGGCAAAGGTTATCTCATTTATGCGTGTATGTGACAGTCTTCTCTTAACATCTTAGTAGTCAATCAGTAAGCATTTATTAAGTGTCTACTATGTGTCATGCCCTGTCCTATGCTGGGGACATGAAAGGAGGCAAAGAGAGTTCCTGCCCTCAAGCAACCCACAGTTTAATGGGGAAGACAACATGTAAACAAATACGTATGATGGGCACCCCGTGTACAGGATAAATAGGAAATTTGGGAATAGAAGGAAGGAACTAGAATTTTTTTTGGAGGGGGGACAGCAAGGCAGTTGGGGTTAAGTGACTTGCCCAAGTTCACACAGCTAGAAAGTATGTCAAGTGTCTGAGGTTGAATTTGAACTCAGGTCCTCCTGACTGCAAGGACAGAGCTCTAAGGCACTAGAAATAAGAGGTGTTGAGAATGGATTCTTGTAGAAGGTGATAAATTAGTTGAAACTTGGAAGGAAGCCAGGGAAACCAGGAGTTGGAGATGAGAGGGAAAACATTATGGCATTATGATATATACACCAGTTATTTGATTTCTTGTAGAAAATAATTTCTGAAAGCTACAGAAAAGGGAATTTCTCAACTGTGAACACTTTTAACTTCCTTCTCAGTTATACATACACCCTAATTGGTTTGTCAATTAGAGTGCCACATAGTTGGTAATCACTCAGTAAATGCTACTTTCCTGAAACTGGTTTTTCAAAGGAAAATGGTCCACTTAGATTATATCATCATACATCTGGGATGACTTTAATCTACAGAGATGTTAAGAACAAGGTAGGAACACCCAGTTTTCTTTCTAAAATACATAGATATTGTTGAGTTTGTGAAAAGTTCTGTGGTTATTAAAAAGGTTTGAGAGACATAATTTCTGGGTAATTTAATCATTTTATTAATAGGGTCAGCATATTTATTAATAAAAAGGGTTTTCATTTGGCTGCCTCCCTTAAACCAAAGGCAGTCATGGTGGTGGGCTCACGGTTTATATACCGTTCAAAGAATAGGTGTTCCCTAGGGTAGAAGTCAACCCTGATTGGTTAACAATTAAAATGAGAGTATGACTATTACAATGATGGTCTGGTCTGAGAATAGCCATGATTCACCCTTGTACTGAGAGACTGTCCCTGTACCCAGACAACCCATAGCCTTGGGCAATTTATACAGAAGGGTCTGTCTCCACCCAAATTTGATTAATGGAATTCACCTTGGACTCCAGATTCCTTGTAAGGTTGGGTGGGGTTGGATAGAGAAGGTTAACCAGACCTTCAGAGAGACTGAGGTCTGGAAAATAGAAAAAAGGAGAAACTCTGAACCTCCTCAGATTATTGGTTATCAATAGTCATTTCTCTCAGTTCTCTCTTGTTGAAGGTCTTGGGATGGAAACTCATTAGGATTTTATAGCTGGAGTTAATGCTTTGGAATTCAGTTGGGCCAGATGACTTTTGTAGGTCTCTCCCAGTGTGGGTCTCTTTGCAATTCCATAGTGCTTTTTGAATACAAAGATTACTACTTTCTTACTGTCAGGAGGGCATGTGCTTTGGCTTACTTAACTTGGAGTCAGGGAGGCCATTGTGTAGATTTGTGCCCCTTGATATACACCTTTGTTCCCTTCTGGATCATTGCCATACCATGGCAAACACCATGGATGGTATTAAAGTTCTAAAAGATAAGACATTGGAAGGCATGCTGTGCTCCACAGGGTCATGGAGAGTTGGGCATAACTGAACAACTGAACAATAACAACCACAACAAATCCACACTCTTCTACTGGCCCCATTCTGTACTATCACAAGCATTGCAGGATAACCTGCCCTGCTTGAAATCTTGCATAAAATATGATAATATTTTCTTTTCTATGAATTATAATAGTAAAGAGTCACTGCCCCTACTGCTACAAAAGGCATTATTATGTTGTGGGAATAGTCAGGAATTTAGAGTCAGAAGATCTGGCTTCAAATTCTTGATTTTCATTTTACTACTTCTTTGGCTTTTGGTAAATCACATTGTTTCTTGGCACAGTTAGATGGCTTCATGTTGGACTGGGAGGCCCTGAGGTTGAATCTGGCCTCAGACACTTAGGACCTTATGACCCTGAGCAGGTCACTCACTCTTTTTCAGCCTCAAGTTTTTAATCTCTAAAATGGGGATAATTAACACCTGCCTCTCAGGGTTTTTGCTAGGATCATATAAGATAACAGGTAAAGTGCTTTGCAAAATTTAAAGATCTGTATAAATGCTAGCTATATTTGTTTTTATTTTTGAACCTGAATTTCTTCATCTAAATAATGAGAGTGCTAACCTGAATTTTTAAAGATTCCTTTCAACTCTAAATTATGAATATTAATAAAAAGATTAAATTAGGACATGATGAAACTCTTAACTGAAATATCATTTCAGTATTTTGCAATTGGTAACTGTGCTGTTTTGTTTTGTTTTCTACCTCTTATTTTTTTTTTCCTTTCAGTAGAAAAATGCTGAAAAGATAGTTGTGAGAATGTTTTTAAATGTGCCTTTCCCCAAAGTATGTGATAGTACTAGCTTTCCTGACTTCCTTTAAGTCCCAGCTAAAATCCCACTTTCTACAGGAAGCCTTCCCCGGCCCCTCTTAATTCCAGTGCCTTCCCTCTATGAACTATTTCTTATTTGCCCTGTATGTGGCTTGTTTTGTACATGTTTGTTAGTATATTGTCTCCCTTATTAGATTGTAAGTTCCTTGAGGACAGGGGCTGTCTTTTGACCCCATTTGTATCCCCAGTGCCTGGCACATAGTAGGTGTTTAACAAATGTTTATTGATTGATTGAGTAGGGCTTTTTATTATTTTTCTTATGGGGCATAGTGGTGAGGATTAAATTTTCTCATGCTTATTTAGCAAAATGTAGAGGAAAAGTTCCTTTACCTTTTGAGGTCAGCAGGCAGATTTCTTTAGCAGATACATTCCCAGCCCTCTGGTGACACGTTCAGTTTACTTTGTGAGCAGCTTCAATCTCATTTGTACTCATCCCAGTGTTCTTGGTGTAGTGTAGCTCTGGTCACTTAGCAGTTGCCTCTTCCCAGTCACAGAAGAGCGTCATGCCAAGTAGTCAGGTAGGATAAGATTTTCTTTTACCTGAGAGCAAAGGTCACAAAAAAGCCTGAAAGAGTGACTCTAGGGGCAGCTAGGTGGCACAATGAATAGAGCACTGGCCCTGGAGTCAGGAGAACCTGAGTTCAAATCTAGCCTCAGACACTTAACATTTACAAGCCATGTGACCCTGAGCAAGTCACTTAACCCAATTGCCCCTCCAAAAAAAAGGCAAAAAAAAAAAAGTGATGCTAAACAAAGATGAATAGAATTTGCTTGCACTTTTTCTTTAGTCTCCAATGTAAAGAAATTACTAGCTTCCATAGTTTATTTTAAAGATTGAAAATCAGAGGAATGATTGTATGTTTCTTGATTTAAAATACTCATTTTTGTTACACCATTCTACATGTTTCCTTCATCTTTTTTTTTTCATCAATGGATATTGTGCCATGTTTCCAATGGCAGAATTTGAGTTTGGCATTAGTAATGTTTCACTAATATGGAAGAAAAATATTTACAACGTGTATTTCATTAATTATATGCCTCTCCAACACTGAACTTTGGCCCTAACAGTGTTGAAACAGAAAATATTTCAAATTTTTCAGTAGAAGCCTATAAAGTTGTCAGTTCTAAAGCTAGATAATTCATGGATTTTTGGAAAATTTTTTTTTTATATGATGGCTTTTGATAATACAGCATTTTGCAGTTGTTGGGGAATTTTCACATATCTCATTTGGTGCTCACAATTTTGTGAGGTGCAGGGCCTGGATTGCCTGCGTTTCCAAATGGAGAAGCTACAGCTCATAGAGGTTAGTGTGATGCAGGGTTACAAATGGGATGGGGTGGAGCTGGGGCTAGATTGCTCATTATCTGACTTCCAGTTCATTCCTTATTTTCCTATAATACAATTCTTTTCTATTTTAGAAGCACTGTTCAATTCATTTCTTCCTTTGGCTCTTCTGTGTATGTATTGCAACAAAATATCATTCTTTAAATCCCCTTTAAAATAGCACTTTCTACAAGGTTTCTTTCCAGATAGCCTGTAATACTTATGCCTTCCCTCTGTGATTGTCTCCATTTATGTTGTATGGTTCTTGTTTGTTCATAGTTGTTTCTGTGATTTCTCCTCCATTGGACTGATAGCTTCTTTGGGAGTAGGGACTGGTTTGTTTGTCATTTGCCTTTCTTTGTTTCTTTTGCACTTAGCACAGTGCCTACAACATAGTAGACATGTAGTAAATGCTTTGTGGCTAAGTAAGATTGTAACAGAGAAAACATTCATTTGTAAATTTTTATTGAACAAATAACTCATTTTACAAAGACATACCCCAGTATCCTGTGTTACGTTAAGATCTGCTGCTCTATACCTGTGATCTTAGTAAACAAGACATGTAACAAGCTTTGTTGGTCCATCTGATTCCAGGAGGGGTAAGTTAGACAGTCTCCTGGGACCCAGAATAGTTGACACACCTATGCTTCAGACCTTCCACATGAGATAGTTTGAGCATTATTGACAGTAGCTACTGTAACAAGAGACAGGCAGATTCACTTTGAAGGCTATGGATGTAGGGTTGCCATCATTGAAGTCATTCAGCATCATAGTGATGTTAGAGCTCTGCCTTCTCTCTTCTTACCTGACTGCCAGAAATAGTGAAGTACTATTTGCTGTCACCATACCTATGTTATGGCCCGGGGGGTGGACATAAAGAGTTTGCATGATAGCATGATTGCCTTGTCTGTATAAGAATAGACAATGTCCTCAGTGATTTTAATGAATGCAATGGTTCAGGCTGGGTGGGTTAGGATGCACCCCGAATCTTACAGCCAAGACCATGGTAATAAAATGTAATGATATATTCCATTACATGAAACAATATACACACATGGATTCCTATAATAAAATCAGTTGTAGGATTTAATTTATCTTCTCTCATTTTAGGACCTCTTGGCTTCACTTGGACTAAACATTACTGCACTTATGATAAGGGAAGCAAAACATTCACAATGAGTATTTCAGAGATGAAGTCCAGTGGAAAAGTGGTGAGTAGGGGAAACCATGCAACCTTATTTTAGACTTTTATCTATGTACATTTGACTTTAATGACATCTTTCTTTGATTATCTGCTTTTAATAAACTTTACACAATATTTGTTTTCTCCAGTCTTACTGAAAGATAAGCAGATAGAAAATTCAGCATATTATTTTGTGTTACAAGTAAGGGACTGTGTAGTGTAGTAGATAATGATCTGACTTAGGAATCAAGAATCAGATTATGGTGGAGCAGTAAGGGAGCTCAAAGGCCATCTAGTCAAACTGTTTTATTTTATAGTCAATGAAACTGAGACCTAGGAGAGTTAAGTGATTTGCTCAAGGGTCATATAGATAAATGTCAGAGCAAGATTTGAAACCAGATCCATTAATTACAGAGCAAATCAGTCTTTAAAAGTTGTCTTGGGCACTGAGTACTTAAGAGAATTGTCCATTATCATGCATCTTCTATGTTATTGACAAGAATTGAATACCCGGCTTTGAAGCAGTGTTTTATAATGGAAAGACACTGGTTCTGTAGTGAAAGGATCTGGGTTCAAGGCCTTCCAGTGACACATAAGCTTCATGATTAAGGACAAATCTCTTAACTTCTAAATGTCCAAGACAACCTTTAAAGATGGACCTTCTATTCTCTGGTCGTGGCAGTGCAGTTTTCATATTGCCAGTGCTCTGTACTGAAGAAGTCAGAGATCTGTACAAAAGTAAAAGTCACAAAATGTCTGTGAGTGCTTAAGCTAAACTCTGTTATTGCCTATTAATGTGGTATAGTGGAAAGAATATGGAATCTGAAGTTGGAGAAAATAAGGTCAAATCCCAGGTCTGCCTTTTTATTCGTTTGTACCTTTATTAGTTTATACAATTTATTACCTTCCCTGGGCCTCAGTTTCTTCATCTGTAAAAGGAGGAGGCTTGACCTAAATGACCTCTCTAGGATTCTTCGTAGCATGGGGCTCATGAACTAAGATAGTACTTAAGGCTTTTCCTAACCTTGAAGGTTAACCATTTACTTTTTCCAATAATTATACAATTTATTTAGTCATGGTATACTGAGAAGGCCTAAAGAATGTCATAATTATAGTGGAGAAAATGTTGTCATTCTTTTACAAATTATATGAAGGAGGGCATGTAATGAGTTTACAAGTCTACTATTTCCTTTCTTGTATAAGTATGTAAAGATGAATTATAAAGCTTGTGAATTTAAACTTGTCAGAATTATCATTAAATCAATTTACATTTGCTCAAATGGTGATTGGGATGCTTAGTAGGAAAGGTGGGTTGCAGACCCCAGACTTCCATTATTCTGGGTATGTTTTAAGGCGGTATAGTGAGTATAGGAATTCTTTGTAATTTGAGATAAATGTTTTGAAGTATTTGCTAATAATGAAATTTATACTCAATATACATATTCATACATATTGACAATTTTTAAAAAATAATTGTCTCCATTTCTTTAAACAGACGGCCATAGATTGTGTTTTATTAGTAGATTTTAGTGAATTAAACTAAGGGATATATTAATGAAGAAGAAACCAAGGTGGGGGGGGGAGCTTTCGTTTTTCTGGAAAAAGGGAAGGGGATTTGTTTAACAGAATAAATTCTATCACTTAAGAAGTTTTCAATTTAGGTTAAGCAATCATATTATGGTGCAAAGGATAGTGATCTATGCAGCCCTAAGTATTGTGCTGCTAGTCAGAAAATCTATCATCTTTTTACTCAAGATTGTTCAAGGAAACCAGGTGTTATCTTGGGGTAAACTATTGCCAAAAAAATTACTAGAAACCTTACTTTGATACTAGTTGCTATAAGGCAGAATTTGTTACATGTTCTGTCTTAGACTTAACCAATTATCAAAAAATGAACACAATTATCCAAAGGGCTTACTTGTCATCTCACCTATATAGCAGTCACATGGCAATGATCAGTATAATAAGACTGTGACTGTAGAATAGTATTTAGCACATTAATCTTTTGGGCCATGATGAAATCTAATTTGTTACTAAACTATGAGACTGCTACAGGTTAACCATTTACTTTTTCCAATAATTGTACAATTTATTTAGTCATGGTATACTGAGAAAGCCTAAAGAATGTCATAATGATCGTGGGGAAAATGTTATTATTCTTTTACAAATTATATACTTTATAACGAATTACTATATGGTATGGGAGCAATTTAGTACTAAACCTCTTTTAAAAAAATACAAGCACATAAGTGAAAGTGAATTCATAAAATATTAATTATCATATGTCAGTCTGTTTTATCTATAAAATCAATATTTTGATATATTAAGTTATCTGGCTATTAATTGTTAGGAAATATGAAAGTTAGGGCAGTCATTATGTGCATAAATTCCATGGCTTTCCAGATTCCATGGCGAAGTTACAAAATAATACATGTAGTTTTAGATAAAGACTTGTATGATGTTTTCATTCCCATCTCTACTTCTCCACTAAAATATATGCTCCTCAAGGGCTTTTTGTTTTTGTTTTTCTGCCCACATGTCTTAGAACTGGAAGAAGCACATGTTTGAATATTTAAATAATTGTTAGATTAAGTTGCTTTATTGCTTTAATAACGTGATTCTGTTGTTGTTAACAGAATGGTCTTGTCACTAGCTCACCAGAGATGTTTAAATTAAAATCTTGTATCCGAAGAAAGACAGATTCAATCGACAAACGATTCTGCTTTGACATCGAGGTGGTTGAAAGGTTTGAACTTTTCTTTATAGTTTTATTTTATGCTGAGAAATAAGGATGTGCAGAGTGCTTTAGAAACCTTAAAGTAACATATAAATTATTATTATTGGTAGTAATAGTAGTAGTGCTTTAGTAATATAGTAGTAGTAAAACTCAAAAGCCCTGTGAAAATAAAGCAATTCAGTGTCACAACGTATACATTCATACAACATTAACTTTCCAGAATAGAAACATAGTGACAGTGTAAGTGATTGTGGATTTTAGGGAAAGAACATGCAATCATCTAATGTTGAGAAGCAGAGTCTGAGAAGCCTTCCATTACATAATGATAGTATCAAAGGACACATCATAACTCTTACTTTGAAAATGTAGTCATTGCATTTTACTAAACTCCATGTATTAATAAAATTCTGGATTGTCACACTGAAACATGATAGCCTAGAGTTATGAAACTGATAACACAAGTTGAAATATGACTACTTCACTGAGCATCTTGGTGGTACAGGGAATAGAGTGCTAGGCCTAGAGGCAGAAAGACCTGAGTTCAGATCTAACTGTGTGACCCTGGACAAGTCACTGAACCTCTTTCTTTCAGTTTCCTCAACTGTGTAATGGGGATAATACCTCCCAGGGTTGTTGCAAAGATCAAATTAGTTGTAAATCATGTAGCACAGAGCCTGGCTCATAGTAGACACTATATAAATGCTAATTCTTTTACCTTCCCCTTTACTGCTACTGTATAAGAGGAAGTGTAGCGTAGTGGGCAGAGAGCTGGTCTCAAAGTAAAGTCCTTCTACAACCCTATACTAGCTATGTGACCTTGAGATTAGGCACCAAACCTCTGGAAGCTCTAGGAGATGAAAGTCTGTAAGTTGCATAAAGTTGCTGATCTGCAATTATAGAGGAATTTCCTCCCCAGGCTTTTTGTACACCAGTGAAATCACAGGTCCTAGCTGAAACAAAAACAAAACAGAAATCCCGAAATTATTATATAAGCTTTGTTCACATGATACCAGAAATTTCTGCTTTGATCTACTTTTATAGATCAATGATTTCAAAGGTATGGCTATTCCTTCCCCTTAACATCATACAAAGTTTGTCCTCCTTCCATGTTCTGTGCAATTCTTGTCCAGGTTTCCTCCTAAATGTCAGAAAATGCTGAGGGAAAGTGATTTTTTTTTCACTTTTACACAATCCATAATTCAGACAACTGCAGGAGCCGGGTGTGGGGATTGGGAAGGTAGGTGGGGGAGGTTACTGGAGGGAGCAGCAGTGTTTTAAGAAATATTGTTTGTGTGACATAGTCCTGGTAGGGTGGCATGAAACTCTGAAAGCAAAAAGAATGGTTTTTGTTTTTCATTTGTTTCAGTCGTGTCTGACTCTGTGACCCCATTTGGGGTTTTCTTGGCAAAGATACCGGAGTGCTTTTCTATTTCTTTCTCTAGCTTATTTTGCATATAAGAAACTGAGGCAACCAGGGTTAAGTAATTTGCCCAGGGTCACACAGCTAGTAAATTTCTGAGATGGAATTTCAACTCAGGAGGATTTTTTCCTGACACTATCCATTGTGCCACCTAACTACCTCACCCATATGTTTTTGATAAAGTGGCCTTAAAAACTCACTGAGTCTTCTTCCCAGTTTCTGGATTGGCATCTTCTGTGAGAGTTAACTATGATAACTTATTTAGGCTAGTATTCCATTCTCAGTGGTCAGTCTGCTGAAACTAACAACAGCATGTGGAGTCTCCTACCCTCCAGTAAGAAGGTGGCATGCTGTAGTGGAAAGGGCTTTGGATATGAAGTGTGAGAATCTGAAATTGAATCTCAGCTTTCCTACCTACCTGTGTAAATTCATATAGTTCCCATAACCTTTCTGGACCTGTTTCCTCATCCCTGAGAAGAGGATGTTGGAATAGTCGCAATAATCACAAAAGTCTTTGGGACAGCCTGTATCCTCTCTAAAACCTATGAAGAAAAAGATATAAATGTGAATATACCTCATTTGTGTATTACCACTCATTTTGGAAGGAGAAAGGGAAAGAAGATAAATGTAGTTTTGAGAATACAAGATGTTTCCTGCAAAATACAACTTATTTTCTTTCCCTTTTAACTTGTTTCTCCTTCAGACTTTCAGATGTGCAGCACTTCACTCTGATTTGTAAAGTTAGAATTATCTCTTCCCTCTCCTGTCATGGCATTTTTAGTGGGTTAACAGTACTTATCAATTTTATCCCCGCAATATCACTCACATTTATTCCTTCTCCTTTACTATTAATACCACCCTTCCGCTGGTGCACATTGCCATTCATCTGGGTAATAGCATTAGCCTCTTTACATGGCTTCCTATCTTCTCCTCCCATATACTAGAATAATTTTTCTAATGCATATGTGTTCATAGCATTCTTCTCTAAGATCTTCAGTAGCTTCCTTAATGCCTACTAAGTAAAATTCAAACTCTCTTTATCTAGCATTCAGAGCTGTTCAAAATCTTTCCATCTTTCTCTTAATCTTTTTCCTGCTTATAAATTTTCTGTTCCAGACAAACTGAACAACTCTCTGTTTTATTGATATTCACTTTATTTTCAAGTCTCCATGCCTTCACTCAGGCTAGGCCCTTTGCCAGGAATGTCATCCCATGACTTTTTGACCTGTTTCATCATGTTCTTTATAGTTGAATTCAAATTCCACCTTTTTCAGGAAGCCTTCCCAGATACTGCCATATACTAAGATCTCATGTTGTTCATATTTTGCCTTGTGATGAGGGGTCAAATGCATACTCCATGGGTCACATGTGGCCCATAAAACTCCTGACAGCAGCCCAATCCAGATTGCAATGTAATTGGGAAATATTTAACAAAATAAGTAAAAATATAATAAAGCATAGATAATATGAATATGAAATTTTCTAAAGTCATGATGTGACTCACAGAGATTTTTATGTATGGGTTATTGTTCCAGATTTTATTTGAGTTTTACACCATTGCTTTAATGCACTTAACATTTTCTATTGGATATTTAGCCTTTTTTTATTGATGTCTAATCATTCTTTAGTCTTTTTTATTGATGTTTAATCATTCTTCCCCTTTCCAAATTTTAAGTTCCCTTGATATTAGGACAGTCTTATCTAAACTCATGTTTCCTACTACTTGCATAGTGCTTGGTTCCCAGTAGAGGCTTAATTTTTTTATTGTTTTTGGTCAGGACCTATAATTTCATTGGTGTAGGGGAATTAACTCTGAGAAATCTGCTAGAGGAGCTGTTCTATAGCTTGGACTCTTGAAAAGTTATCTGGGGGTCCTAAAGGGTTAAGGAAATTGCTTACCATTGACTACTTGACTTGCCAACTCTGTGCCAGGCTGGTTCTCCTTATTCCACATTCCTTTTTTTTTTTTTTTTTTGAGGGCAATTGGGGTTAAGTGAGTTGCCCAAGGTCACACGTCTAGTTTTTGTGTTACGTGTCTGAGGCTGGATTTGAACTCAGGTTCTCCTGATTCCAGGACCGGTGTTCTATTCACTGTGCCACCTAGCTGCTCCATATTCCACATTCTTTTTTAAATAGTTTGAAAAGATTTTATGTAATTTTGATTATATTAATTTTTTAAATTTATTTTTGATTTATGGAATAGAATAAGTATTTCCATAACACAGTATAATAAAATAAAGAAGATTGCGCATGAAACTGCAAATATGTACAACTTGCCGTTCCTTTTAAATATATAATAAAGGTAACATAGTATTTTTTTTCTTCCTTCCCCCTGCCATAGAGATGGCTACTATTAGACACAAATAGGTGGATGCATCAATAGATAGACAGGTAGATACCCACACATACACACACACATGTAAAATTATTCTATATATAGTTCCATTTATCAGTTCTTTGGATGCTGATAGCATGTTTCTTTGTATGTCCTTCATTTTAAATTTGTGTATTTATAATAGTCAAAATTATTTCGTTGCTCAAAATTGTTCTTGAAATAGTATTGCTATTACTGTATGCAATGTTCTCTTGGTTCTGCTAACTTCACTCTCCATCATTTTGTGTAAGTCTTTCCATGCCTTTGTAAGATCTTTGAACTTAACATTTTTATAGCACAGTAGTGTTCCATCATAACCATACTTGTTATACAACTTGTTCAGCCACTTCCCAATTGATCAGGATCTCTGTAGTTTTCAGTTCTTTGTCACCACTAAAAGAGCTGCTATAAACATCCCATTCACATTCAAACTTATAATTACCATTTGTGACTTTCCCCCATCTTATTTTTACTCACTATTCTCCTTCTCAGCCTCCTTTTACCCTATCCCAGTAACCTTATCTTTTCCCCTTGCCCTAAAAGTACTTCCCCCAGTTTTTTCACTTCTATATGTTCAGAAGACTTCTGTACCCTTCCAGATATATATTCTTACTGATAATAATTGTGACAAGAGGCATCCTATGTCTTCTTTACTGTGCTCAAATTCATTTTAGGTAGCTTTTAAATGCGCAATTTCTAAGAAAAATCTTCTCTTTTTGAGAGAGAGATGTGAACTTCTGATGGATTCATATTAGCTAAAGCTACATTAAAGGTCAGACAACGTGACAGTTCTTAATATTAAATATTGAAGTAACAGTCATTAGCCATAATTTTGAGAAAAGTCTATTGACTGACCTAGTCATGCATTTGAGATTACTTCTTTTTATCTATCTTTTTTAGCTGTATGGCAAGGTTGTTTTGTTATCCTTTTTTCTTCTACATCAGTGATTTTCATTCCAAAAGTTTTAGATCATGAGATCAGGAAAGACTATGGTTGGGCTGACACACATAGTTTTAAAATTTCCATCTGTAAGAGACAACCATTTTCTGGACAAAAAGAAATTTTCTTTCCTTAGGAAAATTGACTCAGCTTTCAGCTTATGGAAGCCAAAGTCCCTCTTTTTCAGTAATGTGAGCTTGTAATTTACATGAAAAAGAAGCTGAAAGCTTTAAAGAACTGAATATTATGAAATGCAGATCCCTGGTTTTTAATAAAATATAACATATTTTGAAAAGCAGTAATCAGATAGTTGAAATTTGCATATGTTTAATAAGGAAGAAGTGGGATTTTTCATACTTTGCTGGCCAGGACAGAATGTTAAAATGAACATAATCATTTTTATAGCCATTTCTGAATAACTGGTAATCTTAAACTTTCTTAGAAAAAAGAGGTGATCTTTTCAAAAGCTTCTAGGCAATTAGATGATTCTCTTGTTGGAATGTGAATATTGAAGAGCTTTGTGAGATGAGAAACTTACACATGACCATTGTTATCTCTGTTGTGATAAGGACAAAAAGTGATCATATAAGGATTTTTAGCCTGCTTTAGGCACCAGTCAAGAGCACCAAGAATGAGGAAATCTTTCTCTTCCTATATGCTTTCAGGAAATGGGAAATTATAGTCATGGCAATAGGAAGTTTATAAGAAGCCAGTGCCTAAAAGTGGTCTCATTCTTCATGCCAATCTTACATTTTAATGCTGCAGAAAATCTATAGCCCCAGTTATAATTCTCTTTTAAGAGTCCTAGAAATAGTTTTGAGTTGAATTATTGCCCATTTAGTTAACTTTAGTTTCCTTTTGGTGAAGGTATTAGGAAATTTCTTTAGTTATATTAGCAAATAACTAGATAGTCTCTGGAAAAGTCTAGATGTGTGAATAATGAGGGAAAGCATTTTTAAAAAAGTTTTCTACACAAAGGTAGAGAGTAATGAGAATTGTTCCGAAGCCATACACATGTAAACAGTGTCACTAATTGGTAGTCAAGCTCTCCTCCTCTCACTCTATTTCTCTCTGTGTATATATGTATTCCCTGTATGTTTGTTTGTATTTATTTATGCATGAGAGAAGGACTGATCAAATTTAGCTTTGAGTTATTGCTTAGAAGAGTTAGCAGTGATAGCATGGATAATTGAAATGCCTAAATTATTTTCAAATAAATAATTTGACTTCTCTTTCAGTGATGATCTTTTTTTCTCACAAGCAGGATATATAGTGCAGAAGTGTTACATTTGTGATTCACGGCTTGCTCCCTTCTCACACATTCCCAAGAGTGAGCAGCAGTAGAGTAAAACTAGGTGAACAAATGAACCAGGACAACCTCCAGAGCAGATAGTATGCACTTTTTGTTGAATTCGTGTCGTTATCTATAGCCTTATGAAGCCCCTGGTAACCTCATTGTGGTACATTTTTGAAAGCCCTGTGCTGTATTAGACTAAGTCAGGAGCCCCAGGTTCTGGTGCTTCTGTTCTTGAGGGTGACTTTGAATATTTAACTTCTCTATGTCTCCATTGCTTTGTCCATGAAATTAAGTGAGCTCCAAGGCCACTTCAGTTCTGTGATTCTCTCATCATCAGAAATTTGCTTTCTTTTAGATTGTAGAGTTGCTATGCTTATTTTTCAAGGCCCTTCAGCTTATTTTAGGATAAGGTCTGAAATGTATAGACAAAACACAGGTGAAATATAACTTTGTTTTCTTTCTGTTTTCTAAACATGTGTTTTCTTTTCCATTAATGAGTACTTATTTTCACTCTTCCCCCACAATTTAAAAAAAAGAAAAAAGTCATTGTTTTCTTTCAAGGAAATTAGTGACATCTTAGGGGATAAGATTGGGGGAATGATAGAAGGGAGGGCAGATGGGAGGAGAGGGTAGTTAGAAGCAAACACTTTTGAAAAGGGACAGAGTCAAAGTAGAAAATAGAGTAAATGGGGGGGTGGAATAGGATGGAGGGTAATGAAGTTAGTCTTTCAAAATATAACTACTATGGAAACATTTTGTGTAACTACATATGTGGAAAACTGTATTGAATTGCTTTTCTTCCTAGTGGGGGTGGGTGAGGAGGGAAGGAGGGAAAGAATCTGGAAATCAAAGTTTTAAAAACAAATATTAAAAAAATTTGTTTTTTACATGCAACTGGGAAATAAAATATACAGGCACTGGGGTATAGAAATCCATCTTCCCCTAGTAGAAAGTTGCAGGGGGCATGGGGAAGGATATAAGAGACAGCAGATTGGGGGAAGGAGTAGAAAGGCTTGCTATCTTGGCATGGGGGTAGGGGAAAGACGGCAGAAAATTTGTAACTCAAAATTTTGTGGAAATGAATGTTTAAATAAAATAAATCAAATATTAAATAAAAGTAAAACAAAATACTGAATGACTTGTTTTAGTAATGGACAGATAACCCTTAGAGTTCAGAGTATTTCTATTCAGCTCAGTTTCATGAGATTGTAGATTTAGGGTAGGAAAGGACCTTAGTGTTTCTCTAATAAAAACCCTTGATTTTATAAATGAGCAAGAGGTTCAAATGAGGCTCACAGAAGTTACATGACTTGTCCAGTATGACCATACATATCATGTATGACCACACATGACTAGCAGCTGCTCAGATATGGAGGAGTCTAGATTTAAACTTATTTCTATTACCGCAGTACACACACTGTTAATTCAGCTACCCTAGTAATTTCTGCAATATTGCCTTTCATAGAAATAGCTAAGCAGGAGTATTTTTAATTTTCCTACCCAGGCATTTCAGAATTTAAAGTCTTTGTATCTTATATAAATTTAAATGGAAAAATTTTCTTTTAATAGACATGGAATCATTACATTGCAAGCTTTCTCAGAAGCAAATAGGAAACTGTGGCTTGAAGCAATGGATGGAAAGGAACCGGTAAGAGACTTTACATTTCATAATTTGCATATGATAAGATTGAGTAACAGTAAAATATTTTAAATATTCTATGTGCTTCCAAGTGGATTAAAACTGTTAAAATAAGAAAACAATAAAACAAAGCATGGCCTTTAATATTTTTATGTTGTGTCGCTGAGGAGCTTCTAATCTCTCACTGTCTTACAAAATCAGATTAGTAGTCTCAGTTTCCTGTTGATGGTGAGGCATCATTTTAAATACATTTCTCCAAACTTGCCTTCTTGTTTCTGTTTTCATGGTACCAGAGTCAGTTTAAGTTCATCCAATTTAATGAAAAAGAAATACTCTCTGATCTGATGGCAAAGCAACCTGTATAAATAGACTGTTCATTTTTCTAGCAATTGTTTTAACATTTGTGGAAAGCCTATATTTAAATGATAGAATAAAAACACCTGTGACTAGCAAGTAACAATGAGAAAGGAGTCCATCAGGGTCATTCCCTGAATACCCATAGCAAGGTGTTCTGTAGTCAGCAATCAGTTAACTGCCTTCTGCATGCCAGATACCGTCAGTTTTGGAAATCCAAAGAAAGGCAAGATAGTTCTTGCCCCCAAGGAACTCACAGTCTGTTGGGGAGACAATATGCAATCAACTACATACAAATACTTACACATATACACATACAGGATAAATAGGAGTTAGTTTCAGAGGCAAGGTACCAGCATTAACTCAGGACTAGGAAAAGTTTCTTGCAGAAGGTATGATTTAATTGAGACTTGATGGAAGCCAGGGAAACCAGGAGATGGAGGTGAGGAAGAGCATTGCAGGCATCAATTATGGGGGATAGAGAGCCAGATAAAATGCAGGGAGTCAGGAGATGGAGTGCCATATTTAAAGAACAGCAAGGAGGCCAGTGTTGCTGGATTACTGACTATGTGGTGGAGAGTAAGGTTAAAAAAAAGGGGGTACAAAAGAAAAATGCAAATTATTTTTGTATATATTGAGCCTGCAATTCCTAAGATGTTGAACAGAGGAATGGGGAGTGAGGAGGGACTCATCTTGTAGGATTCCTGAACTAGAAGGTGAATTTTGGACTAAGTTTTAGAGTTGAGGAGTGACAGTCTAAGTGGGAAGATATCCAATGGTTCAGAGAAGACTGGCACCATCATGTGAAAGAAAGGCTCTGACCTTTGAATCCTCTTCCTGTGTGATCTTCTGAAAGGTAATTAACATCTGAACCCCATAATGTGCTAAACAAGGGGGTTGGAGTTGGTGACCTCTGAGCTCTAGTACTAGTGTCCTATGAACTTAGAATGATATTCAAAGGCAGAAATGTAGAGACCATAGTTGTTGCATGACCTTTAATGTAATGAATAAGCACTGTGTGATATTGAATTGATGTCACACTTGTTAATCAACTCCATCTGATCCATTGATTGATATTTTAGATGGTTCTTAAGAAAAAAAATCACTGATTTAATCACTTTATTTTTCAGATTTATACTCTGCCTGCAATTATTAGCAAGAAGGAAGAAAGTAAGTCTCTTTAATAGCATAATTTTCTGTTATCTATCCAAATTAAGTAAGGGATTTCCATCAATGAAGTCTAGATGTTTGCGCCTGGGAAGCAGGGACACTACACATATTTGGTATACCTCAGAAATGGTGGGCCTCATTTTGCATGAAATATTTCCTCCAGCTGAAAATTCTGTTACTTAATTGTAATAATTGAATCACACAATATGTTTGGGGGCAATAGCATACATATTGAACTGATAGAGGAAAAGAATAATAACTCCTATGTTCAAGGTGGTAAGAGATAAACTCCTTTAATATCTGTAGCATTAATTGCCCTACAATTTTGATTTTACTAAAGGTGATTTAGCATAGAGAAGTCCTTTCAGTAACCCTAGCTGTAAATCTTAGCAACATAATCCTTTCACTACTATGCTTTCAAATGATGTTTAAATTAGATCAAGAAAAGACAGACTCTGGCAATTACCATGGTCCTGAGGTAAAACAGATCATTATAAACAACTGATTTTTTAAAAATACTGTTTTAATAAAAAAAGACATGCTGGATTTATACCTGTCACACATATATTTTTTTAATCCTAAGAACAGTCTGCTTCTAAATATGGTGATGGCTCACTTCTCTGAAGGCCTCCTCCTCAATCTGGAACTTAGCTAGAAATCAGAAAGGCAGGAAAACAGGCCACTGAAATATGAAGATAAGGTCTGCTACTAACATCATGCATTCCTACTCCATGGGAGAACCATGCGAGTTTTATAGATGAGTTTATGAAGTTGTAGTTTCTTTTCAGTAAAATTGGGTGGGGGGGAAAGGACAGAGCTAAGATGGTGGTGTAGAAGCAGAAAAACTCCGTGTGCTACCCCATAACCACCTCAAATACCTATAAAATATGACTCTAAACAAACTTTACAGCTACAGAACCCAAAAAGTGACAGAGAGAAACAGATCTCCTGCTGAAGGCAGCCCAGGAATGGGCATCCATTGCAGTGAGCTGGGAGCAGAGCCCAGACCCATGTGAGCCCATGGTTTTATCCCCAGGGCAGCCCCGACCAGCTGTGGCTGGAAGGACTTCCAAAGAGTGGATCACCAGCAGCTGTGGCGGTTTCTAGAATTATCAACTTATGAATGCCAAAGGCAAAGTAAAAGGTCAGTGTGGCCTTTGGAAACAGGGGGATCGGAAGTATGGTCCTGCCTCTGCCCCTGGAAGGAGAAGCAGCATGGCTACTTCAGAGCTCCTGGCCTGCAGATCGTAGGGGGACCAAGAGACCATTCTGAGGGGTAATCACTCCTGCTTTAATCTGCTTGGATCTGGATCGCTGTCTAGGGTGGAGGTCTTAGGTATGTGACCAGATGCCAGCACCAGTGGAGGCTTCTGAGAGGGCAACCAACTAATATTTCAAGCAGGTGTGAAAACCCCAGCAATTTGGGACAAAGCTCTCATCTCTGGAAGCAGAGTTCTACTGTGGCCAAAAGCTCACAAGTCAAGTAATTGAGTGGCAACATGAGCAAGCAAAGGAAGCAAAGCAAGCACAGCAATCCAACTTTGGATTGTTTTGGGGGGGACAAAAAGGATCAAAGTATGGAATGGCAGGAAGACAGTGAAGTAAGAACTCCTGCACCAAAAGCTTCCAAGAAAAATATGAAATGATTACAGGCCATAGAGGAGCTTAAGAAGGATTTTGAAAACCAAATAAGAGAAGTAGAGGAAAAATTGGAAAGAGAAATGAGAATGATGCAAGAAAATCATGAAAAACAAGTCAACAACCTGACAGAAGAAAATAACATCTTGAAAAATAGACTAACTCAAATGGCAAAAGAGGCCCAAAAAGCCAATGAGGAAAAGAGTGCCTTAAAAAGGTGAATTTGCAAGATGGAAAAAGAGTCTCAAAAGCTCATTGAAGAGAATAATTCCTTCAGAATTAGATTAGAGCAAATGGAAGCTAATGACTTTATAAGAAATCAAGATACTATTAAAAATATCCCAACAAAGGAAAAAATAGAAGGCAATGTGAAAAATCTCATTGAAAAAACCATTTACCTGGAAAACAGATCCAGGAGAGACAATTCAAAAATTATTGAACTACCTGAAAGTCATGATCAAAGAAAGAACCTAGAAATCATCCTCCAATAAATTCTCAAGGAAAATTGCCCTGATGTTTTAGAATCAGAGGGCAAAACAGAGGTTGAAAGAATCCACCAATCACCTCCTGAAAAAGATCCCCAAAAGAAAACTCCTAAGAATATTATAGCCAGGTTCTAGAGTTCCCAGATCAAGGAGAAAATATTACAAGCAGCCAAGACAAAACAATTTGAATATTGTGGAAATATAATCAGAATAACACAGGATCTGGCAGCTTCTACATTGAGGGATCAAAGGGCTTGGAGTATGATATTCCGGAGGTCAAAGGAGCTGGGATTAAAACCAAGAATCACCTACCCAGCAAAACTGAGTATAATGTTGCAGGGGAAAATATAATCATTCAATGAAATAGAGGACTTTCAAACTTTCTTGAAGAAAAAACTAGAGTTGAATAGAAAATTTAACATTCAGGTACAAGAAGCAAGAGAAGCATGAGAAGGTAAACAGGGAAAAGAAATCATAAGGAACTTTTCAGAGTTGAACTATTTACATTCCTACATGGAAAATCAATAATTCTAACTTATGAAACTTTTCTCAGTATGAGAATAGTTGAAGGGAATATATATATATATATTTTTTTTTTGAGAGAGAGAGGAAGGTATATGTGTGTATGAATGCATGTGAGTGTGTGTGTATATATATGTACAGGTATACATAGAGGGAACAGGATCATTTGAATAGGAAGGGATGATACTTTAAAGGTGAAATTGAGAGGTGAGAGAGGAATATAATGAGAGGAGATAAGGAGAGACAGAATGGGGTAAATTATCTCATATAGAAGAGATAAGATATAATTGTTTCAATGGAGGGGAAGAATAGGAAGGCAAAAGGGAATGGGTCAACCTTACTCTCATTGAATTTGGCTTAGGGAGGGAATGACATACACTCTAGGGTATCTTGCCCTAGAGGAGAGTAGGGGTGAAGGGGATGAGAGGGGGGATGATGCAGGGGATGGCAGGTTGTGGGGGGGGGCGTAGTTAGAAGCACACACTTTTGAAAAGGGACAGGGTCAAAGTAGAGAATTGAACAAGTGGGAGGCGGGATAGGATGGAGGGAAATATAGTCAGTCTTTCACAATATATCCACTATGGAAATGTTTTGCATAGCTGCACACATACAACCTATATTGAATTGCTTGCCTTCCTAGTAAGGGTGGGTGACGAGGGAGAAAGGGAAAGAATTTGGAATTCAAAGTTTTATAATTAAATGTTTAAAAAATATGTTATTATCATCATTATTATTTTTACATGCAACTGGAAAATAAGATATACAGGCACTGGGGTATGGAGATCCATCTTGCCCTACCAGAAAGTTGGAGGGAGAATGGGGGAAGATATAGGAGAGACCAGATTGGGGGAAGGGGTATACAGTGGATCATTGTTTTGGGGTGGTAGGAAGGGCAAAGACAGGGAGAAAATTTGTAACTGAAAATCTTGTGGAAATGAATGATGTAAACTAAAAATAAACATAAAATTTAATTTAAAAAAAAGGAAGCTTAAAAAAATGTGTGTAATGTCCTAATAACTGGGAACAGTTTATAGATGTTTTAGTATATAGCATCAAATTAGGTTTATATAAATATTAATGGTGATGATATTGATAGTTTACATTTATATAGTGTTTTACGTTTACAGAACTATATTTTGTTTTACAAAGGCACATAAGATATCATGGCATATTTTGTTTTAAGTAAGCCTGAACAGAAACTGAGATCTTGATAGCAATTTATCAAAGCACAGAAAAGATATGATAAGGAATAACATAAGGTGTGACTTTAAAGAAATGAGTTTTCCACTAGAAAAATAATAAAAAATCAGCCTTACTCCTCAATATATTGTATCTCATAGTATTTATGTCAAAGCACAATTAATATGGTACAATTAAGAAGATAAAATGTATAAATACCCTCCTTATGATCACAACAACAAAGAAAAATTACATAGCAACATTATGTTTTGAAATATAGACTCATATTTTTCTAGGCCTTAGCTATCTAAGTTTTCTAGTGACACCAGAAAGTAGAGGAATAAATTTAAGCTCTGAATAGTGGTAGGGTTGGGGTGTCAAGGTTAGGAAGTTAATTCACGGTGGATTAGAATTGATTGCATATCACACCAAGAGGAAGCAGTCTTAGGAACTTTTAGGAGTTTCGTTAAGATTTCAACATAATTTCTTCAGTTTTGTTGGAATTCAGTTCAATGCTTATTTATCATCTACCGTAAGGGCCCACAAAAATATAGCAACTCTTTTTCATTGGCAAAGAATTGTAAAGTGTTGGGGTACCCCCAGTTAGGGAATGATTGACTAATAATAGTTAATAATAACTAACATTTATGTAGTACCTACTATGTACCAGGCACTGTGCTGTGTGCTTTACAAGCTTTATCTCATTTCATCCTCACAACATTCATGGTAGGTAGGTGTCATCATCCTCATTTTATAGATGAGGAAACTGAGGCATGTGGATGTTGAGTTACTTGCCAAGGTCACACAGCTAGTTAGTGTCTGAGGCTACATTTGAACTCAGATCTTCCTGACTATATGTCCAGCTTTCTATCCACTGTGCCACCTAGAACTATCTAAACAGATTATGGCATATGAATAGAATGGGAAAACTTATGTAAAGTGAAAGAAATAGAACTAGGAGAATAATTTATCCAATAACATGATGTTATAAAAACAAACAATTCTGAAAGACTTAAGATCTCTGATCAGTGAGATGGTCAAGCATGAATATGGAGGACTGATGGTGACCTAGGCTATGCACTTCCTGACAGAGAAGTAATGGACTCAAGAGGCATACAGTTTCAGACATAAAATATATGGGAATTTATGTTTCTTGGCTGTACCTATTTGTTATGTGTTTATTTTGTTTCGTTTTTTTTTTTTTTATATATTGGGAGGTGGATCGGAGAGCTCTATATTTGAATAAAATAAAATAAAGCAATCATCTACCATGTCTGAGTTACTGTGCTAGTTTGGCTTTGGAGATACAGAGACAAAAAACAAGATGTTTCTTTCCCTAAGGGTGCTTATATTGTATTGGAGGAACAAACAATTAAAATAGATATGTAGATGTCACTGGAAGTATTCGCTTCCAATTTAGCTCCATAGACACCAAGTAATTGAAAGGAGGGAGGGAGGGAGAGAAAGAATGAATATGAATAATTGGTTCAGGGAGGGGGGAGGATTCAGGGAAGACCTTGTGAACTCACCTGAGACAATTTCTGTGCCATGTAGGAAAGCTAGGATTCTGCAATGTAGAGGTAAGGAGAGATTGTATTGAACATTTGGGCTAGAAGAGATGGGAGGTGGAATGATGTATAAAGGGAATAATTAGCATTCTAATTTCACTTAGAAGGGTGTGTATGAAGGGGAAAAATATGGAATAAAACTGGAAAAGTAGGTGGGCAGGGATTAGGTCTTTAAATTTGAGCATATCTGTATTTTACCCTAGAAACAGTTAAAGGCTTTAGACATTTTTTTTAGTGAAGAGAATAGGTGACAAGGTATGCTTGAGGTTTTAAAGAAAATCATTTTGATAGCTTTGTAGAAGATAAAATTAGAAAAAGGAGAGATTGCTCACAAGGAGACTCCCTGGGAGCTTATTGCACTAGCTCAGTTGTGAGGGCCAAAACGTAGGGTAGAGTCTGCTTGAATGGAAAGAGCAGGAAAGATGTGAGAGGTATTGGCATTGGAATAATTGGATGGAAATAATTCATAAGGCTTTCACAGCTGATTGAATGTGGACAAGGGCAGAAAGGAGATTTAGGGAACATTCCAAGGTTGATTGGAAAGGAAGTGATGCCCACAATAAGAACAAGGAAATTTCAAGAAAGAATGAAATAGAGGAAAATATAATGAGTTCTGCTTTGGACATTTGTTTGAGAACCTTTTAGGAAATCTAGATGTAATGGTGAAGTTCAAGAGAGACAGGATTGGATATGAAGATTTGAAAATCCTGCTTAGAGGTGATAAAGCCATGGGAGTAGAAAAAAAATCACTAAGGGAAAGTATTTACAGAGAAGAGAACCCAAATCAAGGGCTAGTTGGACACTCACACTTATTTTCAGTGTTACATAATGTGGATTATTTGAGCAGGACTTTTTGGCCTTACATGGAAAGTCAGTAATGAAAATGATGAATTGCAAAGTCAAGTAAGCATTGCTTTGTTTCAACAAATCGAAGATGTACAGGAAAAACAAGGAAAGTGTATGTCTCTCATCTAGAGACAGTCTGCATTTCTTAGTTACCAGGAGGCTGAATGAACAGACATGCTTTGTCAGTTGTTTGTAATTGTAAAGCACTTTTTAAGAAACAAAATTTCCTCCCTTAGAACTCCATTAAATTTAAAAGCTTTTGTGTTGTTCAGTTTCCTTTTTCACTTGTTTTTGCTTCTAATTAAAAGGCCAGGCCAAACCTTGAGATTCTCAAAAGAAAGACACACAGGAAGAAAATAAGTTTTACTTTTCATTAATAACTTTTTAAATTTTTTGTCTCAGACTTCTCACTCAGGAGGAAGAGGCCTACTATTTGATGCCAAAGTAGGGCACTTTGTAGTAACTACTTCTGTGCATCACTCCTCTGTTCTTTCTCCTCCAAAGGTGAAGTAGAGAGAACGAATTTCCAGGAATGCAACAACCATACTGTTCTTTCCTTCCATCCCCATTCCTAAGTGTCTAAACTGGGTAGGAGGAGAGGAAAAAAAGGTCTAGTTGAAGTAGCATTTATAACTAATCATGAGGAGTGAGAGCAAATCCATTGTAGTAAAAAGTATTTAGAGAACTTCCTAAAGGCGTTGGTCTATAACCAGAAGATGCCTGATATCCATAACAATTTCTTACTTTTCCTGTGGCCCTGTATTGTCCATAAGGTGAGTAACAAAGAGGAAAAAAGCACTGGTTCTTTCCCAAAATGATTTGCTCACATAATAACCTTTCAAAAAAGACTGTTTTTCCTTCCTTTTCTGTTATACTAAATTTGTGTCAGTTAAATTCTTAGTGCCTCTTTAATATTGGCATAGTAAAGTATGTAGATACAAGTCTAATTTTCTCTTTCTCAAAATTTTTTCCAACTTTCCTCCACATATGATTTTCCTCAACCTATTTCAGGAGAAATCATCCTTGTGTTTTCATCTTGCAAAGTATTCTGAGAGATGGGTTTAAAGAAGGTTGCTGTCCCTGGCAGCTGAATTTCTGATTGCTAATATATTATATCCTGACTGTGTTAGCCATTTGGACATCACCAGAAACCATCAGAAGAACAAATAAAGGAAGAAGGAAGTGGAGCATAAGTCTTTATTAGGAGAAGAGGGAAATGCAAGGCAGCCAAAAATAAGGACTACCTGTGGTGTTCCTTCCTGCCCTTGCTTTGTGAACCCAGTAATAGGACAATAGCTACATTAGAGACAGATTCCATCTAACAAAGCAACAACCTGCTTACTGTGGGTGTGCCACTGGCTTCTTGATTGTAATCTTATTCTGCCCCAGTAAAGCTTTGGATTTGAAGTTCCAGTTCTACTGCCAAACATCTTTATGACCTTGGGCAAATCACTTTTTTTTTCTAGGTTCCACTTTCCTCCCCTCTCAAATAAAGGAGATAGTGTAGATAATCTCTAAGGTTTGTTCTTTTAGCCACCTTAAAAACCTGTGACATTTAAATGTATTTATTTCCAAGGAGAGGAGGTTTTCAGCCACCATGATTCATTGTTGTGTAAGGAAGATAGGAAGACAGCAAAACCTATCTGTTTTCTCTGCCCCATTAACCCTCACTTGTTTGTGTGCCTTTTCATTGGGTTTACAAGGCCCACATGATTTAGATTTGCCAATGTCCACTTAGAGGCATAAATCAAACCTTAGATTACAAGGAGTTTTGTATTGAGCAGATTGCAAAGTCCTTTGAAGACATAATTCTGTACGCTTGTGAGAACAATTTTTTTAAATAACAATTATTTTTGATTACTTGGCAAATTACAATTAACATGGGCATTTCTGTATGCAAAGAAGACCAAAATGGAATATTGTATAGGAAACTGAATCCCTTTTACTAATGATTTGTAAATAATAAATTCAACATCTTAGTTTTTAAAGCCATCCAGTTTGTCAACATTGCTGATGAAACCTCCTCTTTTCTTCTTTGTGTCTTTATAAATGTGTCAAAGACCATTCTTTCTTCTTCTTTTTTTTAACATTACCATCACTTTTCCCCAACTCCCTCCCCCATAACAACAACAACAACAACAAAACAACCCTACATTGGGACAAATGTAGCCTTTATGTGGGATGTGGCCATCGTTATCCTCCGAACTGCCTTCACTGTGGCAAGTCTGTGGTCCCCTAAGGACACAACTACATGGCTGTGACTTAGCATCCTAGGGGTGACCCTGTGGCAGGGGGAGTAAACTCCTAGTATTTGATGTAGATTCTGATTCCCCCCACTCATATGTTTCCCTTTTACAAAGAACCAGCCACAAAGAGTCTTTTAGCAGTTAAATATAAAGTATTTAGTTAACTATAAAGTAAAAGCAAGAATAATTATCACATTATTTTGTCAGATATATGACAAGCAAAGGAATAATCAATACTTCATAGTTCATCCATAAGTCTGAATCTCATGTCCCTAACATAACAGTTCATGCCATGTCCATGAGAGGGAGCGTATACACTTACAGAAAGCTAGCAGAGTCAGAAAGTAAGGAAAATCTATGTACTCAGGATAACTCACAGCTTTGGACTACAGGCCTTGATGTTCTTTCTTGGTCCCTTCGGGAGCAGTCTGCACTATAAAAAGCTGCCTTTCTGCTAGCTGTTTTTCTGATTCTCTCTGCTTGCTCTGTAAGCTGGGTGTGTTTCTACTGCTCTTAAATTGATGAAACAAAATATACTTTTATCTAAAAATCACCTATATAGGACACTGAGAAAATGCATTAATGCATTGGCAAGTAGTTCCCTTAGGTTGCAGAACTGCAACACTTCAGCTTGGCTCTCTTAGCAGTGCAGAGGAGACCAGCCAGGTATCTGTCCATTCTATGTAATCTAATCAGTTCTCAACATCTAGTTATAGCAAAGAGACTAAAGTTGTCTCTCTGGGTCGTGAAAACAAACTCAACTCCCTTTTCTCTTAACATAATATCACTAATCCAGTTTACTTGAAACCAACTCATATAGTAAAACATGTAGACTATATTTCCTTCTAATTTTCTAAGATCAGAGGGCACAGTAGAAAGCAATTGCACAAATCGTAACAGAGATTGTGTATGGCTAAGTCATTTCAGTTTTGTCTGACTCTTCATGACCCCATTTTGGGGTTTTCTTGGCAGAGATACTGGAGTGGTTTACCATTTCCTTCTTTAGCTCATTTTACAGATGAGGAAAACTGTATTAAGTGACTTGCCCAGGGTCACACAGCCAGTAAGAATCTGAAGACATATTTGAACTCTGGAAGATCAGTCTTCCTGACTTCAGGCCCAGCTCACTATGCACTGCATGACTTAGCTGTCTCCCACTCAGCAGGATCCCAACATTTTTCTCCATCTTGACTTCCACAATTATCAGGTTCCAAGTATGTGGCTAAAGACTTCCTTTCAATTGACTGTTTCTTCTAGTACCTTCACTCTCAGCTAATGTTACTTCTTATCTGTTCCTGGTGCCAACTTATACTATTCTTCTGCTGGGTTCCATGCCTGTAATCTGCTGGCTCAAATCAGAGCCATGTCTTGATAGTCAATGATGAATCATTATCTTTCACTTACGAAGCAAAACTCATAAAATTCACCATTTTGTAAGATAGGAAATCAACATCATTATTTAATCTTCCCATAGTCTCCAAACAATTATCACTTTGTGAATTTTTACCTCTCAAACTAAAAGCAATCATATGCAAATGAGCTGATGGATCATGCTAAAGTACCTGGCTTAATAGGTGAAGGCCCTTGATAAATGCTTTTTGATTGGCCTGACCACAATGTCCTGTTACCTTCATCATTTTTCTGTCCTCTAACATCTATTCAGTCCATTCATCCTAAGGGCAGTTTTCTTTCTAGGCCTCTTAATTATTCACGAGTCCTCACATTTTATCACAAAACCCTTTCTTCTCACATAGATTTTATCAGTTTTTGCATGCACAAAAACTATTTTCCTGTCCATTTAATCAACCAAAATTTTCATATATGAAAAGGAGGGACAGCACTTTACATGCATTTCAAATTGATTCTTTTCTTTCAATTTACACAAAATTTCATTTTCTTCTCATTTCAACCATCAAACCGCACACATACAAAAAGGGACAGCATCTTATTCAGATAAGCATAGTCAAGCAAAACAAGCCCATGCCTGGGTTTTGTCCAGAGATATATATTTCACAAACACGCATTTTTCCACATCATGTCTCTTAGGTAGGCCACATGCTTCATCATCAGTCCTTTGTAGCTGTGGCTGTTCTTTGCATTGATGAGAGCTCTTAAGTCTTTCAGAATTTTTATTTACAGTGTTGTAATTATATAAATTGTTTTCCTAGTTTTGCTTGTTTCACTCAGTTCAGTAAGTATGATGAAAATTCTTTAACCCCAGGGATTTCAGAAGGATATAATATGATACCTGCCTGCTTTTTGGAGAAGCAACTGCATATATGTGAAACATGTATGTGGACACTATAGAAGCTTGCCTAGCTAGGGGTTGATGCTACAGTTTGTTGTGGTGTGTCCTCTAGAGTTTTTAGGTGTATTTGCTTACTGTCTTTTTTCTGTAAGTTATTGAGCCATCTTGTGTTATACTGTTGTAATAATGATGACAGTAATAGTTTACGTAAGTCTAGGTAAACAATTTATATAGTGCCTACTGTGTGCCAGGTACTGTATGAGGTGCTTTACAAAGATTATCTTCTTTGATCCTCACAATAATCCCAGGAGACAGGTGCTATTATCAGCCTCATTTTACAGTTGAAGAAACAGGCATACAGAGGCTAAAGTCACTTACCCAAGGTCACTCAGCTAGTAAGTGTCTACTTTACCAGATTTGAACTCAGGTCTTCCTGACATCAGGCCCTTTTGGTCCTCAGTAACAGCATAAGGCTCAAATGAAACTTAAAAACCCTGTTTGATTGTTTGCATTGTTTAATGACACTCGATGCATATATCCTTCCATTTCCAAAGATGATTAAGAACTATCTGCAGTGCTACAGGTGCTAATATCAAGGACCTAAGAATAGGGATTGTGAGACAATGAAGAATGGATAGAGTGTTCTTGAGATCCTGTTCTTCACTTAGGACACCATATGCTTTGATTGGGGTACAATGAGAGAAAAACATCTCTGCTAAAAAAAAAAAAATAGTGTGTTGTCTCATGAGCCACTTAGAACTTTGTTATTCTTGACTTAACTTTTTTTCTGAGACATGTGTTTAAGAGAGAGATTATTATGTTGCCTGTCCTGAAACTTGGCTTTTATGTCCCCAAAGGCAGATTTTTTTGAAACACAAACCAAAAACTAAAAGTGTGATGTATTTTTCTTTTCCCCCCCTTCTTTTATCAAATCTATTTCTTTCCTGTTGAAAAGCTGAAACAACATGACCTCATGAACAGACAGTTTGGAACTTGGAGTACTAACTTAGTCTAGAAGAGCTACTGACTAATTGTCACATCTTGGGTCACCTTTGATCCACTCTGCAGGGAAATAAAAAAAGAACTGTTAGCCCTTTCTAAGTCTCAGATATAAATCATGTTCATTCAGTTCAACAAATATTTGTCAATCACCTAAGTTCACAACACTATGTTAGTGCTTTTGTGGCAAATACAAAAGAGTATAATAGTTACTGTTGAGAAATTGCTAATACTCTCATTATTAGATATGTTTTTCATATGAGTGAGCTAGTAAATTTTTAACAAGTTCAGGGACCGCAGGGGTGGGGTATGGAGAAGATGGATGCACAACACATGTAAGTTTAGTGTGCATTATTAATATTTTCTCCGTCGCTTTCTAAGTCTAGGTAAACCAAGTCTATCAAGCCTTGAGTTGTGGCATTTGCCAGTTTCCAAGATGTAAATTTTCACACTGAAAATTTAACAATCAGCCAGCATTCCACTAGATATTCATATAACAGTTAAAATTTAAAAATACCCAGGTTATGATGTGCCAAAATGAATATTATAGTGTTGTAGGAGTACAAAGGGAAAAAGGAATCAATGACTGAATTGGTCTGGTAAAGATCATCTTTCACATTTAATCCTTCTTATAATACTGTTTTTTTCTGTATGCAGTATTACCCTGGTTCTGCTCACTTCATTCTGCGTTAGCTCATGTAAATCTTTATAAGAGGAAAGAAGGATTTTAGTGTTACAACATAATACGAAAGAGAACTGGCTTCCCCCCCCAAAAAAAGAAAAAAAAGAGAGAACTGGCTTTTGAGTCAGAGAACCTGGGTCCAAATCCTGACTCTTCTACTTACAACCTTTGTGACCTCCTATAACTCACTTCATCTCTTTGAGCCTCAGTCCTCTATAAAATGAAAGGAATGAACTAGAGAGCATTTAATGTCCTATCTAAATCTGTGATCTATATGATCCTATGACTTTGGACTTCATAACAATGATGAAGATTGGAAAAATCCTCTTATAGTAATATTGGCATTTCATGGTTATCTTTGTCATTTAAAAGTCACTTTCACCCTAGAGTACACTTGAGGTGTAACATGGGAGGCTTTGGAAGTTTTGTGGTTTTTTTTTTTTTTTTTGCTTTTTTTTGGGGGGGAGAGAGCAATTGGGGATAAGTGACTTGCCCAAAGTCATACAGCTAGTAAGTGTTAAGTGTCTGAGGCCAGGTTTGATCTCAGGTTCTCCTGACTCCAGTGCTGGTGCTCTATTCACTTCACCACCTAGCTGCCCCAGAAGTTTTTTTTTTTTTAAGAAAGTAAATTGAAGGGTTTAAAAATACAATTTTAAAAATTGTATCAAAAAAGATAATTAAAAATTTATCCTTAAGTAAAAAAGAAAACAATTAGAATAAGTGAAGGCAAACTCTTACATGAAACCCCATATTTTAAAATGTTTATAGATATGGCATTTAGGATCATCACTTCATCTCCCTGCCCCTTTTCTCAAGACTCAATTTCCTTTTTAAATGTATCTTTTATTTATTTAAATAATATTTCCCAATTACATGTGTAAAAATGAACATTCTTTTAAAAAAATTTTTTTGAGTTCCAAATTCTTTCCTTCCCTCCCATCCTACCCCTTTCTTGAGAAGGCAAGCAATTTGATGTAACCATGTGAAGTCATGAAAACCATATTTTTATAGTAGCCATGTTATGAAAGAAAATGCAGATAAAAAGAAAATTTAAAAAAGTAAAATTATATATTTCAATCTGCATTCATTGTTCATCAGTTCTCTCCCTGGAGGTAGACAACATTTTTCATCATGGGTCCTTTGGAATTGTCTTCAACCATTACCTTGATTCGAGTACTGAGTCTTTCACAGTTGATCATCCTTACGATATTGCTGTTACTGTGTATAGTGTTCTGTTTCTTCTCACTTCACTTTGCATCAGTTCATGTAAGTCTTTAGAGGTTTTTATGAGAGTATCCTGATTGTCATTTCTTTTTTTTTTTTTTTAAAGCAATCAGGGTTAAGTAACTTGCTCAAGATTACATGGCCAGTTATTTCTGGGTGTGATGCTAAGTATCTGAGTCCGAATTTGAACCCAGGTCATCCCGACACTGGAGCCGATGCTCTTACTTGCTGAGCCACCTGGCTGCCCCTAAGCGATTGGGGTTAAGTAACTTGCTCAAGGTTACACGGCCAGGTGTTTCTGGGTGGGTGCTAAGTGTCTGAGCCTGGATTCAATCCACAAGTCTTCCCGACAGTGGAGCCGGTGCTCTTACTCGCTATGCTACCTGGCTGCCCCATGATTGTCATTTCTTATAGCACAATAGTATTCCATCACAGTCATATACCACAACTTTAAACTCGGATGTTCAGATGAATCTGTGATCATTCATGTGAAGGTTTCTTCTGGTAATAAAGATTGAAACACATCCATGCTTTCCCATCGTGTCAAACTCTTGGCCATTTGCTCCCATAAATAGATAAGCATTCTAAATCTTGATGCAACCATCACTACAGATGATCTACCTAGCATTTAGGGCCTTCCTTTCTTTCATTTGATATAGCAGTTATACCAGTGGAGCACATGAGTCTTCCATTGGTTAACCCATGCTCATGCCATGTGACCAGCCCCCCCTTCTTTTTCTATTAGAACATTTCTTCATAGGCATCTTCCAGTCCTCTTCCTTCCTTCCTTCCTTCCTTCCTTTTTGGAGAGGGGGAGGCAGGTTAATTGGGGTTAAGTGACTTGCCCAAGGTCAAACAGCTAGTAAGTGTTAAGTGTCTGAGGCTGGATTTGAACTCAGGTCCTCCTGACTCCAGGACCAATGCTCTATTCATTGTGCCACTTAGCCACCCCCAACTCCACTTCTTTGTTATTCTTTTTTTTGTGATGTTATAGCTTCCTTATGTATTTTTTTTCATCTGTCATTTCTCAGTGACTCTCCTTACCATTAGTATGGCCCTCTTTTGTAGCAAACAAATATAGTCCTCAAAACAATATCCTATCCTATTTTAATTAATTAGAGATTGTAGTCTTGTGTGGCTTGTTATTGTTATTCAATAACTGTGATAGTAATGGCAATTAAAGATTCCCCTGTATTGGCTTGGTTTTCAAATTGATTGTATTAAAACCCAGAGCTTGTTAATCCCACCTGTGGGATGGACTTTTTGATGTGAAAAGAAAGTCCTGACTGGGAGGAGCTGGTGACGTAGATTTGGAGAGACAAGAGAGAGGCGGAAGTTCTTTTTGGAAGCAGCACCTCGTGTAGAGGGAGAGACTAAGAGATTGCTGGTGGCCGCTTTGAATTGCCCTGGACTTTTGAGACCTGCCCCCTGAGCTGCCAAGGACTGAGGAGACATGGCTGTTTTGCTGGTACTTTGTCTGTCTGTTTTGATGTTATTTTGCCAGATTTGTCCACTGGTGAAAGACTGTCCTGTTGAAGAAGTCCTGGAACCTGGCATTTGGTTAAGAAGGCCTGAGACTGTCCTGCAGACAGAGAGTGAATACTGTCCACTGGTGAGGGACAGTACTGAGAGTGAATACTGTCCACTGGTGAGGGACAGTACTGTTGTTGCAGGGGTCTGGAGACTGTCCGGCAGACAGAATGAATACTGTCCACTGGTGAAGGACAGTGCTGTTGTTGCAGGGGTCTGGGAGCCTTTCTGTTGGTTCAGAAGCCCTGAAGAAGGATTTTCTTGTTGTATGTTTACAGAAATCCTGGGAGAGGGCTTTGCTAATGTGTTCAGGGGTTCTAGGACTGTTCTACAGACAGAGGATAAATTCATGAAGGGACTGGCAATGTATCTTATGGCCTTGCTAAGCCTTGTCTCCCCAGGAACTAAGATTGCTGAGAACTTGCCTCGTGTCAAGATGAAGAAAAGACCTCCATTTGGGTATTAAGTGCTGTGTTTAAACTTGATGTAACTCTGGGGTAGATTCAATTGTGATCCAGGGGTGGGGAACTTTTGACCTTTTTGTGTTCTATGGTTGAGCAAATGAATGTATTTTACTTATGTTTGGAAACTAATCTCCATTTGAGAAGAGGGGCTTTGTGGTGGACTTAATTAAGGTATAGCCTAGGGGTGGAGAAGTATTTGGAACAGAGACTTTGTAATTGATTGAATGATTGGAAAGTCCTGGGGTGGGGTAGGCCTTGGAGATGATTTAATCACACTTAGTAAATGCTGTATTTTGAATGATGTCATGTTTTGATCTTCTCTGTTCTGGGTTTGTTACTGAATAAAATAGAGAGCACCTATGCTGGTATTTTGAACCTGGGAAGTTGCCTTTCCTTGGCATTACATTACAATAACACTGGTAGAATATTGGTATTAAAAAGATTTGCCTTTCTTGGAGGCTTTGATGTAGCTTTGATAGAGATTTAGAGCCATTGAAGGAGCTCTGCAATTCTCCATAGACAAACCATCCCTTTCTAGTAATTCTGTTTAGCTCTAAACTCAGTTCTTTTTTTTTTTTTTGCCTTGTCTGTCCAAGGTATATATACTGAATGGATAAGCTCTGTGGTTTATCCATCTAACTTCATGTCAATATAAATTCTTCATTCACATGTTTTTTTTTGCATGGATAATTAGCCCAACTTCTTCCAAGTAGTTATGAATCTTGTCCAAGAGACTTCGAAAATTTCTAGAACTTGATGCAACCATTATAATATCATCTGCCAACAGAAACATCAAGAGGAACTTATTGTTTACAGGGAATATTCCAACTTAGACTGTGTGCCAGATCTCTGCTATGATGCATCTGAACTTGTTAGTCAAACATACATCTCCCTGTTGTTTTGTACGTCACATACTATTGATGATTATTGATAAAAGCTTTATCTCTGTTATATCTTTTGAAGGAATCTTGAAAAATGTTGATGTGTGCATGACATAAGTATGGCTGATAGCTTTTTAAATACAATGTAAGCTGCTTGAGGACAGTGACCTAATTACAGTGCATGGTGAATAGTAGATGCTTAATAGGTTCTTGTTGATTGAGGGACATCCCTTTAAGTGGTGATTTGTTCTATCAGAACAAAACTTGTTTTTTATCATCTACACAGTAAGAATAGTAGAATCTTGTGTTCTCAATATATGTCTGTGAACTCTACCATATTAAAGCTGTAGTCTGCTGTGGAATATTGCAAGTGAAAGCCTGCCTGTCTCATGCTAATATCTCACTAATGATTTCCTTGGGGCATGTGTATATAGATTAGTATAAAGACAGACAAGTAGGTATATAGATTAGTAGTTGTTGAGGATCTCTTGATTACCTTTTTTCTTTTTGTATTAACAAAGTATGAAAAATAAAACAAAACAAAAATAATGGAGCAGCTAGGTAGTACAGGCCCTAGAGTCAGGAGGACCTGAATTCAAATCCAGCCTCAGACACTTGACACTTATTAACTGTGTGACCTTGGGCAAGTCACATAACCCCAATTGCCTTGCCTTCCCCCTAAAAAAAAGAGTTTGAGGTTTCTTATCCCTCTCTTCATCTTCTTCCCAAACTCACCTCTTGCACTTTCCCCTCCTTTAGATTAGTTATGAATCAGTCCTTCAGTGTCCTCACATTCATGTTTGCATGGATATCTTGTGTATATGCTTCATCTAATCTAGCTGCCTTTCCCATTTTTGCTCTTTTTAATTCATTTCTGCTTCTTCTGTATACATACCCAGGTCTGTAACATTAAGAGTCTAGATGTGTTGGTTCCAATTCCCTTAATGGTACAAAAAAAATTTTTTTTTAAATAAAGTAACCTTTGCAACTCCTTTGCAGTTTCCATACATTTATTGCCCTCCCAAGTTTATCATTAGATATAATTAGGATAACTTTATTAGTTGGATTTCTTGCTAAAATTTCTTTAAACTTAATTTGCCACCCATTGTTTACAGCTTTTTAAAAAAATATATAATTCATTCTCTGTAAGAGTTTACAAATAAGTTTATATTTTAAACTGGTCATGTCCTTGGCTGCCATATTTTTCTACTCAGCAAGTAGACCATGTGTTAACTGACTAGGTAACTTTTTAGGCTCTTTTGGTGTTATGACAATATATTTTTTTTGTAATTAGTATCTATGTCAGTTCTACCCGAGATGCCATTTTTTTTTCAGCGTCAGTAGCTTGTTTAAACAAATCAAGTTAGAATTGTTTTAATTCCAGACTTTCCTCATTTTTATTCTTTTTACGAATCAGCAGATTCAGGAATGACTGCCCCACCAATAATGAGTCATTCTTCTCTATAAAAATATAATCATTTTCATCTTTTGTAATGTCATTTTGTACTTACCATGTCCAGTACCTCCCCAGTCCTTTTTGGAAGAACATTTGTGATGCATAGATTTATGTATTATCTGAATGATCTGTATGACCTATATGATCTGCAAATTGGGACTTTTTTCAGTCCTTCTGATCTATGTTTCCCAACATTTTTCATGATACTCATAGAAGTCACAGAGTACAGTGTTTTATGTCAGAATTTGTATAGTATTCTCAAGCTCTCCATAGAATTCCCCAAGGCCTTTATCTTTTGCAACAGATGGTGGTACATAAGCTGCAGTAATTTTCCTGATGGTCATTTTGCACATATTTATCATAAGCACTGCAAAATGAAATGACCAAATGTTCCATGAAGTTGCCTTCATGGATGCATAATAAAAACCAGCTATTTACCTCTGCCTCTTAGGATCCCCAATCTCCATCAGGACTAACTGTAATTATCTGAATTATCATAATTACTTTGTGAACAAATCAACTTTTATACCCTTCTTCTACATAAGACTTTTCCTGATGCCTTCTCTCTTGAAAGCCTCTTGTATCTTATTTTATTGTTGTTGTTGTATAGTCATTTTCAGTTCTCTCTGAGGCTTTGTGACCCCATTTGGGGTTTTCTTGGCAAAGGCAATGAAGTGGTTTGTCATTTCCTTCTCCATCTCATTTTACAAAGAGACTGAGGCAAACAAAGACAAACCACTATTAAATGTCTGGGATCATACTGGAACTTTAGATGAATCTTCCTGACTCCAGCCTTGACACTCTTCACTGTGTCACCTAATTTCCCATTAATAAATGCTAATTGATTAATTAATTGATAGAAAATATACTCATTTGAACTTGAACTTATGAGGTAGATTTGCATTTAACTACAGCTTCTTTATGTCTTCTGATTTTATTTATAGCAAGTATATCAAGATAGATATGATTTAATTCCTCTGGTAGTGTATTCACTTTGCTGGTCACTGGGCAAAAAAGCTCACATTAAGAGTGGTTATTATTGTTGTTTAGGTGTTTCACTTGTTTTCTACTCTTCATGGCCCCATTTTGGCATTTTCTTGGAAAAGATACTAGAATGGTTTGCCATTTCCTTCTTCAACTCATTTTACAGATGAGGAAATGGAGGCAAACAGGGTTAAGTGACTTGCACACAACTAACAAGTTTTTGAGGCCAGATTCTTGAACTCAGGTAGATAAGTCTTCCTGCCTCTAGGCCCACCACTCTATCCACTGCGCCACCTAGCTGCCCATCACATTGAGAGTACTTATAAATAACCTGGTTTGAAATGAGAAATTATCTAAAAACTGATTTTTTTGTACCTTTTCTTCTCTTTTCCACCACTCTGACACCTTCCCTATAGAAGTGGAAGGTTGCCATATAAGACTAAGTGCAATTTTGTATTTTATTTGTTTCAGAAATTGCTGAAGAATTCACCACCAAGTGACCCAAACATTGGGAGAAGCCTCTTTGTCCTTAGGTAGAATGATCCTCAGAAATCAGTGCCAGTTTGTTTCTGGGACCTCATTTGAATCTGTCCCAACATGATAGAACCTTCCCAATCCACTGGCATAGCCTTAGAGAAGTCAGGATCATCTCCATGCTACAATGAGGCATCAGAATTGAACTTTATGGAGTTTTCTCTCCCAAGATTCCTCCTAAAACCAAAACTCAATAGCCATTGACTTACAGCATTGAATACTAGAATGGATTGAGCTTCCTTGATTGGTCTAAACTTCATATCTGTGTTGGTCTGGTCACAGAATCTCAAAATTGGAAAGGAAACTCAGAGATCAACTAGTCCAGCATCTACCTGAATAACAGTCTCCTCTACAGCATACCTAACAAGTGATTCAGTTCCTCTAGTTGTGTCTTCACTTTGCTGGTCACTGGGCAAAAAACTAACATTAAGAGTGGTTATTGTTGTTGTTTAGTTGTTTCAGTTGTGTTCTACTCTTCATGGCCCCATTTTGGGATTTTCTTGGCAAAGATACTAGAATGGTTTGCCAATTAGCTTATCTTTATTTTAACACTTATGGTGAAGAAATTCCCATTACTTCTTGAGGCATACGTCCACCTTTGAATAGCTCTGATTCTTAGAAAATTTTCCTTTTATCAAGCCTAATTTTACTACTTAAACATACTGTTCCTAGTTTTGCCTTCTTTGTACCCAAATAAAACAAGTCTCCACTTGAAGACTTCTGTCATGCCTTCATGTTTTTTTTCCTTTTCTAGTTTAACAGGCCCATTTCCTTCAACCATCATAAGATTCCATAATTTAATTTCTAAGCCTTTGACCACTCTGATTGAATGTAACCTGCTTATCAGTGTCCTTTCTGAAATGTAGAACCCAGAATTGATCATACTATTCGAAGTATGGTCTGATAAGAGAAAGACTGACAAGTAGAACTGTCACATTCTTTAGTAAACTCTATACTTCTCTTAAAACCTTTCTCATTTAAGTAATTCCCTACATTTATGACTTTGTACTTAGTATTCAATTACTTGTTAATAGAATTCTTGGTTTTTAGAAGGGTACAAAAGTTGATTTGTTCAAAAAGTAGTTATGATAATTCAGATAAATTTGTTTAAACAAATTTTGACAACTTAGAGAAGTTCTCACTGATTAATATTCTTTGGATAATTAATATTTTGGAATGTCATTCATGAGCAAATGAGTATTCTGTTAACTTGATATTTGACTTATTTTCCTTGAAAGTGCTAAGTTTTTTATATTTCTACTTTTCTGGAGTTTTAAAAAATCAAGGGGTGACAAATTATGGAATTTAAGCATTGGAAGGAATATCTCTGGCATCTTGTCCAACTTATAGTGTGGTCTAAGGAACAAATCATAGCAACAGTAGATTATTAAAAATTACAGTGGGAAAAATTTCATGGGATATACCTGAAACAGTTCTGGGACAGGGAGAGAATACATATCTAAATCTCTATTATTTATCTTAATCTACATTATCTTCATTTCATTAATATCTACCTCACTTTTATTAAGAATCTCAAATATATCTCTTCACTCCAAATGTTCAGAAGTTGTGTGTGTGACATTCTTCTACGTCCCAACCCCCAAAAGTCAGTCATGTACATTAGAATTATATATTAAGGGCTTCTTAGTAGCAATCATTTTATTATAATTGTTGCCTAAGTCTGTGTCAATCCAAAACCAAAAATAAAATGATTGCGTTCATTCAAGTCCAAAGAGTAAAGTTTTGAGGAGGGGAAAGGGAATAAACATCATTCTGAAATTTTCCATGTAAATGCCATGGTAACCACTTCTCATCTTATCATTTCTCTGCATCTGGGGAATTCATCTTTCTATCCCACATAATCACTGTGATGGCTCTGGTACTAGAACTCAGATGACCTAATTGATAAGATGACAACTAGCAATCAAGTATGCTTACAGCTGCAATTTCAGCAACTTTGGTTCATCCCTCTTACAGCAGATCGACCACTCTTTAAAATGTTGCCACATGTTAGAGGAGTGTGGCAAAAATTTCCACTGTGATAAATATATCTACAACTTTATAATCCTCCTGTATTATGGGGGAGAACCACATTGTGTGTTCATTTATTTTTATTTATACTGTAATGCTTTAATTGGATATTTTCTCACTTTAACAACTAAGGTGTAAAAATCTATGGAAGTTTTAAAAATAAGTGCATGTTATTTCCAACATATTTGCTTAATTTAAAAAAAACTTTTTTTAGAACAGTGCAATTACTTTGACAAGCATTTATTAAGAATCTGTAATGTTCTTGGCACTGTAGTATGCTCTGGGAATACAAAGATAGAAATGGTACCTATTTTATACATATATACACACACATGTGCATATACATGTATCTTATATATTACTGGAGAACATTTAAAAAAAGACAGCATATAGTATAAGCAGAAGAGTGCTGACTGGATTCATAGGACCTACCTTTGTGATTTTGAGCAATCCATGTAGGCCTCGGTTTCATCACCTGTAAAGTGTGTGTGTGTGTGTGTGTGTGTGTGTGTGTGTGTGTGTGTGTTGGGGGGGTTGGACTAGGTAACTTGAAATTTCTTTCAACTCTAGATTTATTAGCCTATGTATACAAAGAAGTCAGTACAAAGTAATTTTAGATGTAGGTTAGGAGTAGGTACTAAAATGCTGGAGAGATCATAAAAGACTTCATTTAGGAAGTGATACATAGCTGAGCCTTGAAAGAATCTAGGGATGCTAGGAACAGTTCTAAGGGCATTGCAGACATGTGGGACAAATTAATGCAAAGGCACAGAATTTGACATTAAAATGTTGTGAACATTGTCTGAGTTACAAGTAGGCCATCTTGACTGAAATATAGACTAAGTAAGCAGAAATAGGGTTCATTCAGTCTGCAAGAATAGGTTTGAGTGAGATTGTGAAGGATTTAAAATTGCTAAACAATGTTTGCATTTTATCTGGAAGCCAGATTTTAGCATAAGAGACTGGCATGATCTGATTTATGCTTTAGAAATTTCAATTTAATAGCTTGAGTACATGATGTACTGGAAAGGAAGAAATTGAAGACAGTAATCATAGTAAAGAAGTAGGCAGTGTGGTGTGGTGGAAAGACCACTAGACAGGGATTTAGCTCTGCAGTAAACTTGATGTGTGACCTTGGATTGCTCACTTCATCAGGGCAGTACTCAGTTTTGTTTAGGTTTTCTCATCTATAATGTGGGGAGATTGAAGCTAATGAACTTTTAAAAAATAGTATTTTTTCCCAATTATGTGTCAAGACAATATTTAGCATTCATTTTTGCAAGATTTTGAGTTTCAAATTTTTCTCCCTCTATCCCCACCCCTCTTCCTAAAATGGTAGGCAGTTTGATAGAAGTTATCCGTGTGCTATTATGTAAAACATATTTCCATATTAGTCACAATTGTGAAAGAAGAAATGGATCAAAAACCCCGCAAAAAGACTAAATGAAAAAGACTATGCTTCCATCTGCATTATGAATCCATCAGTTCTTTATCTGGATGTGGATAGCATTTTCTTTCATGAGTCCTTTGTACATGTTACTGAGAAGAACAGAGTCATTCATAGTTGATCATTACACAACGTTTCCGATGCTGTGTATCATGTCTTCCTGGTTCTGCTCATTTCATTTTGCATTAGTTCATACAAGTTTTTCCAGGTTTTTCTGAAATTTGCCTGTTTATCATTTCTTACTGCACAATAGTATTCCATTACATCCATATACCATGGCTTGTTCAGCTGTTCTCCAGTTCATGGACATACCCTCAATTACCAGTATTTTGCCACCAGAGAAAGGACTTGTATAAACATTTTTGCAATGTAGGTCTTTTTTTTTTTTGCATTTTTAATGATCTCTTTAGGATACAGAATTAGTAGAGATATTGCTGAATCAAAGGGTATGCATAGGTTTACTGCCCTTTAGGCATAGTTCCAAATTGCTCTCTAGAATGGTAGAATCAATTCACAACTCCACCAACAGTGTATTAGTGTCCCACTTTTCCTACAACCTCTCTAACATTTATCATTTTCCTTTTTGGTCATATTAGCCAATCTGATAGGTATGAGGTGGTACCTCAGAGTTGTTTTAATTTGCATTTCTCTAATCAAAAGTGATTTAGAGCACTTCTTCATATGCCTATAGATAGCCTTGATTTCTTCACCTAAAAACTGCCTGTTCACATCCTTTGACCATTTATCAATTGGAGAATGGCTTGTATTCTTTTCAGTTTAATTCTCTATGTATTTGAGAAATAAGCCTTTATCAGAGACACTTGCTGTAAAGATTATTTCCCACCTTTCTGCTTTCCTTCTAATCTTGTTTGCATTGGTTTTGTTTGTGCAAACGCTTTTTGATTTAATATAATCAAAATTATTTATTTTATATTTCTTAATGCTCTCCATCTCTTGTTTGGTTATGAACCTGTACTCACTTAACTTCTTCAAGAATTTGGATGCTATACCACTTGGTGCCTATATCTTAAGTATTGCTATTACTTCATTGTTCATGGTAGCTTTTAGCAACATGCAGTTTCCTTCCTTATCTCTTTCAGTGAGTCCTGATTTTGCTTTTGCTTTGTCTAAGATTGCTACCCCTGCCTTTTTAATATCAGCTGAAGCATAATAGATTATTCTCCACCTCCTTACCATTACTATGTATGTGTCTCTCTGCTTTGAGTGTGTTTCTTGTAAACAGCATATTATAGGAGTCTAAGTCTTGATCCACTCTCCTATCTGCTTCTGTTTTATGGGAGAACGCATCTCATTCACATTAACAGTTATGATTACTAACTGTGTATTTCCTTCCATCCTAGCTTTCCTCCTGTTTGGCATCTCTCTTCTCCCCCTGTCAGTCTTCACCAGTGTTTTGCTTCTGTCTACCACCTCCCCTGATCTGGCTTCTGTTTTGTCTGTCTCCCCCATCTTTACTTAATCTGCTCCCCTCCTACTTCCATCTCCGGTTAGATTTCTATATTTAACTGATTGTGTATATTATTCCCTTTTTGAGCCAGTATTGATGAGAGTGAGGTTCAAGCGATGCCCATTACCAACCCTCTCATCTTCAGTGGGTCTTTTGTGCCTCTTCATGTGAAATAATTTACCCCTTCTACCTCTCCCTTTCTTCTGTACCAAGTATACTCCTCTTTCTCAGTCTTTTTTTATTTTTATGCCATTACCTCAAATTCATCTTATATCTGTATCCTCTATATATAGTCCTTTTAGCTGTACTATTAGTGGTACAAGTTTTAAGAATGGCAAGTTTCATCTTCTCATGTAGGAATGTAAACAGTTCCGCTCCATTGAATCCCTTATGTTTTCTTTTCCTTTTTTACATGTTTATGCTTCTCTCGTGTTTTGATATTGGAAAACAATTTTTTTGTTCAGTTCTATTGTCTTCTTATGAAAGCTTGAAATCCTATTTCATTGGATGACCATTTTTCCCTTGAAGTACTATGCTTAATTTTGCTGGGTATGTGATTCTTGGTTGTAGTTCTAGCACCTTTGCCTCCCCACGTACCATGACCTCTATGACCTCTGATCTTTGAGTGTTGCAGCTGCTAAATCCTTTGTAAATCCTGATTGTGGCTCTCCAATATTTGAATTGTTTCTTTCTGGCCACTTGCTGTGTCTTTTTTCCTATTCCTGATAGTTCTGTAATATGGCTATTATGTTCCTTGGAGTTTTTATTTTGGGATCTTTTTCCTGAGGTGTTCAGTGGTTGCTTTCAATGCCTTTTTTGCCCTCTGGTTCCAGGATATCAGGGCAGTTGTCCTTGATAATTTCTGAAAAGATGCTGTCCAGTTCTTCTTTTGATTATGACTTTTAGTAGTTAAATGATTCTGACATTGTATCTCCTAGATCTCTTTTCCAGGTCAGTTGTTTTTTCTCATGAGGTATTTTACATTTTTGTACTTTCTTTTCCTTTTGGCCAGTTGTACTCTTTAAGGAGTTGTTTTCTTCAGTGGATTTTTCTGTCTCCTTTTCTATTTGGCCAGTTCTAGTTTTTAAGCAGTTACTTTCTTTTTCTAAGCTGTTGGCTCTTTTTTTCATAATTCTCTTGTATCACTCTCACTTCTTTTCCCAGTTTTGCTTCTACCTTTCTTATATGATTTTTAAGCTCCTTTTTGAGCTCTTCCTATGAATTATTTTGGGCTTGAGACCACTTCTCCTTTTATTTTGGGATTTTACCCATAGGTATTTGGCATTGTTGTTGTTTTCTGATTGTCTTGATCTCCCTGTCACCACAATAACATTCTTTAGTCAGATTTTTTTGTTTAAATTTAAGCTCTGCTCCTGGGGTGGAAGGGGCCCTGTCTCAGGCTTCTTGTTCCAGGAGCTACAGACTCTAGCTCTTTACCTGGTGCTGCACTGATGTTACCCTGGCACCCCCAGGGGACCCTTGTATCCAGTGCTGTGCATAGGGGAGAGGGAGGGTTGTGAGTGGTGGGACTTCCTGGAGGCTAGAGGGGTCTGGCCTACCTGGTGTTGAACCAGGATTCTAGTGGTGGTTCCTGACGCCAGTGTGGTACCTCTGTATTTCCTTGGGGTTACCCTGAAGCATGTGGTGGTCTGTCTGCTGGCAGCTGACTCTTTGCCCAGGGCTCTGCCAGAGCACATCGCAGGGGCCCAGCATTGGACTTCCTGTTTGCTTGGGCACCCATAGGGTTGGCATTTACCTACTTACCTGATGGTACATTGAAACACATGGAGGTCTGGCTACTGGAGCCCAGGGCTACACTGAAGCATGTGAACGGGCCAGTGCTGGCCGATAACCTGTCTGCTTAGGCACCCATAGGGTTGATATTTACCTGTTTTACCGGATCTGTGCTGAAGCACATCGTGGTTCTGGAGTCTACCCATTCTTCTGGCTATGCTCAGGCATGTGGTGGGTCCTGGTATTGGTGTCTGCTTGCTCCTCTGCACTGGGGCTCAGGATCTATTGTTGGTTTGCTGAGGTGGGACTTGCCACTCTCTTGTTGGGACACTTCCTGTCCTGGACTGTACTCCCTTTCACCTGAGCGAGATGAACTTTTCTTAGTGATCTTAATGATTTTCTTGAGCTCAAAGATTGCTTCACGCTGTCTTTTTGCTGGTTCTGCTGTTCCAAGATTTATTTTGAGGCTCTCATTTGTGGCTGTTTGGGGGTAAATATGGGAGAGTTATGGCGATTTATTGCTTACTCCAGCATGTGATGAACTTTTTCTTAGTTCCATGATAGTCTTTCCTTTAAACTTTCAGGAAGAAGTTATTAATCTAAAAATATAAAAAAAAAAAAACAATGTGTAGTCATGAAAGCAAGCTCTGGTTCACATGGCCAAAGTTTTCAGCAAATTGTAGCATTCCTAGTGAAAATCAGAAAGTAGAGAGCAATGCTATGACTTGGCATGACTCTAGAAGACTGATGATAAAGCATACTTCCTAACTTTTGGCAGAGAGATGTTCAGTTAGAGGGATAGAATAAAGGCCATGTTTTCAGACATAGCTAATGTGTGGGTTAGCTTTGCTTGACTATTTGTTACATTGTAGGGCTTTGGGGGAGGGAGGAGAGTAATAAGAATAAAGAGTAGGGATAGCAGTGTCAAAAATAAGAAAGAAAAATGCTTCAGTGAAATAAAAAAAATCCTAGAAGAGAACAAAAAGAAATTTATAGAGGGAGACAGACAAGTATGGCAATGTTGGTACTCCCATATTAAATGGAATGTTTACTTTAAAGTACAACCTGTACATAATATACATTTATGGCTTATATAATCCTTTTTTTTTTTTTTTACTATTCTTTATATATGAAATGTTCCTGTTTGTTGACATGCCAAATTCATGCTTTAAAAATTTAAGTTTTTTTTATAAAAAAGGTTAAAAATAATTTTAAAGGATAAAAAAGCAATAAAAACAGTAAATTTTATGTAAGTTGCATTGAACTGGACCTATGTAATTGCAGATATGGGGCCCTCTGTACTAAGTTTCAATATGTTTAACATAGCAGATTCATATAAAAACTCAGAGAGTATACTGTTTTTCTCTCTCACCCATTCCTCCTAAAAAAATAATAAATAGTAACCACCCATCATGCTAACAAACATTAAAAACCCAAGAACTTCCTTAACCATGTGTGTTCAAGGGCAAATACAGCAAAAACTATTGTGTTAAAGAGATATAAGTTGACCATAAGTATTCAACATTTAATTTTCTTTTATTTGCAGTGTACTTAAATGAAGCTGGATTCAACTTTGTGAGGAAGTGCATTCAAGCTGTGGAGTCCAGGGGTAAGTGAGACATGAGTTACTTTTCTCATGTTGTTTCTGGTATGTGCCTCATTTTTACATAGAAGCTATTTCAGAGATCTTAGCAGATAGGCTAACACTGGACAGAGAGAGAGAGAAAGAGTCTTATTAGACACTTATTAATATGTCAGATATGTTATATTCTTAATGTATTTATAAATATAGGATACATTTACAAATGAAGACCGTGGCTTCATCTGTGCAAACTGGGAGCAGAATCAGCAAGGCAAGATCTCTGGATTAGAGTCAGAGGACCTGGCTTCAGTGCTCTGCTCCTTTCTATCTTGTTAAGTTCCATATCCTCTGAGCACAAGTTTCCCCATCCATGAAATGATCGTGTTATATTAGATGCCTTCTAGTGGCCCTTCCAACTCTTACTTCATAATCCCATGAATTTGTGATCCCATGATCTCCTTGAATTTTAAACTTGTAGTCAGTATGTTTTTTAGTCCTGCTGAAAGGCCCAAATCCTTCATTTATAAGCTGTATTTTACCATTGTTTCTAAAAACTTGGCTTAGTTAAAATACACATTAGTTAAAATCATACTTTTAATTTTACTTAGTGACTTATTGCAGTGTCATACATATAACAGGCTCTCAGTAGATATTTTATATTTTTCTTGGTTGATTGATTGTTTCCAAGATTGGGAGGTCTGGGTGGCTTAAGCAGTTTTAATAATTTAATATTTCAATATTTATCTTTAATATTTAAAATATTAAATACATTATTTATACTTTATATTTTTAATATTTATAAACTAATGTTTAATATATGATCATTTTAATATTTAATGGTTTAATATTTTAAGTTAAATAGCAAGACTTTTTACAGGCAATGGAGTGGCTCCTTGGTTCCATTTGTTCTTGGGTATTTGCATTGCCTGGTTTCAGGTCAGTGCTTAGGGAATGTTAGTGAAGATAACAAAACTTTACAAATCCCCATCTGTTCTTCCCATTCATACAAAGATTTAAAATTCCATTTTTTCCCATTAAGCTGAGTAATTTCAAGTAAAATATCAAGTTCTTTTTTTTTTTACCCGAACCCATAGTATGTTGTATTATTCTCACCACCAACAGAAAGGCTGTGCATACTTTTAGTACTGTTTAGAAACTATTCTCTTTTGATAATGTGACTATCCCTGGCCTATCAGTCTCCCTACAATAATTCCCAACTCCCCAATAGTGTAGTGTTTGTTTTTATTTGCCCTTATTTGTTTTCAGAATCACTACTGATTATTTTATTAAAGGACAGCCAAATTTCTAGCCTTGGATACCACTAATAGGGTCAATGAATATGTAGTGAAAAATAGTATGTAGAGAAAATAGAAAGGTAAAAAGAAGCACATGGGAAAAAGATAGTGACAAGAAGAAAAAAATAAGTAATTAGATGAGAAAGAGTTGAAAGAAACATAAGGGAGCTATATTATCTCATACAATACTCTTAGTAGGTGCTAAGTAAAGATTTGTTAATCTTTACTTAGTTATTTTGTATATATCTTGCCTAGACTTATGTATGTTCATGTTGTGTCCTTCAATAGAATATAAGCTCCTTGAGATCATCTTTTTGTTTGTATCTCTTTCTTATCAACTATACAGTGCCTGGCATGATATTTAATAAATGCTCACTGATTGAATGAATAAAGGAATGGTTAGGATGGAAGATATTATGGAGAAATATGGCATTATATGAAGAACCCTGGAGATAACATCAGAAAACATGAGTTTAATTTCCTGGTTCTACTGTTTATTCATTTTATGACCTTGGAAATCAGTTAATCTCTTTAGGCCTCAGTTTCCTCATGGTGAATGAAAGGTTCAATTAGATGATCTCTGGAGTACCTTATAGTTTTAAAATTGTATTATTTTGCTCTTATAGATTTCTAACAAAAAATAACACAGTAAGTACCTAGCACAAATGTTTGATCAACCACTCAGATTGTATCATCTGCATAGAGACACCTAATGTGCTGTGGTGCCAACACAATATTCACAGTGCCAATGGCCACTGTAAATATACTGGCATAGTACTCAATCACAAAATATAACAGACTCTCCATATAGAAGACAGAAGCAAAACATTTATTCAGACACCACAAAACCAAATCCCCAAGCCAGTAAGCTGATTCCATCATAGTAGTAAAGATGTTAATAAGTTGTAATGGCACAGAGAGTCACAGCATCTTTTAGCCTTCCCACAAACCAACATTTAGTTTACCATCATAGTAGTAAAGATGTTAATAAGCTGTAATGGCACAGAGAGTCACAGCATCTTTTAGCCTTCCCACAAACCAACATTTACTCAACAAGCCTAACTGTCTCCCTCAGTTTTCTCTCCCACCATCTAGCTGCTTTGACTCCCAGCTTCCTTTGGGCTCTGTTCCACCCTTCAGCAAACTCCTCCCACCACAGGCTCCTTGTGATTACATTCAGCCTATTAGGGGGCAGGGTATATCTTCAAAGTGGAGAAGGTCTTCAAATTCCCATTATCATTACATGTGCCAGATTATCTCTGTGCTTAATTTAGTACTTGAGCAATATTAGAAATTGTATTGAATATTTATGAAGGACAATAAAATAATATAAGTTACTAATTCATTGAAGTAAGCATTATTTTACTGGCCATAGATATTGACCTGAATTATGGTAACTTAATATTTCTCAAAAAATGAAAAGGCATTCTTGTGAAAACTTGAAAAAATCAGGAACCTTATATATTTGAACTATATACCCCAAGTATGTTAGTCTCAAATTTTTACATATAAAACATCCCATGCTTGATTGGATTTATCATTTTTCTTTATCCAGATGTTAAACTGTTGCATATTGAAGTAATCCAAATTATTCTATAGTGCTTTTACTCATCATTAGTGATATTGATGTGGGGCAAACCAGGAGACTCTATAAGACCAAGAACTGGCCTGGGTCACTGGGGTGGGTAGGTATATGGATAGTATGTTATATATATATAGGCAAGAAGTTATAGATAGGGGATTCCACTAAATTCATAAGATGAAAATAGAGCCAGAGTTTGGGAGACTGATCCAGAAGCAATAGACAAAGTGTTAAGGCTAGAAAACCAAACTAGACAGGAGAGTCTAGGTAGAAAGAAATATGATCCAAGTGTACAAGGAGGGAGTATATACTCTGGGATTCAACACATCCCTGAGGGAAAGAAGAGAATTGAAGTCTAGACATGCGGAGTTGAAGAATAATATCTTAAGGACCAGAACAGATGGTTGGATCCATGCAACATGATGGAGGATGGGGGAAGATTACTGCTTATTACAGGTTCACAGATCTAGAGATACAAGGGATTTTGGAAGTCATCTATTCCCATTCCCCTTTTTCATAGATGACAAAAACTGAGCCCAGTATAGGAGATGGATTGCTTAGTGTCCTGATTTTAAATTTCATCTTGGATAAGGGCTGAGAGGTAAGCGCTATGCTCTCGGGTAAGCTGTGGATGCAGATTTTTATAGGAACTCAGGGAAAGAATTCTAGGTCCTCAGCAGTTCTGAAAGTCTTTATCAGTAGGAGGAAGTGTTAGCTTAGATGGCTGATGAATATAATTGAACAAATGTTAGGTGCCAGAGAGGTGGTAGGTCATAGAATCATAGATTTAGAGCTAGAAGAAACTTTAGAGTTCTTCATTTTACATATAAGAAAACCACAGACTAGGAACGTAAAGTGACATGCCCAAAGTCACACAGGCAATAAATGGAAGAGTCGGAATTTGAACCCAGGTCCCAAGACCTTAAATCTACCTTTTATGCCACTGTTCCACAGTGTAGTGGAATATCTCTTCAGCTAAGGGATATCTGCCTCCCTGTATGTCCTAGAAGAAGTTCAAACAAATAAAAATGGAAAAACTTGAATGTTGTAAAATTCATATTTGATATGCTGGAAATATTATCTGAGAAATAGGTGCCTAAAATAATTTTTAGGCATAAGCTTGTTAAAGTTAAAATTTCAGAAGTAGGTGAATGACTTTCAAGCTGTGGATAGGCATGTCTAGGCAGCATTGGGAGCCTGTTTCAAGTGCTTTTCCTCTGATTCTTCCCCTTAGGTATCACCATTTTAGGGCTCTACCGAATAGGAGGCGTGAACTCAAAGGTCCAGAAGCTCATGAACACCACATTTTGTAAGTAGGGAATGAAATTAGTTACTCACCAAGGATTTTTTTCTTTTTTTGGACTATATGCAAGGAAAAGAAACACCCATACAAGATTTCTGTTAGCTAGAAATACCTCTAGAGTCTTATTTTTGGTCTTCTACGATCACTATAAATTGAAATTCTTTGTGTCCTTAGGTAAGATTTTAAAACCATATCTGTAGTATTGTTTTAATTGCCTCAGCTGAAAGTTCCATCTGCCTCTTCAAGTTTTACTGGAGCCCTTTGTCCAAACCCCTGTTTGCCCACATCATACTGTACATGAAGCTATGTTTGTATTTATGCCTGTTGTCTGCGTTCCCTCTCCTTGATCCCTCACCCCCAGATGAATGTTAACTGCTTGGATGCAAGGATTAGTATTTTTTAATCTCTTTATTCTCAGCACTCAACACATTGCTTCATTCATATTGGGTGAATTGAATTGGGCCATTTGGTGTAGTTAGATATACAACTGGGCAGCCTGGTGTGATCAGAGAATATAGGACTTGGAGTCTAAGACCAGTCACTCAGGCAATTACTAAGCATCTGTTAAATTCCAGGTTCTAAGCAAGGAGGATAGGAATTTCAAAATGAGGCAGTACCTGCTTTTAAGGAGCTTACATTTCCCTAAGACTAGTTTGGAATCCTGGCCCTACCACTGTGTGATCTCTAGCAGCTCACTTAACTTCATCTATTTCCTCATATGTCAAAGGAAGAAAAAAATTCTTGTGTTGTTTGTCTCATAGGGTTGTTGTGAGGCTCAAATATTGCATGATTACTTTGTGATTATAAAATACTACACAAATATCAGATAACAGTAATGATAATGAGGGGCAGCAAGGTGGTGCAGTGAAGAGAGCAACAGCCCTGGAGTCAGGAGAACCTGAGTTCAAATCCAGCTTCAGACACTTAACGCTTACTAGCCATGTGACCTTGGCAAGTCACTTAACCCCAATTGCCCTGCCCTCCCCCCACCAAAAAAAAAAAAGTAATGCTAGCTGGTATTTATAGAGCACCTATTATGTTCCAGCCACTGTGCTAAACATTTTAAAAATATTATCTCATTTGACTTTCATAACAACCCTGGAAAGTAGGTCCTATTATTACCATCCCCATTTTATATTTAACTGTGGCAAGTAGGGAATTAAGTGATTTGTTCAGGGTAACACAGTGTCTGGGACTGGATTTGAACTTGGGTTTTTCTGACTTCAGGCCCAGCACTTTATCCACTGTGTCACCTAAGCGATTATAAACACATTCGTTCTTAATGATTAAACTGTTTAGGCATTCAAAGACCTCCACAATATGGATTTACTTCTGATTATTCAGACTTCTTCCTCAGATCCTGGGAATAGCCACAGATTTATTAGTGCTCCAAGATCAAGCATCACAGCTGATAACACAGACTAACTTGAACCCTTCTGTTTCGGAGCCTACAAATTATACTTAGTCTCCTTAAGTTCTTTTCCCCCTTGTACTGGGGTCAGTGAACTTGTGTTTTAAAAAATGTTTTTTTGACAGCTGTATTTCAATATAATTGATTTCCTTTGTAATTCTAATTGCTTTATTTTATACATTTAAAAACATTATTCTGAGAAGGGCTGCATTTGTTTCACCTGACTTCCAAAGGGATCCATAACACAAAAAAAAGATTGTAAGAACTTCCAGGTATAGTCGGAGAGACTGGTCATTAAAGCTTAATAACGATTTTGGAGTTGTTTGGTTTAGCCAGGAAGCTAACTAGTTTCTTTTGACTGCTTCCTCCCCCCCCCCCCCCCTTCTTAACTTCTTCCTTCAGGAATCTGGGGGTGGGGGAGCAGGGCAGGAGCTTGCCCTTAGTGCCTTTACTCCACTCCTCAGGGTTAGGTAGGTGGAACTCCTGAACCAACCCCTGAGAGTTGCCTGAGCTTAGTACTTACCAAGTAAGTGCTATGTACTATGTACAATGCATACATCCCCCTCATAGGAGAGTGTAGTTCATTCTTTGCCCAGGAGAATCCACAAAAATCTAGATTCTTGGAACTTGATTTTTCTCCCTTTTAATGGAGTTATAATACTATTCAGTAAAATGTCTTTGACTTCAGGCCCTAAGGTAATTTTCCCAACTCCTCCACTTCTCCCTTCACTCTTTTAGCTCCTCCATCAACTCCTTTTGGGCAGATGAAAGATGTACAGACCAGTAATGCCTTGGCTTAACCACACATTTATCTTAGTAGTTTCTTATAGAGATCTGGTTAATCTGGTGTGAAGTATATACTCTAAAGAAACAGAGATAAGCTTTGGAGTAGGTGCTCTGAAAAGGAGCATGAAGGCTGTGGGTTCTCTCTGGATAGACTCCTTATTATGATAGTAATAGCATCTACAGAGAAAGCAGCTATGGCTTTGTTGGTCCTTAAAGACCTCCTTTTAAATCAATGAGCTGTTTCCGGTATCACCACCAGATTGCATTAAGCAGAATTCTGAGTTTAGCTCCAGTAATCTGCTGAGCCATTAATATCTTACTCTCCTAAAATCACATCTTCTTTAACTATTTTGATTGGTTTTCTGAATATCCTATTTTAAACCTCTTATTTTCATTTTTTTTCTAGCTCCTAAGTCTCCTCCTGATATTGATATTGATATTGAACTGTGGGATAATAAAACAATAACAAGTGGACTAAAAAACTACCTCAGGTAATATTCACTCCTTAGTTTTTTGTTTTTTTTCCATAGCCTTTCAAAGTGATCACTGGGGCTAGAAAGTTCTGCTCTTGATTTATACCCCTTAGCTTAATTTCATTGAGCCCCCCGACAGATAGCAAGAGTCTGGTAGCATTATACTTGCAAAAATGAAGCTTGGCTTTAGGACTAATGTTTTAAAAGGACACAATATGGGCATGTTACACTTTGAAAGTAGAACTTTTTCCATCATAAAACTTGCTGGAGGGGCGGCTAGGTGGCGCAGTGAGTAAAGCACCAGCCTTGGAATCGGGGGAGGACCTGAGTTCCTTTCCGGCCTGAGACACTTAACACCCACACAAAAATACTAGGGTGTAACCTTGGGCAAGTTACTTAACCCCAATTGCCCTCCAAAAGGCAAAAAAAAAAAACCTTGCTGGAAAAGATTTTAAAGAATGTCTTTAATTTCAATCATTGGAAGCAATTTTTTAATTCTTTTTTTATTTAAGAAGTCAATCTTTGGCTCTTAAAAAAACACAACTCTTAAGAGTTATGTATAATTTATTATACATTCATTAGTTTACTTTAAAAGTAGCATTAATAAATGAGATAGATCCTTGCTTTATAGGAGTTTGGTAGTTATAATTTAATCAAATTTAAAAAATGATTATTGAACCATGAGGTAGATGTTGGAAGTAAAAAGATGAAATAAGACACTGAATTTGCTTTCAAAGGAGTCTAAAATATGATTGTAGGTGAGCACACCTAATAAACACAGACAACTGTAAAATAGAATGTGGTAAGTACAAAGGAGAGATTTTAAAATTCTATGAGAAATTTAAGGAGGGAGAGAAAGTTTTCACCTGGGAAGAGGTCTGTGCCTGAATCATTCCTTGGGAATTGAGAGTTCCTTTCCAACTTTCATTTGCCCACGATAGTTGAGAGGAATAGGCTGATAAAGATGAGGAATCATGGGAACAGGGCAGGACAGAAATGGGAACAATAAACCAACTTGGTTCGAATGCATAGTTTATAAAAGGAATAATCTAAGGGAAGACCAGGAGTGATAAGAACTCGATTGTGAAGGTCCTTGAATACCTGGGTAGGGAATTTATGCCTTACTTAATTGGCAATAGTGAACCACCAAGGGTTTTTTGAGTTGGACGAGTGATATCATTAGAGGACTGCATTAAGACTGCTTTGGCAGCTATATGAAAAATAGATTGGAGAAGCAGGAAAATCATTTAAGAGTCTATTGTAGTTGTTCAGGTAACAGGTAGTAAGTGAAAGTGAACTAGGGTGGTTGCGGTTTGTGTAAAAAGCAGGAAATAGACACGAGAAATATTGCAGTGTTATAATAATCAGGTCTTGACAACAGCCTAGAGTGTGAGGAGTAAGTGAGCATCCAAGATGATCACTGTGAGCCTTAGTGACTAGGAAGGTGATCATGGTCTGAACAAAAAAAATAGACGTGGCAGGAAAGGGAATGTTTGGGGGTACAGTGCAGAGTTCTGCAGCCTATTGATTTTGAGGTGCCAACTGGACATCCAGATGGATGTGTCTAGAAAATAGATCAGAAAAGGAGAAAAGAGCCTTGGGTGGGGGCAGGAGGAGGAGGATGCCAGTTAGGGAATGCCAATTAGACTATTGATAGTTAAGATTTTGTTTATCCTGTACCATGTTCCTCTTTCTTTTCTTGTTTAGATTTTTCCATTATACCTCTAGTATTTTATTCTTCTTCCCTTTATTTACATTAACTAGTCATTATATAGAATTCATAGATGTGTGTGTGGAATACACACACACACATATTCACATACACACTCATACATATGGGCTGGGTTTGGGTGGGGCATTTGTTGAATAGGATTTTGTTAGCTAACTGGATCCAGGAAGACTTGGGTTCAAGTCTTTCCTCTGACACATTATTGACTGTTTAACTTTGAGCAGGTTATGTAACCTCTCAGTGCTCTAGATAACTAAGATTAATTGCAGACAGGGTGCTTAGTTGTATTGGTAGAGGGAGTTTCCTCCAGGCTCAGTCACAGTGACATGAAATCACAGGCCTATACTTGACTTGATGAATAGGTGGCACAGGGGATGAGTGCCCACCCTAGTGTCAGGAAGACTCTTTTCCTGAAGTCGGATCTGACCTTAGACACTTAATAACAGTGTGACCCTGGGCAAGTCACCTAGCCCTGTTTGCCTTTGTTTCCTTATCTGAAAATGAGCTGGAGAAGGACATGGCAAATCACTCCAGTGTCTTTGTGAGGAACACCCCAAAATGGGGTCATGAAAATTTGGACACGACTGAAAAATGACTCAACAGTCAGTGATTTGAACATTTTATGTCTCTCTTTAAAAAAAATAGAACACGAGGTCAAGTTGTTTGTTTTTAATTATGTGTCTCTCAGTTGGAAAGGAGTTTTATTTTTCCCCTATGGGTCAAGTCTACTTAGCCACTTTGCTGTCATTGTGAACTTGGTTTCAGGCTAAGAAAAGACTGTATGACTCTGGAGTGTCTTATGAGTAATATTCTGAAGAAGCCTAGAGCACAGAGTTTAGCCTGTGGGAAATGGGTAAAAGCTGCCATTTAAAAATCTATTTCTTTTGTTTTACGATAGGTGTCTCACAGAACCACTGATGACTTATAAGTTGCACAAGGATTTCATTGTTGCTGTTAGTAAGTATCTTTCTAAAAAGATATATACTATTTTAAATAGTCCAACAACCATCTAAAGTAATTGTTAACAATTCATTGCCATTTTAAAGCTTTGAAATTCATCAGCACTTCAGAGATTTATGCTTTTATTAGTGTGGGATACTCCCTGTACTAACCAAAACTATATCCCCTCCATACCTCGGTAAATGGCTTCACAATTATCTATGGCCAAAATAAGTTTAATTACCTCATAGACAGATTTCTGCTGATGAGCATTTATCAGTTTTAAAATTGATCCTTTGTTGACAAAATTTTTGTACTCTGCAATTAGACTATAACTCAGAGCTTTTCTATCTACCAGATCATTGCCTCCAATAACCCAGTGTTACTTTCACAGTATGATAAAGAATAAAAATAAGACTTTGGTAGAGGAAATTTTGAAATATCTTTTATTAACAGATGTTCTTCAGTGTTTTAGTTAATCCATGGTTTAATGGAAAAGGACGTGACATATAAACATCTATTAAAGGGGCTGAATTATTTGAAGTTGGTTGATTTCAGTGAGTGCCTTTAATAGGTGAATTGCATAAAATAACTTGAGATTTGAGTGCACATCCTGGGTACTATTCTATCTGAAGAAATTAACTTAATTAATTTTAATATTGTATTGTTAAAATCATCTGCTTCGTGGGATAAACATACTTTAAGAAAGTTGGACCTGAAGTAAAGTTCTTTAACGTAATGCAGTGCAGTAGAAAACTTAATGAGCTAGGAATTGAAAGGGATGGTTCTTATTTCAAACCTTAATCGCTAATGAACTTTCTAACTTTCAGTAAGCCATCTCACCTATTTGTCCCCAAGTTTGCCAGTATGTAAAATGAGCATGTTGCACTAGCTGATTGCTAAAGTAGCTATATAGTTATTGACTCAATGAAATTATTTCCCATTGATTTCCATTATAAAATGGAGATACATTCCTCCAGAGTAAAGTATTGGACCCTGAGTGTAACAAAAATTGAAATGTGAACTGACCCTAATAAAACTCATTAGCTACTATTTTCCAATGGGTTGATTTCTCTTTCCATTTCCAAGGAAGAGACAAAAACCCAGACTTGGTGCCAGTTTTCAAGGACTTAAAAACAAATTCTATTTTTTCAGTTCTTAATTTTTTTTTTAAAGTTGTAAGTTCCAAATTCTATTCCTCCCTCCCTCCCTCCTTTCCCCCTGCCTGAGATGGTAAGCAATCAGATATAGGTTATACACATAAAACATTTCCATATTAGTCATAAAAATAAATGCTTAACCTAATGTTTTGAGGAAATCGTTTGAAGCTCTATTATTGGAGCCAAGAGAGGGGAATGAAGGAGGCAAAGAAAACAAGTGAAAAACAGAGGGCTTCTCTAATTGATTAATTAGCACAATTTGACCATTATTGGTGTCTAATTTTTGCTTGGAGAAGTTGTTATGTCTACAATGACTTATTAGAAATAACAGCTTCTCTATTTTCATTAGTGCCTGGAGATACAGGTGGGTATATAAGCTAATGAACTATAGTGTTTTACCCCAAAAGTCCTTACCCATGTTCAATGCCTTTCTTATAAAAATCTCTTTAAGAGACTATCACATGAAAGAGTGACAGCAAAATTCCTCATTACAAGTTATATAACACTTTCATTGTTATTTCTAAGTACATTGGAAGAAAAAGAATAAAGGATAGAGTTTATGGTGTTTTAAAACTAAACATCCAAAATCAGTTTTTTAGTACAACAGTCATTTATAGCAGTAATTAACAATTAATGTATTCAAATTTTGAAATTTTTCACAGGTCCAAGGTTTTCTTTTTCCATGTAGGTTTTTCCTATGTGTATGTGTGGGGAGGGTATCTTCTAAAGGATAAGATCATTTCATAGTCATTTTTTTAGTTGTATCATATTTTAGGTTTTGATTTTTATGGTTTTGATTATTTTTAGGCAAGATAGGAATTTTTTCCTAAGGAGCTATTAAAAATATGTGCATATAACAAGTATCTTCCATAAATATAACTTAATTTCAAAAATGTTTAAAGCATCAATCATAGTAAAATAGTCAGTATACTGTGGGGTGAGAAGGTATATTGGACCAGGTTTCAAAAGGTCATGGTTATCGTCCAAACTCAGCCACTAACTCTTGTATCTTTGACCAGTTTGTTTCATTCTTCTTGTCTTGCATTTCCTCATCTGTACAATGAGGGAGCTGATCTAGATAAGTGATAAATCCCTCCCAGCTAAAGTTCTCTATTCTGTAATAGTAAAGTATTATTTAAATGTCTTTGTTTTTCATTACAATGATAATCAGTTATGGCAAAGATTAAATAGATTAGGAAATTTGAAATATACAAAATAGTAAGATGGAGGGGGAAGTATTTTCTATATTTTGAACCATAAACATGAAAATATAGTAACAATTCATTAGTGAAAAGATAAGAGGTGTAGGGGCAGGTAGGTGGCACAGTGAATAGACCACCGGCCCTGGAGTCAGGAGGACCTGAGTTCAAATCCAGCCTCACACACTTAACACAAAAACTCGCCGTGTGACCTTGGGCAAGTGACTTAACCCCAATTGCCCTCCAAAAAAAAAAAAGAGAAAAAAGAAAAGATAAGAGTTGTGACATTCAGCTTGCCAGAAAAGTCTTAAAATAAAAGTAAATGAAAAGGTTAATAATTCCAGCAAAAAAGAAAATTATTTCACAATCCATAAATTTAAAAGTTTAAAAAAATTTTTCTTTTAAAACAGAGGAACAGGTAAAGGCTCTTAATATATGAATATCTAGTTCTACAAGTTCATAGAATTTACATCTAGAAGAATACTAGTTCAAAGATCATTTAGTCCATTATCACTAATTTTACAAGTGAGAGGAGTTATTCTTGGTCACATAGTTCATAAGTAGCAGGCTTGGGACTCCTTCAAATCCCCTGATAGCATATTCAATGTACAATTCATGATATCATGCTACTTAGAATATAGTTAGAGTGCAGGAACACAAACAGGTAAGCTAATGATGTAGTCTACTGAGAAGAATGGGTGAAGGACAACCAAATCAGGATCATTGGCATTAATAACAACTTATGGTAGAGAATGAAAACATCCAGATGGTGAGAGAAATGGTTATTTCTCTCTTACCTTAATAACAATTAATTGAGATTATGATTTTCCCTTTTCTATTTCCTCATTCAGAAATCAACCCCACATAGGTTATTCAGTCAGTATCTCAAGGACATTGCTGATAGATGAGATTGCCCAAATCCTTGGAATACATGCTTTCTGATCTTGGTTAAGACCTCACATAACTGGGGAAGCTTAGTAAAAATAATCTAACCTGGGTAAATTCTGACCCATTCTTGTTTTAGTCAGGTAAGCTTGGATGAGGAGTTAGATCCCTTTGTTTAGATTGCCCGAGAGTAGCGTGGTCTGGGAGTAAGAGTGATATAATCAAAGTCACATTACCCAGCCCCTCATAAGAATAGGTCTACTTTTCATCATAGTATTTATTTTCTCATTGATTGTTTGCCAGTTAGATTTGATTGCTGCCTGTCGGGCACATCTGCTCTTCCAAGGGCATATAAGCATTGAGGGGCCTCCATGATTCATCTCTTGTTTTCTAAGAGAAACCCAAATGACCATCCTTTTATTAATTATTTGCTAGCCATAATTAATAACATTATTAATTATCCAGGAACTAAATTCCTTGAATTTTTCATTCATCACAAAGGGAAAAGACAGAGGAAACACCAGCTAAAATGTTACAGCAAATTTGGGCTATTTAGTGAAGGGACAAATATTGAGGTAAGGAATGCTTAGCCCTATATACTTTAATAATGAACCTCTGAGGGCTTTACAGTATAACAAAGAATAATAGCTATCATTCATAACAGTGATTTTATATGAATCATGAGAAGTTAAAATTATTTATTTGAACACTAGATAGTAAAGAGCCAAAGAAATCTATCTACAAAAATCAGTTTCATGAGTATTTTAGATAAGCATTTTACTAAAAATCACTGGTATTCTCACTGACTAAATTGTATTCTAGTCTCATTTTCTCTGGCTTAGAATATGCCATATTTTTAAGGTGTGATATGACACACCAGATTCTTAAGATTCATCGTGTTTGTTATACTAACACCCTAACATATGCTGTACATCTGAATATGGGGAAACAGTCAAAGAATTTTTGGCAGAAAGCAATTCACAGAAACTGCACACACATGCAGGTGGCATCATATTCAGTTCTTTATGAAGTTTAAACTTTATGCCTTTTGTTTTTCATAGCAGACTGGATAACAAAATAAAACCCAAGAACTTGCTCTTTAAAAAAGAAACATTTCAAACATAAAGACTTTTAAAGAAAACAAATACAAAGGAATGTATAGGTGAACAAAATTTTCTTTGCTACAGATGATCCCCAAACAGTTACAATTGTGATTTGCCAATAAAGAAAAAATAAAAATTGACAATAGCCAAAAGGTAAACAGAAACTGCATTATGTTTAAAGGCACCATAGATAATATATGCACCAAATAACTTCACATAAATGTTCTTAAAAGGCAAGTTAATTGAATTGTTAAAGAAAGAGACAGAGTACCAGAATTATAGAAGATTTTAATATTTCTCTTTCAGAATTGGACAAAATTAAAATGAAAATTTTAAAAAAGAAGGAAAGAATAGAGCCGAACAGGTTGTTGGAATAACTAAATTTAATGGACTTAAGATAATTCACAAATCATCTTTTAAAAAGTGGGAATATGGGGCGGCTAGGTGGCACAGTGAGTAAGAGTGCTGGCCCCGGAGTTGGGAGACCCAGAATCGGTTCCGGCCTCAGATACTTGACACCCACACAAAAAAACTGTCCGTGTAACCTTGAGCAAGTTCCTTAACCCCAATTGCTTTAAAAAAATGGGAATATTAAAGAACTGATGTACTTTTCAATGTTTTATGGACCTTCATAAAACTTGATGGTCAGAACATAAAAGAACTACAGATGCATGTTAAAAGGCAGAAACATTAACAATATATTTCTTTATACCATATTACTATAAATAGTAATAACTAAAAGAATAAGCAAAAGATACCAACCTAAATCAGACCAAGTAATAACATCCTAAAAAGTGACTGAGCAAAGAATAAATAACAGGAACAATGTAAAAGAAAAAATAAAAATAGAACCACATACTAGCACTTGTAGGATTGTACCTGTAAGAGTACTTAGAAGAGGGGCAGCTAGGTGGCGCAGTGAGTAAAGTGCTGGCCCCACAGTCAGGAAGACCTGAGTTCAGTTCCAGCCTCAGACGCTTAACACACACACACACACACACACACACACACACACACACACACACACA
>NW_027187419.1:21619298-21621563 GCF_028583685.1 Petaurus breviceps papuanus | reverse complement strand
ACACACACACACACACACACACACACACACACACACACACACACACACACAGACCCCCTGCCCCCACACACACACAACTAGCCGTGTAACCTTGGGCAAGTTATTTAACCCCAATTGCCCTCCAAAAGGCAAAAAAAAAAAAAAAGAGTACTTAGAAGAAATATTAGCCAAATAAGAAAAGATAATATTAATGAACTGTTTATTAAAAATACCCATTACCCGAAAGAATTGAGTTGGCAATATGGTAAAAATGATAAGAAGAAGTAACAGCAATTAAGATATTAAAATAACTAGTTGAGGGGCTGAATTATGAATCCTCTTGGTGGATTCTTTATGAAAGATTTTTTTTTTTGCTTTCTTTTTTGGAGGGCAATTGGAGTTAAGTAACTTGCCCAAGGTCACACAGCTAGTTTTTTTGTGTGTGTTAAGTGTCTGAGGCCGGATCTGAACTCAGGTCCTCCTGGCTCCAGGGCCGGCACTCTACTCACTGTGCCACATAGCCATCCCTCTTTATGAAAGATTTAAAGAAAAACATGGAAACAATTATATGAGATAAGAAAGCAGAGAGGTTATGATAGGCATTGGTAGAAGGCGTGCCCTTACTGATGAAATCACAAATCCATCAAAATAAGGAAATTATAATAATTTAATGTGCTGCTTGCTTGCTATCAGTAATAAATAAATAATGCTAGTGGTTAAAACTTAGCAAACAAATGTATCCTTGTATAGTTACAATTCAGTATGTGTTAGAAAGCTATGTATGTACTATACACAAAAAGTTGTATATTACAATGCTAAAATTAAAAAAAAAATTCCTGAATTTAAATGCCAGTAAGAGTTAAAGTTAAGGGAGGTTGGATATTGATTTCCCAGGCTGAATTCTTATACATTTATATAAATAATTTAAGTATTTAGCTTCGTGATTTGAAGTTGTGATATGTTAATAGGTGCCTTCTTATTTAAGGAGTAACGTACATTTCTGTGTTTTTATGACTTAGATCTTTATCAACTTTTTTATTGCAGAATCTGATGACCAAAACTACAGGGTGGAAGCAGTCCATGCATTGGTGCACAAATTACCAGAAAAAAACAGAGAGATGTTGGACATCTTAATAAGACATTTAGTCAAGTAATTCCTTTCACCAAATTTTTCCTGTTTTCCATATCATTGCAATTTCTGCTTGATAGATAGTATACAGTTTAGCAACCTTAACTAGATTGCAGCGATTTCTGTACTTGTAATTAGGGGCCCAGTTTCTTCAGTAAGGTGAGATTGAAGACTAACCAGCACAGTAAGTACCATGGAAAATCTTGCCTCGTTTTCATGTTAGTTTGAGTATGGCTTTGAAGGGATCATAAAGTTTGAGTCTAAAAGGACTTTTGCTGTCATCCATACTTGTTCATACTCATTTTACACATGAGAAAATGGAAGCCCTGCGAGTTTGTTATATGCTCAGTGTCACAGAAATAGTAAATGGAAGAGCTTGGATTTGAAACTCTGATTCCAAAGCTGGCATTCTTTGCACCATACAATGCTACCTCATAATTGGTTCTTATTGCATATGGTTATAATTCATTGAGGAGAGTCATATGAAGAGAATATATTTAGACACTCACTACTGCTTTGAAATCAGATCAGAATGAAATGAAAGCTTGGCTTAGGTGGAAGAAGTTGGGTGTTACAATGAACAAAAAACAACTGACTCATGAAAGGCATCCTGTGTGTGCTTATACTCACAAATGCTATTTTGCCCGGATGGTTCAGTTATTTTTCTGTTTTGTGGCCACAACCTCACCTCCTAACCTTTGGCAGCCTCTCACAAATGTATTCCATTTATCAGAGAAGGGATCGATCACTGGCAAGTGGCTTCTTGGAAATTTTCATTTCATCTCCTTTACTGGAAGAATAACTTAAAGCTCATCTTTCTATGTTGCTAAAAATGAGATAGTTGCATTGTCTTATAAGTTATAGGCATAATAATGTTATTGACATAATAATAATAATAAGCATGTATATAGTATTTTAAGATTTGCAAAGTGTATTACAACTCTGATCTCATTTTATACTTACAGTAAACTGGGAGGTAGTTGCTATTATTATCCCCACTATACAGATGAGGAAACAGAAACAGATTGGTCAGGTGACTTGCTCAGTCACACAGCTGAGTAAGAGTATGACGCTGGATTTGAGGTTAGGTCTTCTTGACTTCAGTACTCTACACACACACACACACACACACACACACACACACACACACACACACA
>NW_027187419.1:21553346-21619288 GCF_028583685.1 Petaurus breviceps papuanus | reverse complement strand
CACACACACACACACACACACACACACACACACACACACACACACACGAAATAACCCCGTTAAAAATATTCTCCTGGATGGCAGATACTTGGCTTAATTGTGTCCTCTGCCCACCACAGTGTGAATGCCCAGAAATACTCTCCTTAAAGCAGAAACAGTAGATGTCAGCTGTTATGCCAGCAATATACAAGGTCCTTAAACAGGAGCTCAGACTTCAAAGGCAAAAACAGAACAGTCTTTATAGCAAGGATCTTACATTTTACCTAGGCAGGTGCTCCTAACTTAGACTTGTGAGCATTTTAAGAAATTGTTGCTAACTGTATTTCTGTATAATTGATTTCCTTTATAATCTTATGCATTTTATTTTATGCATTAAACATTCTGAAGAGACGTCCATGGAATTTCATTGGACTGCTAAGCAGATCCACTTTACCAAAAAAAAAAAAAAAAGATTTATAACCTTTCTTCTAAGGAGACAAAGTCAGTACATACACAAATAAGTCTAATATCAAGTCCTTTGAGGGGAGAGAGAAGTAACAACAGAGGAGATCCAGGCAGGCTTTCCTTAGGAAGTGGCACCTGCATTGAGCCTTGAAGGAAAGTTGTTGGATCTGAAGAGTGGTAGATCCATGAAGTAGGCATCAATATTTGTTATTATTTTTTAAGTACCTCCAGTTGGCATAGAAAGCCCTGCTTTGGATCAAGAAAACTAAAGAAATTGCTTTACAATGGAAATGAGAGATCAAAATAAAAATGAGAGAATCAAAATCAGCAGGTGTTCGATAGTGAAGAGAAGAAAGGAAATAGTAAGGGAGCACTTAGCTATCTTTGATTTCAAGTCACCTGGACTAACTGTAACTTCATCCTAGAGTCAGTTAGGTGGAGCAGTGAATGGAGTGCTAGATCTGGCTTCAGGAAAACTTAAAAGAGTTTCAGTCAGGCTTCAGATACTTGCTAGTTTTGTGACCTTGGACAAATCACTTAAGCTTCTCTTTCCAGTTTATTCAACTGTAAAATTAGGATTAAAACAGTACCTAAATCACAGGTTTGTTGCAAGGTGGAATGAAATAATATTTTTAAACTGCTTAGCACAGTGCCTGCCACACAGTAGGTGCTTAATAAATATGTATTTTCTTCCTGCCTTCTTGGTACCTGAAAGAACTGACAGAAAAGATTATAGAGTTACTATCAATGATATTTGAAAGATTATGGAAAAAATCCAGTATTAGAGAAGGGTGAATGTTTTTCCAATTATGTGTGTATAGATAGTTTAATATAGAAAATCAAGACAATATTTGCCCTTCTCCAAACCCGTGTGTGTGTTTGTGTAAAAAGAAGGGAGACAGAGAAAATACTAACCAAGCTCACTACCATTTTTGATAGGATTACCAAACTGCTAGATGAGGGAAATTCCATGGGTACAGTTTACCTAGATTTTAGTAAAGCTTTAAATAAAATATTTCATTCTGTTCTAATGATTATGGATTAAGCAATAATATAATCAGATGTTTTCAGAACTAGTTAGATGACCTGACTCAAATGGTAATTGTTAGTGGTGCCAATTAACTGGAGGTCTCCACTGGAGTACCCCTGGGTTGTGTGCTTGGCCCTGTGTTTTTTCACTTTTTTAGATAAAGGCATAAATGTTTTATTCATTAAGTATACACATAACACAAAGCTAGGAGACATAGCTAAATAAATAAGGCTCCTGACAGGCTAGAGAATTGGTTTGAATCCAACAAGGTGAAGTTCAGTAGAGACAAATGTAAAGTCTTATACTTGAGTACAAAAAATCAATATCACAAGTAGGAGATGGAAGAAGCATGGGTAGAAAGCACTTATTCTGGAAAAGGAATGAGTGTTTAGTGAGCTGCAAGCTCATTTAGCAGTGGTGTTGATGTTGAGTCATTTTAGTTGTGCCTGACTCTCTGTGGGCCCATTTGGGCTTTTCTTGTTAAAGATACTGGAGTGGTTTGCCATTTCCTCCTCCAGCTCATTTTATAGATGAGAAAACTTGAGGCAAATAGGGTTAAATGACTTGCCCAGGGTCACTCAGCTACTAAGTGTCTGAGGCCAGATTTGAACTAAGGAAGATGAACCTTACTGACTCTGGGCCTAGTGCTCTATCTAATATGCCATCTAGCTGCCCTTAGCAGTGTTAGGTAGCTGTATTTTTTTTTTGAGGGGGGAAGATAGGGCACTTGGGGTTAAGTGACTTGCCCAAGGTCACATGACTAGTTTCTGGGGTAAGTGTCTGAGGCTGGATTTGAACTCAGGTCCTCCTGACTCCAGGGCCAGTGCTCTATTCACTGTGCCACCTAGCCTCCCCTGGTAGCTGTCTTAAAAGCTAATATGATCTTGGGATGAATTAAGAAGGTTGTAACTTCCAGGGATGGTGAGGTCATGGTCTTACTCTGCTCTTGTCAGACTTCATCTGTAGTATCATGTTACCAGTTCTGGGCATTGATAAGCTAGAGAATAGCCAGAGGAAGACAAGTAGAATGGTGAAAAGAACTGAACCGTTTTAGCCTGAAGAAGAGAAGACTCAGGGGGTGTATCATAGCTCTCTCTCCAAGTATTTGAAGCACTGTCAAAAGGAATAGATGTGTTCCAGTTGGCCCCAGAGGGTGGTGGGTGGAGGTTATAAAAAGGCAAAGTTAGGCTTGGTGTCAGGAAAAACATCCCTATAATTAGAGCTGTCCACAAATGGAAGAGGCTGCCCAGAGGGGATGATGGATTCTCTGTCCTTGGCGTCTTCAAGCAGAGGCCGGATAACCACTTGTCAAGTATATTATATTGAAGACCCTCCAATTCAGTGACTCTCAGGTAAAAGGTTAGTTAACACATCTTGGTAATGTTTTTGGAAAAAACAAAACACCTATTTTTCAAACTTCCCTACCTGTCTGGAAATAATGCATTATCTACATCTTGGTCATCATTGTCCTGATTTTGACATTTATTTGTTATACACCATTCATCTATTAATTCATCATTTAACTACATGAAGCTATATGGTGTGCTAGTTTATTGGTGTTCAAAGTTAAATAAGTACAGTTACTGCTTTCGTGAAGATTGCTTGGTCCACTCCTTCTTGGTGGTTTTATGGGGTTACAGAATGAAAATTTAAAAGATCCTCCCATTTGTTATAGTAGAAATAGCAGATCATTTTAGGCTTAGCTCTGCTATTATTTATTGACAGCTGATTCACTTGTGTTTTTCTGGGCAAATCAGTTAACATCTGTTGTACCTCAGTTTTCTCAGAGGCAGTTGGACTAAATGACTCCTGAAATCTCAACTCTAGATCTATGATTTTTTGATTTTCTGATTCCTAGCTTTCCTTGTGACTCTAAAGCTCTTTGTTTCAAAAATATTTTAAATAAGTATTTGCATTAATTTAATGTTTTTAAACAAACTACATTAGTTTCCTTTTAAAAATCCTTTAAATTAATTTTAGAAATTTATTTTACATGTAAATACAAAAAAAAGAAAGCAGAGTTATTGCTGAATATGATATGTGAAACTCTAAATATTTGTAGATTTTTAATTCAAGTTACTAGAGAATATGGCATAAAACATGTTAGTTCTATAACCATACTTAGGGGAAAAAATCCCTTTGCACTTGCTGCCTTTTGCTTTTTTTCCTGTGAAAATGACCTTAAAATAGAATCCAAATGATTTCATAACTGTTCATAACAAAGCCCTGATTGCTGATTGGTGGACCCTTATATGAATTTCCTCTTTTCATCCAAGTTTAGCTATTTCCAAAAGGAAACAATCTTGTGTGTCTCCCTACCTGACTAAATGAATGAAGTGTACAGCCAGCTAAAATGCATGATTACCTATATCTGTATCTATTCAAGGTTATTACCTTAGATGGAGGGTAATTCAGCGGGGAAAAAATTGGTTATCAAAATGTTCCCTCTTATACATAGTTGGTTTTATCAACTTTCTTTTTTAGAAGAGACTGAATTTTGAGCTTATTTTCAAATTTATCCTCACTCATTCTCAGTGAGATTAATATTAACCTCTTTGTTTCACTATAAAGCACTATCATTTCAGCAAAAATAACTCAAACTCTTAACAGTTCAATTTCATTGAGAGGACATTATTTAAAAAAAAAAACATTCCTTTTTATAGAGATCTTCACTAAGGAAATAAAAAAAATATTTAGCTTGGAAGTCCAAGAGCACTGAAGGGTACTCAGCACCTAAATATGTATGTTTGAAACATAGTACATCCAGTTCATCCCATGTTGGATGAAAGGGGTAGGATGTAGGAAAGAGTACATGCAGGAAAAATTTTCTCTTTCCTGTTCTGCCCCAAGGAGTCAGTAATTTCTGTTATCCTGGACAGAGAGCCAGCAACTGAAACTAGAATACTGTGTACCTTTTTTTAGTTAACTGTCATAATAGAAGAATAAGGCTTTTAAAAGATTTCAGTGTGGTTCTATAGAAGGAACATTATTAGATTAGGATTCCAAAGATCAGAATTATAGGTACCACTTTTTATTCTCTATAAAGGAGTAACATAGATGATCATATTAAATAAAACAGAAGATTTCAAGGATATTTGGTTTATAGAGACATACACATTGGCAATATAAGCTGAGGCAAGTGCCTCCAGTCAATTTTCTAGAAGTTTCAAAACAGTTATTTTAGCCTCATTGCTAGAGGGAATTTTCTCATTGGGGAACTCCTTACATCCATGAGAACACATATCCTTCCTCTTCCGAAAATCTTTTTTTTCTTCTTCCTCTCCTTGTTCTTCTCCCTGTCCTTTTATATATACACGCATGCATGCATACATACAATTATTATATAAATGTATTATATTTAAGTTAATTATATACACATACATATGTATTCCTCCCCTCCCTTTCTTCTCATTCTCTCTCAATTCTTCTTCCTTCTCTGCTCTCATTCTGTTCCTTCCTAGAATTTATTTTCAGTCCTTCTGATGACAAGTATTATAGGACTCATCTGGGCAACAGGATGAAGACATTGTTTAATCCAGAAAGGGAATCTGTGAATAGTCAAGTTAAAGTGGAAAAGAATTCCATTATTGGTAAATGTACACTATTATATTCTAAGCCAAATATATATCCTGATTTTGGATGAAATCATTGATGTAGTATGAAGAATGCTAGATGTGAAGAAATTGCATTTGGAGTCATATGACCTATATTCAAATCCTTTTTTTGCCCCTTACCTTAACTGTGTATCTTGGGGATTTGCTTTCCTCAACAAATACAAAATCCTGCACTTAGGTGACTGCTAAGAATTCTTCTGGATTTATATCCAGACTCTGTTATCCTAGCATCATGGGAGACCTGACTTCAAATCCCATCCCTGACAACTACTAACCATGTGTCATTGGGCAAGCCACTCAGAGGTCCTGTGTCCTCTCTTGTGTAAGTGAAATAGACATGGTTTTCATCTTTACCTCACAGGACAGCTGTGAGGGATCTTTGCGAGACAATGTGTAAAGGGTTTTGCAAATCCTCAGAAGCTCTATATAAATGTTAACCCTTATTATTAATCATAATTATTAATTATAAACTATAAGGCTGCTTTAGGAAACTAGGTGGTGCAGTAGATAGGGTGCTGGGCCTGAAGTCAGAAAAATTCATTTTCCCCGAGTTCAAATCCAGTCTCAGACACTTACTAGCTTTGTAACCCTGGGTGAGTCACTTAACCCTGTTTGCCTTAATTTCTCATCTATAAAATGAACTGGAGAAGAAAATGGCAAACCACTCTAGTAATTTTGCCAAGAAAACCCTAAATGGGGTCATAAAGAGTGGAACACAACTGAAAAATGACTCAACAACATCATAAGAATGCTTATTAGTAATCTAATTCTTCTTGAAAACTTTTGAGATGTTTTCAGGTCATTTCACAATGTGGAATTAGGCTGAATAGCCACTTGGCCATTCATGCTTTATCCCTGTTCAGGTTGAAATGATACCATTTAGGATTTCAGTCTCCTCAGGAAGATATTGTTAAAGTGGATGTGTAGGACCAGGGGTTCCAGGCCAGGAATATTTCTCTAAAGCTCTACTATACCCAGGCTGTGTGAAAGAGTCATTGAGAAGTCATCAATGCTCATGACCTAGGATGCTCATGAATAGGAGAATGAAATCCTTTATTGTCTCTTTTTGATTAGCTGTGCAATTAGAAGAGATAAATGGCATAGAAAATTGAAAGCAGCTACTAATCTGTTATTATTTGTCCTGGGCTTTGGAGATACCCCAAGGTGGTGTTTTGTTTTGTTTTGTTTTTTCCACTTTCCAACATACTCAGTTGTCTTAATTATATTTAAAAAAAAATATTTGGGCCCCAAAAGATCTGAACAGTCCCCTCCCCCCACTCCTTTGCAGAAGTGGGAGGAAAAACCCCACATATGTGGAGCGTTGTATATAATATCTGATTTTTCAATGTGTTCATAGGCTTTACTAATTTTTTTTCTTTCTCCTCTTTTTACCTTTTTAATAATTTATTTTTAATAAGTTATGGCTCTCTGGGAGAAGGAGAAGAGTACAGAGAAATCTAAGGAATGTAAAAACAATCTTTTAAAAATAAAATGAGGTGAGAAGATTTCAAGAATCCCTCTGGTTTCAAAACTTTGATTTAAAAAAACTATTACCTTTCATTTGATGAGTCCACAGCAATCAATGGCAAAAAATAGTGATGGCTGGAGGAGCTTAGGGTAAGGATAGTGACAGAGCAGCCTAGAGGAATGCTAGGTATGGTGGGGAAAAAAATGACCCGCAATCTAAAATGTGGATGGTACAGATCATTACAAATTTATTGCCTTCCAGCAGTTAGATTCTTTAAAATAGCATTAATATAATTTTCTAATTATTCATTTTGAAATTTTGTTTTATTTATAGAGTATCACTTCATAGCCAGCAGAATCTCATGACTGTCTCCAACCTTGGAGTCATCTTTGGCCCTACTTTGATGCGGGCGCAGGAAGAAACCGTAGCTGCTATGATGAACATCAAATTCCAGAACATTGTGGTTGAGATTCTGATTGAGCACTATGAGAAGGTATGGTCAGTATTGGCCTAAAAGATGCCTTAAAGATTGAGGAGTAAATGAATAAAAATAAAAGGATTTCCTAAGTCCATACTGTATGCTAAGCACTGTGCTAAATGCTGGGGATTTGAATAAAAAAGCAAAGACAGTCCCTGTCCTTAAGAATCAGATAGTCTAATAGGGGAGACACATAATGGGGAACAGTGGCCATGGAAAGGAATTTTATTTTGGAAAGTGACAGGAATGATGAATGGAATCACTGGGGAGTATATCAACAAGGCAGGTGGTAAGAAGATGCCTGGGGGTGGTAAGTTAAGCACAGCCATGTCCCCTTATGTACAGGGGGCAATGTATCTGAAGCATTCGCCAATCAGGATAGCAGAGAAGTTGCATAACTTGTTATGAATGTAAGGAAAGGAGTGGTGGTGAGAGCTGTTCTTGTGTGGCTTGAAAGGAAGCAGAATAGAATCTTTAGACTTTTCCTCCCTACCCTTATCCAAGGGAGACTTTCATTCCTACCAGGGCGGAATAGGACTTTGGGACCGGAGGACCAGAACTCTGCTCTCCTTAGAGAGAGAGGGTACCAGAATAGAAGCATATCTGTTTGCTCCCTTAAATATCAGTCATCTAGGGAATATAATCAGGTTCAAGCTATCATTTGTTTGCTTTTTCATTTTGTGGATAGGGGTACCCCATGCTCTATATCCAAGGCTTGCCCCATTCCTCAGTTGATACCAGTTTCACAGTAAACACACATAGCAAATAGCAAAGAAATCCAAATCAGGACAAATTATGACAAAACAGAGAAGGTATACGTAGGAGATTGTATATTAGACAATACAAAGTGAAGGGACCCTTCTGCTGGAAGTGAGGTCAGCTCAACCAAAAGAGAGGATTCTAAAATTTCCTAAATTCTTTAGTGTAATAAGGTAGTTACAGGGACATTATGGAGCCTGCTAGCTCCTCATGTCTTTCTCTTCAGAAACCTGAAATGGGGATGACATCATCCATCTTCTCTCCTGAAGCTGTAAAGCAAAAGTACTTGAAGAAATTTGTTGCTTGAAGAGTCCTGAAGAAGACTGGTACCCAAGAGTCCCAAAGGAGACTGACCCTGAGAAGTCCTGAAGGGGGACTGAAAAGAGACTTGGAGAGGAAACTCTCTCCTTTGGCCATCCCTGCCCCACCCTTCACAAAGGGCAGGGCTTTCTGTTGTTCAGCTTTCAGTTGTGTCTAGCTCCTATGTCCCCTGAGCAATAGTACTCCAGGCTTTTCTATCCTCCAGTATCCCCCAAAGTCTATCCAAGCTCATGTTCATTGCTTCCATGATACTATCTATCCCCAGTCCTCCCCAACATCAGGATCTTTTCCAGTGAGTCCCATCTTCTCATTATGTGGCCAAAGTATTTCAGCTTCAGTTTTTGACCTTCCAGTTAACAGCCTGAATTAATATCTTTAAGTATTAATTGATTTGACCTTCTTGTTATCCAATGGATTCTTGGAAGTCTTCCTCCAGCACCACAATTTGAGAACATTGATTTTGTGGCACTCAACTTTCCTTATAGTCCTGCTCTCAAAGCCATACATTGCTATTGGAAAAACCATAGCTTTGACCATATGGACCTTTGGGCAAGGTGTGGTATCTCTTGCTTTTTAGCATGTTGGTGCAAATAACTCTCTGGCATGCTTCCCTTTTTCCTCCAGAACTAGATTATTTCAGGGACTCTGAAGGAAAGTATTAGAAGGAAGTATTAGACTGACTAGCAAATGGAAGGTCAATAGAGCTATTGTGCTGATCTCATTGTTGTATGCCTGTGAAACCTGGACAGTGTACCAGTGCCATAACAGGAAACTGAATCGCTTCCATTTGAATTGTGTTAGGAAGATTCTGAAGATTATCTGGCAAAGTAAGATACTAGACACTGATGTCCTTTCTCAAGCCAAACTTTGAAGCATTCAACCTCTACTACAAATAATGCAGCTCTGATGGGCCAGCCATGTTGTTCGAATGCCAAACATGGTTATCAGAAGAAGAGATAAAAGGACACTCTCAAGAACTCTCTAAAGAACTTTGGAATTGATTGGGTGACATGGGAGGTAGCAAAGGACCACCCAGTATGGTGTACCCACATCAAAGAAGGCACTGTGCTCTATAAGCAAAGCAGAATTGCAATAGCTCAGAAGGAACATGAGATGTGCAAATTTAGAGACATCTCTATCCCAATGTTCATGTAGATTGTTTGTACCCAATCTGTCTATGGTAGAGCCTTCTGAGCTCATATTGGTCTGCTCAGCCCCAGTCAGACACATTGTGCCTTGACTCAACATAATGATATCATTTTGGTCCTCTTTGAGAACAAATAACCATGCTGTCCAGCTTTGCCTTTAATGAAGCAAATATCTTTTAATTTCTGACTGCAGTTGCCTTCTACAGTAATCTTTGAGCCCAAAAATATCAAATCGGATGCTGCTTCAATCTCTTCTCTCTCTTTTTGCTAGGAAGTGATAGGACCAATTGCCAAGACCTTCGTTTTTATACTTTCCTCTTTGACCCTCACTGAGAGGTTTCTTAATTCTTCTTCACCTTCTTCCATGAGAGTGGTATTGTCTTAATATCTGAGATTGTGGATATTTTTCCCAGCAACCTTAATTCCAGCTCTTGATTCATCCAGCCTGGAATTTCACATGATGTATTCTGCATATTAGTTAAATTTAAAAGGTGACAGTTTTCACCAATAGGGAGAGGGGCCCGTGCCAGTGAGTTGGTGACAGCTACATGAGAGAAGAGGCTTGTCTTTGTTGTCTGTTGTGGGCTCATTCCTATGAAGTTTGAAGAAGAGGCTCAAGTTTCGTGCTAATCATTTCTTTATGAGAATTCCGTCTTCCTTTTACTGGGATAGATCATTTCCTCAGGAGTGCTCACAAATCAGTTTGCTTTTCCTCTGTGTCATTTACTTTCCAAGGTTTTCTCATTGGTATTCTACCATTTGTATTGCAGTTTCTATTCTTGGGGGAGGGGAACATTCTAATTCTGCTTTTTGATTTTTCAGCATTCCCCTACAGCTTCCTTCTCTCTGGGTCGAGATTCTTTATTATCATGTTATTCTTGCTTTAAAGAAACAAAAACAATCCGTGCATCTTTAAGGTATCTGTTAAATTCCCAGAGAAATGTTTGTTTTTTTTTAAATAAAAGAATGTGATGCTGGGGGGCGGCCAGGTAGCACAGAGAGTAAGAGCACCGGCTCCAGTGTTGAGAAGACCTGGAGATCGAATCCCGGGCTCAGACACTTAGCACCCACCCAGAACACCTGGCCGTGTAACCTTGAGCAAGTTATTTAACCCCGATTGGTTAGGGGCGGCCAGGTGGCTCAGCGAGTAAGAGCACTGGCTCCAGTGTCGGGATGACCTGGATCAAATCCAGGCTCAGATACTCAGCACCACACCCAGAAATAATAACTGGCCGTGTAACCTTGAGCAAATTACTTAACCCCAATTGCTTTAAAAAAAAAAAAAGAATGTGATGCTGGAATGATGGTAGAAACAGGAAATATAGTTATTCTCTATCCTAGGCATAGTTGGCCTTCATGAATCAATAATAGTTAATGGTTCCTGAATGAGATTAGAGCATTTTGTTCTGAGTCATTATTGTGCTGTATTCATTTCTCGTCCCTTTTATTAGTCTCCTTGGGTATGTGCCTACTACTCGTAACAAAAGACTACCTAAAGTGTCCTTCTGAGATTTTATTCAATGGAGAAAAAAAAGGAATGTTTCACCCAATCATTCCAAGAGCCCATGTTTGGAGTATAACGGCAGGAGTCTGGTCACAATCAGTTCTTTTTAGGTAGGACTAGATGACCTCTGAGGTTCTGTGTTTCTAAACTGAAAAGTCTGAAGACCTTGTATCAGGTCTCAGCTGTTCCATTTACTAGCTCTGTGACCTTAAGTAAGTCACATACCCTTTGAGCCCGGGTTTCCGTTTGCAAGATGAGAGTAATAACCTTTGCTCTCCCTGCTTTCTGACCTGGTACGTATAAATTCTGACTCTGCTATGTATCCTGGGCAAATTACTCCACTTTTTTTGGTCTCAGTTTCCCTATCTATAAAATGGAAGGATTGAAATGGATAACCTCCATGACACCTTCTTCCTCTGAATCTATGATCCTATAATCTAGAATATAAAGGGAGTATGGCGGGGGTAGTTAGAGTGCTGGAGTTAGTGTCAGGAGACCCTGAGTTCAGATTCAGTCTCTGGCAATGTATAACTATTTGACCAAAAGCGGATTGCTAAACTCCTCTGGACCTCAGGTTTCTCATCTATAAAATGGGGATGAGAATGATGATGATGGTGAAGAATCAGTAAATGTTTGTTAAACATCTGCTTTGTACCAGGCATTGTGCTAAGTACTGGGGATACAAAAAGAGGAAAAAGACAGTGTTGTGGTGATTATGATGGTGATACCTACCTCATAGAGTTGTTGTGAGGCTCGAATGAAAAAATGCATGTAAATTACATATATATCAGTGGTTTTTATTAGAATGATTATATAATGACATGTTTTTTATAATGAGCAGCACTGTTTAGTGGAAGGAACACTGACCTGCATCAGAGACTTAGGTTTGAGACCAAGCTCCTGTGCTTGTTAACTATATGTCATTCAGTTCTTCTCTTCAAGCCACAGTTTACTCATCTGTCATTTGGGGATAATGATACTTGCACAGTGACCATACAGAGTCATTACACCATAAGTGTTACAACAGTATAAGTATGTCATCAAACATTACATAAATGTAAACTGTCATCATTATTACTGTTCCTATACTAAAAAAAAAACGATGTATAGCTTGTACTGTTCCCATCTACAACATAGCCAAAAGGCAACGACCTTCCCCCCCAAATCCTTAAGCTTGTGGAATATAGAAAGTGGTCCAGAATGAGATGTTCTTTTTTCCTTTGGGATTATATAGCACGAATCCCTTCTAGTCCTGGAAGGGTAAAATAGAACCCCTGGGTTATTTTGTCACTTAAATCAATATAGGTCAAAGGTTGAAATATACCAAATTGTGATCAGGTCTCCAGAATTACTAGAGAATATTATTAAAATGTGTGTGAGTACACACACACGTATATGTGTATATATATATTATATGCATATATAATATATATACATATATAATATATATATATACATATATATTATATATTTGAAAGTCCTCTAAAGTAAACAGTTAAGAGATAAAAGCAAACAACATCTCCAAAACTCAGAAAGCAAATGGAGGGTTGTGACAGATATAATGATCAGCAAGAAGGAAACATTTTTCCTACCTTGCAAGGTACTAGTGCACCAGGGTATTAGCATGTAATAATATTAACTGGCACTGACATAAGACTTTGAAGTTTGCTAAGTGCTTTTATACATATTGCCTTATTTGTGTATTTGCCATTAACTCTTTGAGGCAAGTATTGTTATAATCATTGTTATCTCCATTTTAAAGATGAGGGACCTAAAACCCTTAGAAGTTAAGGGACTTGCCTTAAGTTGCACAGCTAAGGGTGTCCCAAGAAGCTTTCAAATCCAGCTTTTCCTGATTCCAAATCTAGGAATCTATCCTTTACTCCATAGTGAATTTAGGGAGTATGCAATTATATTAATATTAATAACTGGTCTTAATGAAAGTATTCAAGTTTATTTATAAGATTGCATTTCCATTGAACTTGCATTTATTTTTCTTCCATCTAGATATTCCATACGGCACCAGACCCAAATATTCCTCTTCCTCAACCTCAATCCCGGTCAGGGTCCAGAAGGACAAGAGCCATTTGCCTCTCGACAGGCTCAAGGAAGCCCAAAGGGAGATATACTCCATGCCTGGCAGAACCAGACAGTAAGTGTGGCATGACCTTTCAAATTGTTTTCTACTTTTCTAGTCCATTCTTTCATGGCTCTATGACTCTCCTGTTGGTGATTAGTGAGAGAGAAAATGTTAGTGAGAGAGAAAAAACATTTTTAAAGTCCCGGTCAACATGTAGTATCTAGGTGCCAGGGACAAGCATATTAGACCAAATTCATTACCACTGCAAAGGAAAAAAAAAACCAACCATTCTTCTCAATACTCTCTTCTAAAGCTGTGATTAAGTACATTGGGTACTTTCTCTGCAGCAGGTTTTGTTCTGGTGTAGAAGTGGCTGCAAAGAAAGCCAAAGTGAGTCTGACTGAAGCAATCATTTTCATTCCTTTTTTTACATTATGTTCTTAAAGCCTCATCTCTTGGGTATCTTAAAATGCTTAAAAACACGCATGCATGCACACGCACACACACACAGACACATAGACACACACACACACACACACACACTATCTCTCTCCCTCACTCTCCCTCTCTCTGACTACCTTAGTATATACTGAGCCAAGTGCCAAGGTGATTTAGAAAGCTAGGTTTAGCCAGTGATATGTAGTACAAAAAACTAAAACAAAACAAAATTTGGGAAAGGGGGTGTTGTTCTCATTTCATTTTTATCTTGGTTTCATGCCCCTATCCCTCCAACCCCCAGCTGCTAGATTTGCCAGAGATTTATAGAATTTCTAGTGTGGCCCAATGGAACTAGGAGTCAAGACTTTTGACTTTGAGTTCCATGTCAGACACTTATTATGTGACAATGGGCCAGTCACTGAATCATTCTGAGGCTCTGTTTCTTCATCCATAAAGTGAGGATAGTAATAACTACTTACATTTTTATAGCTCCTTAAGGTTTGCAAAGGACTTTCCTCACACAAACCAGTGAGGATTTACACTTTGCAAAACTGAAAAGTGCTATATTGGACAGCTAGGTGGTTTAGTGGATAAAGTACTGAACTTGAAGTCAGGAGGACTCATCTTCCCGAATTGAAATCTGACTTACGACACTAGCAGTGTGTCCCTGGACAAGTGTCTTAACTCTGTTTGCCTCAGTTCCTTATCTGTAAAATGATTTGGAAAAGGAAATGGCAAACCACTTCAGTATTTTTGCCAAGAAAACCCCAAATGGGGTCATGAAAAGTTTGACAGGACTGAAAATGACTGAACAACAAAAGGTGCTATTTAAATGTGAGTAGCTGTTATTATAGAAAGGTAGCAAGGTGTAGTGGACCAGAGGCTATATTGGAACCAAGAAGGTGTGCATTCAAGTCCTACTTTTGACCCTCTGTTTGACTATGGGCAAGTCATCGAAGCCCTCAGTGCCCCCAGACAACTTTATTTTTTTTAATTAATATAAATTTATTTATTTATTTTTTTAGTTTTCAACATTCACTTCCACAAGATTTTGAGTTACAGATTTTCTCCCTGTCTCCACCCCTCACTCCTAGATAGCAAGCATACGGAATACCCCTTCCCCCAGTCTGTTCTCTCTTATGTTCTTCCCCTTCCCCCCTTACTTTCTTGTAGGGTAAGATGGATTTCTATACTCATTGCCTGCATATCTTATTTTCCAGTTGCATGTAAAAACAATTTTTAACATTTGTTTTTAAAACTTTGATTTCCAGATTCTTTCCCTTCTTCCCTCCCACCCCACTGGGAAGATAAGTAATTCAGTGAGGTTATACATGTGTAGTTATGCAAATCATTTTCATAGTAGTTATATTGTGAAAGACTAACTATATTTCCCTCCATCCTATCCCACCCCACATTTATTCTATTTTCTCCTTTGCCCTTGTCCCTTTTCAAAAGTGTTTACTTCTAACTGTCCTCTCCCCCTAATCTGTCCTCCCTTCTATCATCCCCCTCTTATCCCCTTCTCCCCTACTTTCCTGTAAGGTAAAATACTCAATTGAGTGTGTACGTTATTCCCTCCTTAAGCGAAATCCAATGAGAGTAAGGTTATCCCATTCCCTTTCACCTTCCTGCTCTTTCCCTCTGTTGTTAAGTTTTCTCTACAATTTACCCTATTCTATCTCTCCCTTTCTCCTCCCAATATATTCCTCTCTCACATCTTAATTTTATTTTTTAGCTCTCATCCCTTCATATTCAACTCATCCTGTGCCCTCTGTCTATGTATACATGTACATACACACATATATGCACACACATATACCCTCCTACATATATAAGTATGTATAAATATATATTCCCTTCAACTATCCTCTTACTGAGAGAAGTCTCATGGGTTACAATGATCATTTTTCCATGTAGGAATGTAAAGAATTCAGTTTTAATAAGCTCCTTATGATTTCTTTTTCCTGTTTACCTTCTCATGCTTCTCTTGATTCTTGTATTTGAAAGACAGATTTTCTATTCAGTTCTGGTCTTTTCATCAAGAATGCTTGAAAGTCCTCTGTTTCATTGAATGTCCATATTTTCCCATGTCCATATTTCCCCTGAAACATGATACTCAGTCTTGCTGGGTAGGTGGTTCTTGGTTTTAATCCTAGCTCCTTTGACCTCCAGAATATTGTATTTCAAGCCCTTCATTCCCTTAGTGTAGAAGCTGCTAGATCTTGTGTTGCTCTGATTTTGTTTCCACAGTACTCAAATTGTTTCTTCCTGACTGCTTGTAATATTTTCCCCTTGACTTGGGAACTCTGGAATTTGGCTATAATATTTCTAGGAGTTTTCTTTTGGGGATCTTTTTCAAGAGGCGATCAATGAATTCTTTTAATTTCTTTTCTGCCCTCAGGTTCTAGAATATCAGGGCAATTTTGCATGATAATTTCTTGAAAGGTGGTGTCTAGACTCTTTTGTGTTGGTCATGGCTTTCAGCTAGACCAATAATTTATCTCTCCTGGATCTGTTTTCCAGGTCAGTGGTTTTTCCAATGAGATATTTTACATTGCCTTCTATTTTTTCATTCATTTGGATCTGTTTTGTAGTATCTTGATTTCTCATAAAGTCATTAACTTTCATTTGCTCCAGTCTAATTTTGAAGGCATTATTCTCTTGAGTGAGTTTTTGATGTTCCTTTTCTGTCTGGCAGATTTGGCTTTTTCGAGGCATGCTTCTCATTGGCTTTTTGGGCCTTTTTTGCCATTTCAGTTAGTCTATTTTTAAAGTGTTATTTTCTTCCGTATTTTTTGGGTCTCCTTTAGCAGGCTGTTGACTCATTTTTCCTGATTTTCTTGAATTATTCTCATTTCTTTTCCCAATTTGTTCTCTACTTCTCTTACTTGATGTTCAAAATCTTTCTTGAGCTCCTCCATGTTGTGTGACCAGTTCATATTTTTTAGAGGCTTTTGATGCAGTTTTGACTTTGTTTTCTTCTGCTTCTATGTTTTGATCCTCTTTGTCCCCCCAAAAAAGGATTCTATGGTCTGATTGCTCTTCCTCTGCTTGCTCATCTTGCCAGCCAGTTACTTGACTTTTGAACTCTTTTCCATTAGATCTCTGCTTCTAGAGTGGAGAGTTCTCTGTGTCCCAAATTTCTGGGGTTTTGCATAGCTGTTGTCAGAGCTATGAGGAGGGTGCCCATCACAAACTCTGCCATGCTAGCACTCCTCATCCCAGGATTCCCATACAAGACTGTGACCCAGATCCAAGCAGGTCAAAGCAAGATGAACAGTCACTTGATCCCTCTATGATCTGTAGACCTGGAGCTCAAAAGGCAGTCATCGTGCAGTAGCTGCAGCCACCACCACTGCCACTGCCCTGGGGGCAGGGACTAGACCGACCTCTTTTCTCACCCAGTTCCAACAGAGTTTCCCACTGACCTTTTACTTTCTCTTTGGCGTTTATGAGTTGAGAAGTCTGGAAAAGACCACAGCTGCTAGTGATTCACTCTCCTGAAATCTGCTCAGGCCGGACTGGGCCAGGGGGACTGGCTCAGGCCAGCTGGACTACATTCCACTCTCAGCTTAGTGTGATAGACCCTTCCTGTCAGCCTGCCAGGTGGCCGTCAGTGGGAGATTTGTCTCTATCACTTTGTGGGTTCTGTAGCTCCAAAATTTGTATAGAGTCATTTTTTACAGGTATTGGAGGTGGTTGGTGTGGGAGTTCAAGCAAGTTCCTACTTTTACTCTGCCTTCTTGGCTCTGCCCCCCAAATAACTATCTTAAGATGATATATTACAAACAAGTTGCTGCTCTGTATCAGTGGAATATGATTCATATCTGGAGTTCTGTATGTCAATTATAGACACAATAATTTAAATGGATTCAACAAGTATTTATGAAATATTTAAATCAATCAAAAGACTGCTAGGTTTAGAAGAGACAAGAAAAAATGACCCAGTCTTCACTATTCATGGTGGGGCTAGAGCGATAGTGTGGGGGAGGAAATGGAAAAATATACAACACATACACATAAAAGCATGATTCACTATGTGGTGTGATAGAGGAAAGGGGAGAAATTCAGACAGAGGACTCTCAGAGCTTCAGTTTTTGTCATATCTTCCTGTAACATAAAAGAAAACTCCAGTAAAATAGCTTTTGTGTTACAAAATTGTTAGCTACAGAAAATGAATTTGCCCTTTGATGGCTAATACTGCCATTAAATGAAATGGATTCTGTTGTATCATATCTTAATAGCACCTTCAGGAATGGCAGGAGGACAAAGGAGACAACAACCACCACAACAAAAGATGTCATTAATCCATCTCTTTTGCCTCCCTCTTCAGTCATCAGTGAAACTCTTTTCCCATTGTTCCATTACTCTGGGGTCCTGCTGCCAGGGACAGATTTTGATTTTACTTTGTTCTTATTGTCTAGAAATGCTTGAGAAAGTGTGTGTGTGTGTGTGTGTGTGTGTGTGTACGTGTGTGTGCATGTGTACACAAATGTATATGTACACATGCATATGTATATATATCACAGAGTAAATGTAGCCACCCATTCCACATTTTAAAATATCCTTTCTGTATTGATAAGAACTATCAATAACAGTTCTAAGCCTAGAATTTTAGTGACTGTAATGGTCATAAACCTGCAACATCAGCAAGAAAACGTAAAGCTCTAAGTAGTGCTATTATTAACAGAAAGTTCTCCTTTTTCTTACCCCCCACAACAGGTGATTCATACAGCAGTAGCCCAGATAGTACACCTATGGGTAGCATAGAATCACTCTCCTCTCACTCATCAGAACAAAATAGCACTACTAAGTCGGCTTCTTCTCAGCCACGGGAAAAATCTGCAGGTATCCCCTGGATTGCATCTCCACAACCTTCCAATGGACAGAAAAGCTCAGGTCTCTGGACAACTAGTCCAGAATCAAGTTCTAAAGAAGACGCATCCAAAACAGATGTGGAGTCTGACTGTCAGAGTGTTGCATCAGTCACTAGCCCAGGGAACATTTCCCCACCAATAGATCTGGTCCAAAAGGGGCCTTATGGGCTATCAGGACTGAAGAGATCTGCAGCTTCCTCCCTCAGATCAATCCCTGCAACTGAAGGTAAGCAATGCAAAACTTATACTTTTTTTTTGTCACATTATCAGTAGCTGGATTATCCAGCATGATTAATCAAGGGGGAAAGCTAAGAAGTTAAGGAAGCAATGATACCTATTAACTTTGCTCATGCACTTAGATTTTAAGAACTCCTTTACATTGTGCCTTTTTCTAAATTTCTCTATCATGGTGAGGTGATGCCATTTAAAAAAATGATGTAGTTTATAATCTCCCTGAGGATGGTCTGCTGTGCACTGAATATTCTGTACATTTCCATTTTGGTTCAAAGAAATAAATCCTGTGTGTGTGTGTGTGTGTGTGTGTGTGTGTGTGTGTGTGTGATGAACATGTACCGTGATATTAGTTTTATTTTGTCTTTATGATTTTGGGGGTTTTCTTTATAGGAAACAAAAGCTACAGTGGATCCATTCAAAGCTTAACTTCCATAGATTCCAAAGAGACACCCAGAGCACCACCAAATCCTGACCTTCCTCCAAAAATGTGCAGGAGATTGAGGTTAGACACTACATCAAGCAATGGATATCAGCGACCTGGTTCCGTGTAAGTGATAAGGGTCTTAGGATTCATTTTTAATTTTTTAATACTAAGTAGTGTAATTAGGTTAGCAAGAACACTAGGAAACCTTGAGATCTCAGTGAACTTGGTCAAGTTACTTTCTCTTTCTTCTTGTGATCTCTTAAAGAATAGATAGTGATTTATATCCCTTCACAAGACTATTTTGGAAGATTACTATGGTACAGCAGGTAGAGTTCTGGACTTGGAATAAGGACTGCCTGGGTTGGGGCGGCTAGGTGGCACAGTGAATAGAGCACCAGCCCTGGAGTCAGGAGGACCTGGGTTCGGATCCGGCCTCAGACACTCAACACACACAAACCTAGGTGTGTGACCTTGTACAAGTCACTTAACCCCAATTGCCCTCCAAAAAGCAAAAAATAAAAAAAAAATAAAAAGACTGCCTGGGTTAATATCCTGGGTTAATAGGCTTTGAGTTGTAGATGGGTTGTGTTTTGCATTGGTTCTCATGCTAACAGAATCACAGAGATGTAATTTAAATCAATATTATGAATGTAAATTTGGGGAATGATATCCTGAAGTTTAAATTAGGATTAGAGGATATAAGGCAATGTAGTGAAATGCTTTGAGTTCCTCAGGAGAAAGATATAAATTCAGGTAGGTTAACAGAAAACTACACAGTTCAGTAAGATACTCTGATATTGGTTTGTATTTAGTGTAATGTCATTCTTATGGTTTAAGTTGCTGCCTCTCACCTGAACAGAATGGCATAAACTGTTTATTATTTAAAACCAACTCCCACCACCATCCCTTTCTCTGCTAGCTTTATCCCCCAGAGTCAGCTAGGTGGTGCAGTGGTTAGAGTGCTGAGACTGGAGTCAGAAAGATCTGAGTTCAAATCCAACCTCAGATACTTGCTAGCTAAATAGCCTTATCTGCATTAGTTTTCTCAACTCAGGGATCATAACAGTACTTTCCTCCCAGCATGGTTTTGAGGATCATCTGAGATAACATTTGTGAAGCACTTAGCACAGTAACCCATTAATAGACACTTAATAAAGGCTTGTTCTCTCCCCATCCACTGTAAGGCACCATAGCAGCCATGACCAACTTACCTCACTCAGGTACCTCTTCTATTTCACACACACATGCGCATAGATTTAGTCAGATCTAGCCACACTTTCTTTCTTCCTCATAGAGTATACCAGGTACTGATGTTATAGACTCCAAATGTGGTGATTTCACTACCATCACTAGTTTTAAGAAGTAGATTACTATAGAAATGTTGACAAATACTTTCTACTTAGCATATGCATTACCCTCCTTCTGGTTTCATCTACAAAATCAATCAGCCTGATCTAGTCAGGTGTCACATACAGTTTTCTCTGGGCTTGTTTTCTTAAATGTATTATTCTGTTTTACGGTTTGAGTTTTGTTTTCCTTTTCCACTGTGTTTTGTAAATGAGTTTGTGCTCTAAATTTGTGTTGCCATAGCTGTCATATCTCATGGAAATCAAGAGTCTGCTGGTCCCAATGGTTTTTGGACCTCCTTAGGTCTTATTGTGGCAACTGTTTTCACAGGTGATTCCAAGATCACAAAACCAGAGTAAGAAGGGACCTCAGTGGCAAAGTAGTTCAACTTACTGTGGAAAAGCATCCCCTCTATACAGCATTCCTGATGAGTGGAATTCCAGTCTTTGCTTAAAGACCTACAGTGAGAGGGAACACACCAACCCCTTAAGCAATTAATTTCATTCTTGGGCAGTTCTAATAACAAATGTTTCCTTCCTTTCCCTGACCACAAGCTTAAAATTTATTTCTATGCAACTTCAGTCCACAATTAAATCCTATTCTTTTTTCCATAAGACAGACCTTCAATAACTTGAAGATAGCTATCACATGCTCCTTAAATCTTGTTATTAACACAAGACAATTCACTGTCTGGGTTGCCCTCTTTGACATTTTCCAGTTTTTCATTATACTTCCTAAAATTTCTTAATTTTTCTACTTCATTCTTTGCAATTTATACTGGGCCATAGGCTACAATCATCTTCATGGTGCTCTCTTTCCAAAGTTTGATATATAAAAGTCCTATGAAATGGTGCTACTTGTTGCTTTTGGTGTTTCTGTGAAACCAGCTCTGCCCATCCCTCTTGCCTTCCATCTGAGGTGAATATTTATTCTGTATACATACATACAGTGTTAGCCATTCTTCCATTTAAGTTTAGGTCATTTATGTATTTTGGTTTCATCTTCATCATTAGTATCAGCATTGCTAGTATTTAAATAATACTTTAAGGTTTGCTAAGTTTTACAAATATTATCTTATTTTATGATCACAACAATCGTGGGAGGTAGGTGCTATTATTATTATCCCCATTTTACAGATGAGGAAAGTGATGTGGACAGATTAAGTGACTTGCCCAGTCACACACCTAAGTAAGTATGGGAGGCTGGATTGAATTCAGATAGGTTGCATTGCCTGGCTGTCTCATTTGAGATCAGGAAGCCCTATTTATCCATTGCATTGCCTAGCTGTCTTATTTGAGATAAGGAAGCATCTTTTACATTTTTTTTTTATTCCTAGCATTTAGCATAGTGCCTGGAATAGACAGGTGCTTGATAAATGCTCATTGACTGATTGACCCACATGTTAACTGCTTATTAAGTAGTCAGAAAGCTGACAAAGTTAAATTAATGTAAAGTCTACAACTTTGTAGAATCTATCATCTTATCCTAGTATTGTCTTTAGGAATCTAGGCTCGCCTCTATGGTGAGAGAGTAGGACTTTTATCAAGAGCTTCCTCTTTGTAAAAATAGGTAATTGTTCTAGTTGTCTATGCTCTAAACTTATTCTCATTTCTTTTCACTTTAACTCAAGTAATACCATTATTAACATATTTAGAATCTATATCATTTTCCTTCACAATTAAAAACTATCATTGGTTAAACTTCATGAATTTGCTAGTCTGTGTTAACTGAGATTATCCATCTACATACACACATATATTTGTATTTATATCCTAATAACTGGAATTGACATTAAAATTATGAGAAATAAGTTGAATAATAATTGCTGCTAAAACATAGAGTTAAATATATGACTTGCACTTTGAAATTCCTTCCACCTTCTGACTCCATAAGGTCTGACAAATATTAGACCCACCAAGCTTGTTGATAACACTGATGTTGATTTGAATATCTCTTTATCTTTCACTCTGCTAGCATAATGCCTTACATATAATAGGAAATTATTAAAGGGGGGGGGAAATAAATGAATTAATAAAGAACATGCTGTAAGAAGGAAATGTTTTCTTCATCATTCTTAATAGTTATTGGAGAGAGGAAAAATGAAGTTAAAAGAAGAATCAATGGAAGAAGCAAGAAAAATAACAAAATTCATTTGGAAAAACAAATACAAGAATATCAAAGGAAATAATGAAAAAAAAATAAAAGGTTTAACAGTACCAGATCTTAAATTACATTATAAGACAGTAATTATCAAAACTATCTGGTACTAAGAAATAGGAATAGAGTAGACAGACAATTTACAGCAGCAAATAAACATAATAACCGTGTATTGACAAGTGTAAAGACTTAAGATTTTGGGATAATGATTCACTAATCAGCAAAAATTATTTGGGAAAATTTGAAAGCAACATGGCAGAAACTGGACATAGATCAATATCTTACACCAGTTACAAAGATAAGGTCAAAATAGATACATGACCTACATATAAAGAAAGATTTTACAAGAAAATTAGAAGAATATGGAACATATCAAATTTATGGATATGTAACAATTTATGAACAAACAAGAGATAGAAAGCTAAGTTAGGTATAAAATGGATTATTTCAATTACATTAAATTAAAATATTTTTGTACAAATTAAAACAAATATAGCAAAGATCAGAAGGAAAGCAAAAAATTTAGAGAAAATTTTTATTAACAGTTTATCAGATAAAGATCTTATATCTAAAATATATAAAGAACTTTGTCAAATCTATAAGACTATGAGTCATTCCCCAATTGATAAATGGCCAAAGGATATGAACAGTTTTCCAGTGGAAAAAATCTAAATGATTTATAGTTTTAAAAAAAAATGCTCCAGATCATTATCGATTGGAGAAATAAAAAATTAAAATAACCTTGAGATAATCTTTTACACCTACCATATTGGCTTATAATGATAGTAAAGAAAAGTGAGAAATGTTGGAGGGGAAGTGGAAAAATTGTGACTGTTATTCATTGTTGGTGGAATTGTGAACTGATCCAACCATTTTGGAGAACAGTCTGGAATTGTGCTCAAAGAATTATTGAACTACCTATACCCTTTGACCCAGTAATATACCATTACTTGTTTTATTTCTAAAGATGATTAGGGAAAAAGGAAGAGAACCTATGTGTTCTAAAATGTATATAGCAGCTCTGGTAGCAAAGAACTAGAAATTTTAGGGATGCCAATCAATTGGGGAATGGTTGAACAGGTTTGTGGTATATGATTATAATGGAATACTACTGTGCTATAAGAAATGAACTCAGTGAATTTAGAAAAACATGAAAGAGTTGCATGAAATAATGAAGAACAAAATGAACAGAACCAAGAGAACATTGTATACAGGAACAGCAATATTATTTTAAGAATGGCTTTGAGAAGATGTTATTTTGACTATTGTAAATACCCAAATTAAGTACAAAGGACATATGAAGAAAGATGCTATCTGCATAAATAGAAGCACATATACAATAATTTTACGTATATACACACACATATATATGCCTATTTGTGTCTAATGGTAGCCAACTGTAAGGCAGGGAGAAGGGTAGGAAAAACAGAGGGGAAAAGAAATTTATATGATAATTTTGTTGTATATTTGAAAGGAATAACAAGTTGTGCATAGCAGATTTTGCAGTTTCATGTGTAATCATCTTTTTAAATTTTACTGTGTTATGGAAATGCTTGTTTTATTCCATAAATTAAAAATATTTTTTAAAAAAAGAAGCAAGTGGTTTATAGCAACCCAGTGTTTACATACACTGAAAGATTGAGCTAAAAATGTCATTTATAGTTAGTTAGCAATATGCTTCTTATTCATAGCACTGTTTCACTTGAAGTTCATTGTACTCTGTTCACATTTTTGTATTCAGAACAATTTTTTTAAAATGATGCAACAGAAACTTATGATGATCTTGAATGATTTCCTGGACAGATAGTAAAAGGACCCTTTGAAAAGTCATTCTAAAACATATGTTTTTACTTCATTTTTAGAGTGGCGGCCAAAGCCCAGCTGTTTGAAAGTGCTGGTTCACTTAAGCAGGTTTCTGCTGGACGGTAAGTTCTCAAAATATAATATTATATTAATGAAGAACTTTAGCAATGTTGATTTGCTGAGATTATTAATAACCATTCACTTAACTGCTCTTCCTCCAGTGTTTATGCTTAGATAATTCAGCGAGTTTATTGTGGAAAAATTAAGTCATTTACAGTTAGCTTTTTGTTTCTCAAGCATAACCTGACTGTTTCCTACACTTCTACTGGCCTTCTTGCTGTTCATCCTACATGACGTTCCATATCTTGATTGCTTTCTTTTTCATTTTCTGTCCCCATGCCTGGAATGCTCTCCTCCTCACCTCTACTTCCCTGACTTCTTTCAGGATTCAGATCAAATCCCACTTCCTACAAGAAGCCTTTCCTTGTCCTCCAGTTCTGGTGTCCTCCCTCTGGGATTACTTTCCATTTACACGTTATATATCTTGTATGCACACATAGTTGCTTCTATACTTTTTTTCTCATTAGATTCTGAGCCTCTGGAGGGCAGGTCCTGTGTTTTGTTCTCTCTTTATATCCCTAGCACTTAGCACAGGACCTGTCATATATTAGGCACTTAATAAATGCTATGTAATAGAGTGCTTGCCCTAAAGAAGGAACATGTCAAGAAATGTTAAAATTGCTAAATAATTGCTCTAATTTCACACACCAAGAAGGTTGTGCTTAACATTCTGAAAGCTAGGCTTCAGCAACATGTGAACTGACCATTTCTAGACTAGCAGGCTAGTTTTCAAAGAAGCAGAGGAACTAGAGACCAAATTGCCAGCATTTCTTGGATTATGGAGAAAGCAAGGGAGTTCTAGAAAAACATCTACTTCTACTCCATTGACTACATACACTAAAGCCTTTGATTGTGTGGATTACAGCAAAATGTGACAAGTTCTCAAGGAGATGGGAGTTCCAGATCATCTTTCTTGTTTCCTGAGTAACCAGTATTTGAGCCAAGAAACAACCATTAGAACCAAACATGGAACCGTTTATTGATTTTAGATCAGAAAAGGATTACAAGAAGTCCGTATATGGTTACCTTATTTATTTAACTTAGATGCAGAGAACATCATGAGAAATGACAGACTAGATGAATCAAAAGCAGGAATTCAAGTTGCTGGGAAAAATAACAATCTCAGATATACAGACAATACCACTCTGGTGGAATAAAGTGAAGAGGAATTAAGACGCCTCTTGATGAGGGTGAAAGAGGAAAGTGTCAAAGCTGGCTTGAAAAAATAAATATCTTGACAACTACTCTCATTACTTCCTGGCAAATAAGGAGGGAAGAAATGGAAGCAGTGTCATATTTTATATTCTTGGGCTCAATAATCACTGCAGATAGTGATTGCATCCATGAAATTAAAAAAAATGCTTGCTCCTTGGAAGGAAAGTCATGGCAAATCTGGACAGCATAGTAAAAAGGAATCATCACCCTGCCAACAAAGGTCCACGCTATGGTTTTTCCAGTAGCAGTGTATGGCTGTGAGAGTTGAATTGTAAGGAAAGTTGAGCATCGCAGAATTGACACTCTCAAAATGTGATGCTGAAGAAGACTTTTTGAAAGTCCCTTGGACTGTAAGGAGGTCAAATAAGTCAATACTTACAGAAATTAATTCAAGCTGTTCACTGGAAGCTCAGATGCTAAAGCTGACGCTTAAATACTTTGACTACATAATGGGAAAGAAGATGGGACTAATTCCAAAAGACCCTGATGTTAGGAAAAGATGGACAGTGTCATGGGGCAGCTAGGTGGCACAGTGAGTAAAGAGCTGGCCCCAGAGTCAGGAGGACCCGAGTTCGCTTCCGGCCTCAAACACTTAACACCCACACAAAAAAACTAGCTGTGTAACCTTGCGCAACTTACTTGACCCCAATTGCCCTCCAAAAGGCAAAAAAAAAAAAAATGGACAATGTCATGGAAACAATGAACATGAACTTTGACAGACTTTGAGAGATAGTGGAGATTAGAATGACCCCACGTACTTGGTCTGTTGGGGTCAGGAAAAGTTGGACACCACTGAAAAACAATGACAACAGTAGCATGATAGAAGTAGAGATCATCTGTCCAGGATCAGTGGGAAATGAGATATTCCATATAAAGTGAATTTTCCAGATAACTAGAACATTTTCTCTTTTAAGTTTCGTGTGTGTGTATGTTTGTATGTGTGTATATATGTATGTATGTAACATTTCACCCTTTTTGTGAAAAGATTTTTCTAAAGATTATTACACACTTAAACATGATATAAAATATTTTAACTTTCTTGTTAATTCCTGGTTATCAGTTATTCTCTAATGTGCCATTATTAAAGGGATAACCTCCTGGGGTTTTGCTATTTTTCCTTGTACTCATTGACTTAAACTACTAATCTTTTAATGTTCTTGTCTCTACGTTTTATAATTTTTTTGTCTTTTCCTTTACTCTTAAGCTGTTCATCATTTTTTTTCTTTTCATAACCACTGAAGCCCATTATGACCCTGTTCTTCCTCTTAATTTGCTGCTTCTAATATGTGGGTTAAGACCTCAGAAACCAAGTTGAATTATAGTAGTAACTAAATAAGAATGAATAAGGTATAGGTCAGAGCTTGAGGTATTCTCCTGTGATCAAAGTAAACAAATCTGTGTTCCAGATATTTGAGATTGCCAAATAAGTGACACAAATATAAGTATTGTGTTATTGTCTTATATTTATTATACAACATAATCCATTTCCATCTACCTGATAATATTGTATCCCTTAATCTTCTCTTGGCCATGACCATAAATTTTTTCTGTGTAATCAGTTGTGTAAAATTGTTTTGTCAACCCATATAAAAGTTTTACACATATCTTTCCTCATCCTCTGCATTTGACTTGCTCTGTGGAACAAGGCAAACAGTACAGATAAAATTGTGGAAGAGCTTGATTCTAAGACCTGGGTATGAGGATCCAGATTCACTTTTAAATATGAAATATCTGTGATGACTCCATTTGAAGTTCTTAACAGTTTGGGGGGGAATCTTGGCCTTCAATTTAGATGCGCCACCAGATGGCGATATTTTATTAGGTTGCACTAACTGGAAATCAGGTGTCTGCAAATGGAATATAGGATAATCATAGAAATGAGACAAAAGCTTTAAGAAAATATCCTCTCTATACAGTCAATCATATGATTATAATATAATGGATACTATTATGATAAATGTGCCTTTAAACAAACAGCTATGATGTGAGAGAAAGAACACACTGGACTGAGTTAAAGAACACCTAAATTCTAGGTTTTTGTTCTGCTGCTATAAATGTTAGACATACCACTTAGCCTCTCTGGGCATCATTTTCTATTTTGGAAAATGTGATGGTAGGACTGGACGACCTCTGAGACCCCTTCTAACCTTTAGTTTCTATGATTTGCTTTAAATTTGCTTTTATCTCCTAATTACATACTTGGTACTTCAGTGACCCTAGTATACATTGATGTGTATACTTCCTGCCTGTCAGACCAGTCATGGCTTTTCATCCTGTTCTGTTCCTGTCCTATAAATCTCCCTTCTAACCTAACTGTTGAATACATTCCTATAATCCATTTATTAAATATTTTGTGCATAACAGTACGATACTTGGACCCTACATGTGCTGTACTTTACTTTTACCATCCAATTTTCTTAATCATCTTCAGGAATTTGAAAGAGAGGGGGATTAGACCTAATTTTTGGCCCTATGGGGCAGAATTATGAAGAACAGAGTAGTAAGGGGAGTTTTCAGAGAGAAAAATTTAACTTTGATGTCACCTCTAACAATTAGAGATCTCCAAATTTGCAAAGGGCTGCTTTGGGAGATGGGTTCCTATTCATTGGAGCTCTTCAAGTTGGATGATTGCTTGTTTCATATGTTTAGTGGGTATTGATACATAGGAATGAATGAAATTAGATGCCTTAAGAAGTCCCTTCCAAGTCTGAAATTCAGGGTTTTTAATGTGTATCACATTTAATAACCACGGAAAATTTGTTATCCCACTGGTACATGAAGAACTTTAGTAACAAGGAGCTGACTACCCCATAAAGAAACCCATTACAACCAAGAACATCTGGTTAGCTTAGAAGGTAAACTGGAGTGATCAAAATTTGTTATTTTTATAGCAGTGACTCTGTATATCCAAATCCTTCCAGATATATAATACTCACAGTTCATAGAGAACAATTTTTCCTTTAAAAAAACTTTATTAAGGAACACTTAGATTTATTCATTTAATTAGGGGATTAACTAGTATTTATTGAGGGCTTACTGAGTACAATTTCTCACTTGACTCAACTATGGTGGGCTATGTGGGGAATTTTTTTTTAATCTTCTCCCAGTGTTCCATTAGATAAAAACAATCATCTTATACTCAGATTCTTTAAGGTCTTAGTTTTTGGACCCCCAGTCAAATTTTTAAAAGCTAAATTCTTTATTCAAATGAGGGCCCAGCTTCTTGTCCATCTACAATGCCACTTTAAAATATGTATTGAAGGACAGCTCAGTAGATTATTAATCTACCTTCATGACATAATCTGGGAAATACAAATTCTTCATCTTTGTGAATTGCTAAGATTATATTATTGAGAGTGTCCTAGAATGTACTAGGGCTTCAGGCCATCTACACAATATTATTTGAATATAGGAACATTTGGAGAACCCCTCACCATTATAAAAATAATTTCTCTTTCATTTGGACTGTTTGCAAGAAGTCTTCATGACATCAGTAAATAACGTTAGTGAGTGTGGCAGGAGCAATATCTTAACCTTTGCCCTCTTGCAAAGTAAGCAATTTTTTCCTTAAATGGTATTGACCATTAATTAATTGGAGAATAGATCTTATTTTTATAAATTGAAACGAGACAAAATTAGAGTGACTTGCTGCAAGGATTTTTTTCCCCAGTTAACAATACTGGTTTTGTTTTGTGCAAAAATGTTTTTAATTTTATGTCATCTGTGATCCTTTCTATTCAAGAGTCATGAACTCTTCCCCTTCCTCTCCTATAGTTCCAAAAGGCAGTTTCTTCATTTCTCCTCTAATTTCTTTATGCTATGACCTTTATGATGTAATTATCTGTTCATTTGCAGCTTATCTTTGTATATGGTGTGAAGTATTGATCTAAATCTAATTCTGCCAGACTGCTTTCCAGTTTTCCCATTCCCTCCCTCCTAAGTGTGTTGGAAAATAAGATTCAAGAATAATAACTGAGATTAGTCAAAGGTTTATAGACTAGTTAGATGCATCATATATGTTTATATACAACACAGAAAATGACTAGTTCCCAACATGGGAGTCATTATAAAATAGGCTACATATTGTCTTCTTACATTAGCTTCTTGGGACAAAGGTCAAAATCATAACCAAATTAGAAGAAAGAATAAAAACTTAAAACATATGTGCCATTAGAGTGAGGCAACCCTTCACTTAGCTATTAACCTTTTGATATTGAGCAATGGAAGTGGATAAAAGGATTAAACGTTCACAGAGACCATTTCCTAAATTGTTCAGTACAGTTATCATCTATTAAAACTATGATATCCCCCAAAAAAAGGACACAAGAAGGAACCTTCCCCCTGCCATCTTTGCAGAGGTAAGGGAGCATGAGTATTGAGATTACTTAACATAAATGTCAGGCTTTATTTTCTAAGTTAGTTTTGCAGAAGTTTATAAAAATTCATTATTATAAGGGAAGGCTCTTTAAGTAGTGTTAGGGGAAGTGATACAATGAATCTTTTGAAGATGAACTACTGTCTAGCCACTTCTCATCTGCTTGTACAGTAGATTTTTTTTTAATCAAGCATAAGACTTTACATTTATCCCTTTAACTTTACTCAGATTTTCTTTTTCCTTTAAGGAAAAAAAAAAGGCCTGTTTTTTATTTTTCCATACCCTCCAGCTACCGTATTCTGTATTCTTCCTCTAATTCCTTTCTATCCTCTCACCTATTAGCCTTCATCACTCTGCAGAGATATTTTTCCCCTAAGGAGTTCATATTGCAAAGTCCTTGTCCCAGTATTCTTGATTTTCTTGCATCTCATCATACACAGCCATAGTGTATGTAGAGAGAAGAATGGGGGAAATGAATTCAAGATTCAAATGACCCAGATTCAAATGTTGTCTCTGTCACTCACTATCTCTGTGATGTTGGACAAATCATTTAACCTCTCTGGGCCTCCTTTTCTTCATCTGTAAAATGAGATTATTGAACTAGATAACCTTCCCTTTTATCTCCAAATCCATGATCATTCCTTAGCTTCCATGACACAGTTTTCTATTGCTACTCCTATTTATGTGACTTTCTTTCTTGGTCTCTTAAATTGGTTCCATATCATCTTGCCTCCTTAGTATAGGATCGTTCCTATAGTAAAGGCATCGTTCATGGCCACCTTTTCTCAGTTTACATTCAAATTCAGTGGCTTCAATTATTACTTCTATGAAAATGTTGCCATACCTGTGGATCTAACCTTAATCTCTTTCTTGAGTTCCTGTCATCCATCTCTCCTTCCTTCCAGACACATCTATGCAGGCGTCCCATCAAAGCCTCAAACTCAATTTGCTAATATATAAATATATAACGGCAGTAAATATATAAAATATATCCATATTAATTTGTAAATTAATTAATATATCAATCATATGCTATATCATACAATTGCATTTATAACTATAATATAGCATATATAATTAAAATAGGAATTATATTCCTTCCCTAGAACCAATTTCTCCTCTCTACTTCTTTGTTTCTGATGGCATTACCACTATCCCCTTAGGTTAATCTCACTGTTATCTTTCATTCTTCTCCCTATCCCACCTCTCACTACAAGCTATGGCCAAGTATTGTTGACTGTACTTTCACAGTATCTCTTGCAAATGTCTCTTCCCTTCTGGTAGCATCATTACCACCCTCTTCACGCCCTTATCCTTTCTCACCTATTATAATGTCTCCTAACTACACTTCTCACCTCCAAACTCTACTCTAGCCTTTGCACAGCTTCCAAAATGATTTTCCTAATGTACTTGTCTCAGCCTTGTTATTCCCTGCTCAGAAATCAACTCTATGTTGCATGCAGAATTAAATGCAAACTGCTTAGCCCTAATGTTTAAGACTTGCTTCCAGGGCACAATTCCAGCCTCATTTCTCATTATTCACCTAGGCATAATCTTAGTTCCACCAAATTGCATTACTAGCTATTTCCTGGATCTTATCCTTCACTTTCCTATATCCATGCATTCACAAAAGTACTAGCCATTGCTTGGACTTTTTAAAATCCTTGTCTTCAAGAACCAGATCAGGTATTGTCTCTCATTTGAAATCTTCCTTTATTCCACCTGTTGAAAGTGAATACTCACTTCTCAGATTTATTATAATACTTTGTCTTGCATCTTTCCTTAATCATTTAAGGTTTACTTTGCATCATTTTTATTTGTTTGCATTCTGCATTACCCCCTAATATTTTGTAAGCCCCTTGAGGGCAAAGAGTATGTAATTTTTTAATATTTATGCCTGTCTGCAACTGATAATGGTGTCTTGTACACAATTTGTACACATATTACATTGTTATTAAGCTGAAACTTTTTGTCTGAGCTAATTTCTGACGCGTTGTCAATTGTTCATTGAACGTTGCTGCAAACCATAGTAGTCAAAACTATAGTAGCTGTCTTTTATCTAGTACTTTGGGGTATACAAAGTACTCTATGTGTATTGTCACATTTGATCACAACCCTCAGGAACAGGTAGTTCAAATATTGTTATTTGTATATTGTAAATCAGAAAGCTGAGGTTTACAGAGCTTTAGTCATTTTCCTAAAGCATTTCATTGATAGAGATGCTTCCCTGCAAGTACCTGCCTTCTTTGTTTAAATTCAATACTGCTGGATCTTGAAGTCTATCTGAATGTTCAGTGATCTAAACTTCTCTCTTTCATTTTCTTTTCAAGAGTTCTGTAGTCCAGCCCTTACCACTATTCCTTCATTCCCAATTCTGTTCTTTTTAAAGAGAACTGAACTTCTAATCTCTCGGGGCTGTTAGTGATTTTTTTTTCTACAAATAGCAAGAGTTATTTACCAGCTCCTTTAACTTTAACTTGGACCATACAACACATAGTGAATTATGTGCTACCTTACATTATGTTCTTTATGCTTCATGTTTCATCTTTCCTGATAAGTGGGTAAATAAGCCCCATAATGGTAGAACCTCTCTTTTGCTTCTTTTTTTCCACTCACCCCCAGAGTACACAGCAGAGTTCTACAAGATGCACATTGAAGTGCATTCTATATATTAAAATAATGTTTCATAGCCATAAAAGTTTGTGGGCCATACAATTGCTCTCAGCATTCTTGGTCTAAAGCTGAGTGATGTAATAGAGCTAAAGCTATAAGGAAAATCAAAAGAAATGGAACTTGTAGTGGCAGGCATTTAGAAATTCTTTTCAAATTAAGGAAAGTCTTGCAAATTCCACAAGCTTAAATTTCCTGAACTATCACCTAGTGGTGTGCTAATAAATATTTAACAACTGTCCAGTTGTTGGTGGACAGTGGGGGCAGGGGAGAAGCAGGGAAGTGGAGAATGTACACAGGATTCATCTTTAAGGTCAATCTCCATTGACATTTTTTCCATCACTTTTCTAAGTCTTGACAATTAACACATCAAGTCCAGACTTGTAGCATTTGCCAGTTTCCAAGGTATAATAAATACAGTAAAATTTTAACTATTAGCTCTCCCAGTAGTTCAAGCTAGCTCCAACACACCCTTGAGTTTACCCTTCATTAAATAACATTTGGAGTTAGGACTAAAAAATGAGGTACAGATTATGTTGTAAGAAATTCTTCCTTATGGGTTAGATATCTTTAAAAGACAGAGATAACTTTCGGAACTGCCTTCTATGTATCAAGAAGGATGTGCAAAGGATTTTTCTTCTTTTTTCTTTCTTTTTGGAGGGGGGAAGGCAGGGCAGTTGGGGTTAAGTGACTTGCCCAAGGTCACATGGCTAGTAAGTGTTAAGTGTCTGAGGTCAAATTTGGACTCAAGTCCTTCTGACTCCAGGGCCGGTGCTCTGTTCACAGCTCCTCCTAGCCACCCCGCAAAGTATTTTTCAAAGTATAATTAGAATCTTTCTAAAAGTCCCACGATAGAGGATAGTATTATTTTCCCATCCTCTTCTACAGACCAAAAGCAGTGACAGAACATTAGCACTAGAGAAGAAAAGCTTCATTTTTATAAAATCTATATTATATCATCAGAGATCTAACCTAAGTTAACACCTGTAACTGAAGATATTAGCAGGAGAAAATTACTACCTTCCTGGTTTCACATTGAAAAGTTTAAGGTCTTGGTAAATATTCTTTCTATGTATATTTGAGACATCAGGGGGAAAATACATGTATGTATGTGTATGTGTACATTTATCTTCCCTGTATGTCCTAAAACCAGTTAGCTCATACGTTAAAAGTGTGAAATATCCTAATGAAAATGACTTGTGAGAAACTCATGAAATGCTTAAATTTGTGTTTGTAATTGAAATGAAAATATATTAATTGTATCTTCTCCATAATTTTAATAACTGAATACTGGTTAAAATGGACTTTTCATTTGTAACCATCTTTAGTGACTTTGTAGCAGTGAAGATTCAATGAAATTTTTCTTGGCATTCAGTAAAAGGAAATTGTTTGTGTTTTTAAAAATTTGAGTGATCCTCAGATGAAAAGTTAGTTCAGAGAGCCTCATTGGAGAGTTATGGTCAGAACATCTGACTGCTGACTTTATATAAAGAATCATCTACTTTCTATTCACAAACTGTATATATCATGTAAAGAAAACTCTTAGACTACTTGACCTCTACTGATTTATCTCATTTTCTTTTCTAGAAGTGAGTGTATATGTATGTGTATATGTATGAGTGTATATGTATATGTGAGAGGAAATTATTACTTTCCTAACATAGTAATAACCAATTATTAAAGTAGGATCCAGGCTTTTTTCCATTCTTTCCTCATTTAGGGTCCAACTCCTGAAAAAAAAGTGGTTTCTGAAGGATGTAACTGATTGGTGAGATTGCCTAGCCCTCAAGGAACATGTTTTTCTATAGGGGTAGGGAACCTGTTTTTCTATCTTGGCCCTAGGATATCTTGCTTCTGTTTATATATATATAACAGAATCCAGTCTAGACTAGTTCTTAACCCTGTGGAGAAGAGACCTTGTCCTTATACCCCTCCATTAGAGTTCATGGTGACCCAGCTCATGAAGGAGAAAACCAACCATAGTGGTCTGGATAGAGATGTATTCACCCGTTCAGACTGCTGGCAGTGGCTGTCTCTCATGATCAAACCATGTTCTCATCAGGAGGAGCCAAAGACTTTTATCCTGCCTCCTCATTATATGTCTACCAATAAAGGTTGATTTTCAGTTGTCAAGGTTATTCTCTTTCAAGGATTATTCAAAGCTTTCAGCCTCTCTGTTTTTTTGTCTTTTGTGGTTGAGAAACCATTGACCATCAAATTATTGATTGGCAGCTAGTCTAATTAATAAATTGATTATTAATTACTCAGAAACTATCAGGGTTTTTCATTTGTCATATATGTATATATTGTGGTATACCTACATATACATGTACACATATATAGACATGTATATGGACTGTGTGTCTCTTTATTGGGGGGAGGAAGCCTATTTTGGTCTGATCTATGCTTTCTCCACTTATAATAATGGCAGCTAGTCTGTAAACTTTATTCTTAGGGAGTTGCCTGTTTCACTGAGATACTCAATGACTTGTCGGAGCACTCAGCTACTCAGCTGTATGTCTCAATGGCATAAACACATTAAACACAGTTCTTCCTGACCATTTGCCCACTATCCACCATATTGGGCTGCATGGTATCATATGTGTATCTGTGCATATATCAGATAAGTATTTATTTGGAATAATAATGGTAAAGTTTAGCAAAACAGCACATTTAGAAATTGATTTATATGTAAATGCACTTTAATTGGTGTTCTCTGATGTGCAACAACTTTTCTTCTTGTATTTTAGCCAAGCTAAAGCCATGTATTCCTGTAAAGCTGAGCACAGTCATGAACTCTCCTTCCCACAAGGGGCAGTATTTTCCAATGGTAAGCAATGTATTTAATTCCTTTCATTTCAACAAATTTTCATTGAATTTGTCTATTCACATGTTTTTCTCAGACTGCAGGTTTAGGAGATAGAATACATGTCCACAATAGTGTTTTCCTTTCCTCCTTGCCCTGCCCCTTACCTAGCCAAGTGCTCCACACACAAATACATCATTGTTGGTTGTTGGTTTTGATGATTGTATTTAAGATGAAGGATTCAGTGTGACAGAATAAAAAAGATACTTCAGTGGGAGTCAGGAGACCCAATTTTAGTTCCATGTCTGTGTTAATGAGACATGAGCTTGGGCAAATCATTTAACAGCCCACCCCCTTCCTTAGGAAGATGGAATTGGAAGTTCAACTTGGAGGGAAGTTTATAACAGAGTACAGTGCTCATGAGACCTACCATTGGCGCTTTGCCCTTAAACACTTATAAATGACTTCAGTAAAGGTGTAGATAATAATTGCTAGCATTTATATAGCCTTTTTTATATCTCTCATATGTGTGTGTATGTATACATATAAAAATATATAATACATATATATGTGTGTGTGTATACTACTACTATTTTATCCTCACAACAACCCTGGAAAGCAGTTGCTATTATTTTCCACATTTTACAGATGAGGAAACTGAGGCAGGCATAGGTTAAATGATTTGCTTTGGGTCACACAGTTAGAAAGTAGTTGAGTACAGATTTTAACTCAGCACTTCTGCCACCAAGCCCAGCTGTTTCTGTATGGACAGGTAGCATATGGATAAAATTGCAGATGGCACAAAATTAAAAGGAATAATTAATATTTTAGGTCACAGGACTAAAAAATGATCTTGACAGTGTAGCACATTGTATAAAAATAAAAGGGATAGCTAAGTGCCAGAGATCTTAGCAGGCACGGGAGAAATGGTGATACCTACCTTGTACAGTCTCTGATTTTTCTGCCATGCAAAGCCTACCTCTGGTGGTCCCAATAGAGCAGATGTCTCAGGGAGTCATCCCCCCAACTTGCCCTCCAGTAGCACCTTCCTTTCTCTTCTTCCCAGATGGAAACTGACCTCCTATCACTACTACCAAGGAAAAGAACCTTGATCCCCTCCTCTACTCTGGCCCTCTGAGGGCCAAGGAGTATATGGCCATTAATACTGTGTGAATGAGTAGGGAGTGAACAAGTATAATCCTTAGTCCTTCCAGCTAGATAGGGGACTGGCAGATCTTCCCATCTGGCCTGCCGTTATACTCTCCAGCTACCTGGGCATTACTCTATGACCTGATGTTACACCCTAAGTTCTACCAGACCTTTACAGATCCTCACAGCTGTACTCCTTTCTCTGTGTTATCCCTTCCAATTAGGAGTAGCTCCTTGATGGACAGCAGGGATGGTCTCTTATATCTCCAGTACTTAGGGTAGTACCTGGCACATAGTGAGCACTTAAGAAATGCCTTTCCATTTATTTGTTTGAAGTAAAATAAAGTTAAGTAAGCTGATAATCTATGCAAATGACTGGCTTTGATAAAATTAAGAAAATCAACTTGACAAGTTCTGTATGGACAATGGCTAGCTAGCAATGCATCTAAAAAAGATATGGAAATACTTAAAGTACTACTAGTTCAAGATCATGCAACAAGTATTTATTAAGTGCTTTCTGTATACTAGGCACTGTGATAGGCATTGGGGATACAAAGATAAAACTGAAACAATCTCTGCCCTCAAGTAGGTTATAATTTTATTTTTTTTTTTATTTTTTGCTTTTTGGAGGGCAATTGGGGTTAAGTGACTTGCCCAAGGTCATATGGCTAGGTTTTGTGTGTGTGTGTGTGTGTGTGTGTGTGTGTGTGTGTGTGTGTGTGTGTGTGTTGAGTGTCTGAGGCCAGATCTGAACCCACGTCCTCCTGATTCCAGGGCCAGTGCTCTATTCACTGTGTCACCTAGCCACCCTTTAGATTATAATTTTATCAGGGAAATCTGTATGTGTGTGTGTGTACACGTGATATGTATACATATACATATTATACACCTACATGCATATATAAGAATATATAAAATTAACATAAGACAATTGGGGCATTAAGGGAGGCACTTGGCAACTGAGGGTATCAGAAAATACCTCATGTTAAAAAGTTAACAAAATGATAGTGTAGACAAAAAAGCTAATAAAATATTAGCCTAACAGAGTCACAATCCAGGATTTAAGAAGTGACTATCTCACTGTACTTTTTCCTGGTCAGACCTCCTCCCAATCCCCGACTGGAATATTTTATTTTATTTGAGTTCCATGCTCCTAGAGTAGGGTGATCAGACTGTTTAAATGGCATCAAGATTAAGCAGCACAAGGATCAGTGAACTAAAGATGGTTAGCCTGGAAAACAGATATGATTTCCTTCTTTAAGTATTCAAAAGATTGTCATGCTCTTGGCCTCAAAGGACAAAACTAAAAACACTGAAGATGTCACAGCAGGAGGCAGGTTCCAGCTTACTAGAATGAAGACCAAGACTTTCCAGAAGGGAACTGAGCTGCCTTAGATGTGGTTGGTCTCCCTTTACTAGAGATCTTTAAGCAGAAGTTAGAACCACCTGTTGGAAATGTGTGTGTGTGGGGGGGGGCCCTGGGGGGGGGGGGAGGCGGGAATCTTGATCAAGTTTGGATTCAACTAGTTAGACTGTGAAATGCCTTCCAATGCTGAGAGCCCATGTAATTCTTCATTGATGCCCCCTGAAGCTCCTCTCAATTTTGATGAGCCTATGACATGATGTTTGAGAATATCTCAGATAAAACCCAATAGGGATTTAAATGTTTTCTCCTAGATAATGAGCAATTATGAATTGTACTGTATTTGTCTTTTGCTTTGCAGTCTACCCATCAGTGGAACCTGGATGGTTAAAAGCAACTTATGAAGGCAAAACAGGACTAGTTCCAGAAAATTATGTTGTCTTCCTCTAATTAGAGTTAGTGGATGGCAGTATCTTCATGGTATCCATGGTAACAATAAAAATAATAATAAGTGCTATGATTTTATCTGACACAGATACGGGGATCAGCCCACTCAATGGTTGATTTCTGTCAAGTTCTTTAAGACAGTTTGTACAGCTCCCCCGTCAATGAAACAAAATGGATTTAAATCATTGGCCTGTCTTTTCAAGCTAGCACTCTATTTAAACGTCTTGCTTTTTGATCAAGAGAAACCATACGCCTTCTATTTTTTAACACAACAATGGCAGAATTGGAACTAGAAATGCTGAGTTGGTCATGCAGTCCAGGCAAATTATAATCCAAGAAACTACTACAAGATTTTCAGGAGTCCTGACCAAATATATTCACTCCTACACACTGCTCCCTGCAGTATCTAGAAATCACGTGTCATAATATAATTGAAATTGTATATTTTTTTCTCTTTGAAAAAAAAAAGGTATTGAGTTGGCTTTTCTTTATAGGTCAGTTTTTTGCTGGTCCTTAGCATTTCAAGGAAATAGATTTGCAACATTGCTTTATGTTTATTTGTTATTTGAGGAGATGATAATGTTCATATGCAATAATGTGTGTTATCTATGTAAATGAGGCCAAATTAGGTTATACACTGATTAAACTTTAACCCATCCAGAATGTGATTATTCTCTCCCAACAGCTTCTTAGTTTTATGTATTTTACTACCAAAAGCCCCTTGAGAACAGGGACTGTGTCTTATTTATCTTGGAATTTATCTTAGTGTATTGCACATAGTAGGCACTCAATAAATTTTTTTAAATGGATATTTCCTTTACTTCTAGATTTTTACCCCTTTGTATAAATATAATTATAAAAATTTTATTTATATCCTGCTTGAGGTATGATAGGGGCTATTCACAGAAACAATTCTAAAGCCAATAAAACACCAATTATATATGAATACACAATATAAGGCAGTTATATATGAACTCCCAATAGAACAACACAGACCCAGATGCCATAAACATTACAACATTTCAAAATTCCTTATGACTATTGGCATTTTTTCTGAGATTTCCTTCTACAGATGACACAGGTTTCCTTAGATGGGCAAATTATATATTTGGAAGATTATACTGAACTGAAAAAGAAATCTAAAGCTATATACTGTTTAAATTGGGTTATCTTAGCTTTTTTCCATCTCTTGGAATAGAGTAATAAGTGGGACTTGATTGTCTTTTATAGCATTCTGTTTATAAGCTTTATTTTCTTGGGGATTATATTGAATTTTCGGTGAATACAAATTAGAAAGGAAACTCTTGGCTTATAAAGTTTATAAATTAGATATCTAGCACCTTATGAAGCATATAGTTGCCTCTCATCTTGCAGAAATAGTTGTCCTTGCAGACAACTATATGTTGGTCCTTGAGAAGAGCTCTATCACAAGGATCCTTCCACCCAGCTGAGTCATGGATACAGGGAACAAGGCCACGACCCCAGCCAAGCTTGGTGGATTTGCCATGTTATTTTGCTGGCAATATCAATATTTCCCACAGGCAGAGATAATAAGGTGTTGACTGTGTGGGTCTCACTCTCTATTATAATTGGTGATCTCAGTCTGTTGTAAAGTGACTTTCCTAAGGGACACAGGATAAAATATACTCAATTGCAAAAAAGCTATGCCACAAAGTACTTATGCTTTTAAAATTGAAAATGGAATAAAGGTTTAGTATTGAAAAGAAAGAGAGACAAACAGGAGACAAAATGTTCATGGATAGAAAGCAAGTATGTTTGGTGAAAGATGAATGCTACAGACAGAATAGTTTTATAATATTTCAAGAATCAGTGCTGGCAGTGTTTTATAAAACAAATAAATTGCTAAGATGTCACAGGACAGAAGTCAGAAGACCTAGCATCCAATCTTGGTTCTGAGTTTTCTTAAACCCCTTTGGGACTTTGTTACCTCATTTGTAAAATGATAAAATCCTTTTTGCACGAAAATCCTGAATCTTGTTTAATAACACTAGCATCAGCATTAATAACATCATATTCCTTGTAAGTTAGTAGGCACATGAACACCCATACCCCCATAGGCTCATTTGCTCATAGCCCCCGCATTAAGCATGCAGGGACTCTTAACTCTGTTACTGATACCTACTCTTGCTTTCTCCACCCTGTATCCAGTTTTTCCTTATAGCACCTTTCTGATAACAACAGTGTTTTTAAAGTATTCTTTGATCATTTTCTGGAATAATAGTTTCAGTAACAATTACAATTATCTCCCTGTGTACTAAATATCTTGCAGAATCATGACCTGGATCAAAAATTTTAGTCTTTGTTGATATTCTTGCATGTTTATGATACACTTTAGTCATACATGACATATTCACATTTTATAACCCTTTACTCATTTGCCAAAACCTAGTGTTGGGTTATCTTTTTTGATTCACTTAAAAGTAGATTGTGAAAATCTTTTTTGAACATACATTTCCCATAATGCAAGAAAATCTCTTAGAGTAAGTTAGTTTTTCCCTCAAAGCCCATCTTTCTTTTAATAGTAGACTCAGAACTGAAACATGTCCTCTGCTCAGTCAAGAAATCTCAGCCTACCTTTTATTTTAAACACAAACCAAATGTAATCGCATTCAAATTCACTGTAATATAATTGCAGTATAGTAGGCTTAATGGGTCATTTTTGAGCTTAGTTTTGTATGAGGGTCACTACACTACCAGGCAAAAGGTTGCAGCCAGCTTTCTTTCTTGCTAAGGGAGGAGGTTCATAGTCAACTGCTGTTCTTTCTCTGTACATTTTTCAAACTCTTTTATAGACATAATGTGCTTGTTCATAATGTGCTATGCCTTAGTTTTCAACCTTGTTGCTTTGTCCTAGCAGTTGTATTTTCTTCATCTTTATTGCTCACAAAATCGGGCCTATTTTTCAAAGCCATGTTGTACATAAGACTAAAGTGTCTTAATAGCAAGTCTACATGAATTGCATGACTCCGAGTATCAGGGAAATCTGAAAATTATAGAACAAGAAATAGTAATATGGAGGCAGCCAGGCAGAGAGTGACCTTGAAGTCTGGAATACCTGGTTTCAGGTCCTGCCTCTTGACACATGGTGGCCAGCTGACCACAAGTGACTCACTTAACCTCTATGCCCCAGTCAACTCTCTGACTATAAGTTATAGCTGCCAATATACGTGTTTGGGGGAGTTTTACCCAGAGTTCCCTATACTAATAAAATTAGAGTTCCCTACACCAGTGTCAAACTCAAAGAGACAGGGTTATATGTACATAACAATTCCTTTGGGTTGAGTATTGACTTAGAAAAATATATTATCTATGTTCTGTTGTATTTTTATTTTGTTAAAAAAACATCCCAGTTACATTTTAATCCATTTGGGCTGCACTTGGAAGTGTTATGGGCCCATGTGTGTGACACCTTCATCCTATACCAATGAAATAACTGATCTGGAGCAATAATAATGTAGTGCCAAAATTGGTGATCCAGGAAGCAATTTTAATAGAATTTGAAATGCATCTGACTTATAAGCAGAGACAGTATACAACTGTGGTAGAATTGTATCTTTCAGTTTTCATAAATGCTTTGTGGTTTGACCATAACAACTATTGGTTGCCTAATAATCAGTGTGAAATTGCATGTGTTATGATAACTGTTATTTATGTCACATAAAAAGTGCTTCCATGCAAACTGTGTATCTCTTCTACATGTAGCTGTTTTTCTTATGTTGCTACACCCTGAAAGTATAATGCAGTAGAACAAGTAGTCCAAAATATACTATATTTTGTGGCAGGAGAATGTCCAAAGTCTCTCTTATGTTGGCCTAGAGGTATCTTCAGCCAAAAGAGAGCTGACTGCTTTCTCTGCAAATTTGTTACAAGAGTTTTTGTTACTTGGGTATACCCCGTCTTACTGTTCTGTATTCCTAGATGAGAAATGGTTATCATTAACCAAATTATATTTCTTGACAGTCTGTATCCTTTCTTATCCTGTCCTTTCCCCTTTTCAGAAGCTAGGGAGAAAAATACTCACCTGAAAACTCATCCATTAATCCCTCTTAAACTAGAGGAAATAAAGATACCCTAATTTTTTTCTTATGTTTTAGTCTGTTATTTAATTTCAAATATTTAAGTTTTAGAGAAATACTAGCATTATCCTTGAAAGCCTGTCCAGAAGCCATCCTTTTACTTCTGTGATACACTCCCCCTCTGTAGTGCTCATGGTGTTTGGGAATCACATCTGGTACACAAAGACATAGAACTCTGACTATGTATGTAACCTCAGAATGATTTTATGTAGTACAGGGCCTCAAAAGTATCTAATCACATAAGTATGTTTTATAGATACAGAAGCCATAGCACCCAACTCTTGTCTGTAGACAGTATACATCTACTGTGATTTCACATCTATATTTGAAAGTTAACCATGGTAATCATGAACTGACTTTCGGGTGGATGATTCCTCAAATCACAAGTCTCCCCAAATGAATTCATATTCATTTTTTTAATCCAGATTTTTCTGTTAAAGACACATAGCAAGGCCAAGGCCCATTAAGTGATTGATGTGCATTAATGTCCAAATCAATGGTATCTAGTACCTGTGATCATATTCTTCGTAGACATTAACCATTGCACACCTGACTCCACACACAAGAGCTTTTGAAGAAAACACCATTATAGCTGTTTTTATACAAGTTTGTTGGATGTTCTCTCTCTCTCAACAAATTATGCCAAAATTAATATGTTAGGGGCATTATCTCAGGATGAAAGGCAGAAACAATCAGAACAACTTAGCCAAATCTTTGAAAGCCATTTTGTGGAAGATTTCTTCCAAACGTGCGTGCACACATACACACACACACACACACACACACAATTAGAGCATAACAGTGACCAATTTTTCTTGCCCTCTTTGAAGTTAGTTTTCTATGACTAATATCCCCAGGCTACAGAGAAAATTGCAGGTGCTTTTACCCAAGGTGTTTCAAACAACAGAGGCAATTGTCCATTTTGAGTATCTAGTCATTTCTCTCCTCCCAGCAGCTGCTGCAGAAGGGTTTTCATTTCAATTAATTTATTCTTTCTTTAGTGTGAAACACTGCAGGTATTAAAAAACCACCTATATTGTCACTGAGTTTGACATCTCCTGCCTCCTTTTGACTTCATTGGCTAATTTTGAGCAATTACATAACAAATCATGGTTGCCTTTGTTCCTGATAGAAGGCTCTCCCTTTGAGGTATGAAGAGTGCTTAATTTGGCCTTATCACTTTTACATTCCTCCAAATTAGTGGAATCTCCCTTGTATGTGACCCCACATCAAGAGTTACATATCTGCTTTTGCTATCTTCCACAGTGCTTCCTCTGTAATTGAAGGCACCACACCAACTTCCACAGATTGTCATAACACTTCCTGTACATTCTACGTGGGGTCAGCAGTAATCCTTGGCTACTGGTGTCTTAAGATTGCAAAACTGGTCTTAAACTCTGAGGTGAAACTTTGCAAAGGCAAGGTCATGGTTTGGCAGGGAAGATGACAGGGTTTCCAATTCAGAATCCTATTTATAGTTTTTATTTTGGAGGTACTGGAGTTTTAATCACTCCTAGATGTTTAAATACTATATTTCAGTCCTAGGAATTTCTCTACAAACATTTATTAACATGACAAACTGCAATATGGTATATGATGGAAAAAAGTACTCCAGTAAATTATCATAATGCATTTTTTGTTTATTTTGTAGTGTTTCTGTATTTATCTGCACTTTGTATATATATATCTACACACATGTAAATAACCTGATTATCTCTAATCTAAATGGTCACAGTACCTTTGATGTACTTTTACACTGTATTTCATGAGTTTAAAAAATACTTTAAAAATAAATGACTATTATGCACATTTTAATTTGGTCTTTGTACTTTATACTTTGCATTGTGTTGTGGGAAGAAGACTTTGGGGAGAGGCAGGTTGGGCCATATTAGGACAAGGTAGGGAGCTGAGAAGCATTCAGAAAAGCTGATCTGAGCTTAACAGACAGAGGACTTCTAAAGACATGGATGGGACCTGTCCCTGTAATCCTTTATAGAAAACCATGATAGAACTGTATCAATTTCTCCTGTACTTGCCATGAAATAATAGATTGGACACATGATATACTCTGCCTATATTAATAATGACCCAACGTCTAAAGGGAAGTAAATGAGAACTAAGGGAGAAAAACAAACACTTGAAAACTAGCAGGACTCCTGGTAACCAAAGAGGAGCCATTTTAAAGTTTTCCAAAGTATTCACTTCTCAGTTTGCAAACAGTGTTGACAAAATGGAAGCCATGTATAGTCAGTTCAGATTTGTGTTGCTAAGTGGAATGGATGCAGTAAAACACCTTACCAGTTGCTGAGGCTCTCTTACAGGTTAATAGGAGGATGAGCAGATAAGGCCATTGTGGTGGAAGATCCCTCTCCATATAGCTACAAGTAGGTTGCAAGTGGAATGACATTCATTTGTGAGTAGGCTGGGGGCAAGGGGGAGGAAACAACTTGAGAAACAGCTTTGCCTCTTGAAAGGGAGGCAAATATGAGGAAATCAGAGAATAGGACTGGTTGAAGGATGGGTCAGCTGGACCTTAAAGGCCTTCAAGTCCTGAGTACCTCTCATTTTTGAGGAAACTGACCTAAGGAAGGATGGCGACTTGCCCAAAGTCACACAAGTAGTAGATGGAAGACTGAGGATTTGCACTCATGAGCTAATTTAAGTGTCCTTTCTTTCCACACTACATCACACTGGCATCTCTGCATTTTCCATATGATTAAGGCATGTTTTTGATTTAAAAAAAAAATCAACTTTTCAAAGTGGGAAGAGAGTTAAGAAACTATCCCGACATCTCTACCTAAACAAGAATCCTTGGCCCATGTTGATGTAGGAAAACATGAATAACATGATTCTGTTCCTATTTAGTCATAACTACTAATTAGGGTTTTTTTTCCTTCATTATACTTAGATATTTGCAACAAGTAGAATCAATCAAAAAACATTTATTGCATAGTCATTATGTGCCAATTATTATGCTAAATTCTGGGAATACAAAGAAAGGCAGAAAGATTTCCTGCTCCTCAAGAAGCTTAGAAGATGCTTACCTTCTTTGGAAGAACCAAAGTTTCTAAGAGCATCCCAGGGTTGGGGAGAAGATCATAAGAGACATGGGAAAAAGAGATGGAGTGATGTGCATGAGGAACAGTCAATAGGACAGTGTGGCTGATTCAAGGACTGAGTGGAGGAAGTTATTGGCATTGGTTGTATTGGGGGGAAGAAGAGGTAGCAGTGATGAACCTGGTGTGTTTAGTCTAGCTGGATTTTACAGATAAGGTAAGTTTTAAACAGTTTTGATGTAAGGTGGAGCATTTATTGGCAATTTAGTTTGATTCATTTCAACAAGCATTCTGTGAGCTAGAACCTGGGAATACAAAGACACTAGTAATGGTAACTTCTACATAGAAAATTGAATACAAACTGCATTTATTTGCATTTAAAGTAATTTCTAAGGACAGGCTATTAGCAGCAAGGTTGATGAAAATAGGCTTCCTAGAGATATCTTGTCTATAGCTTGTTTGTACATAGTTGTTTGCTGTGTTGTCTCCCCTATTAGACTGAGTCCCTTGAGAACAAAGACTATCTTTTACCCTTTGTAAGCATAGCACATAGTACAATCCCTGGCTTAATTATTATTATGTAAGTATTTATGAAGCATTTATTAAGTAAGCACTTAAATGTTTGACTGAACATACTTAAAGCATGAAATAATTAACATGCATAAATAAACATGCAATTACATGCAAGGCACATATTATATGGGTAAATGATAGTCATAAATTAGTCATTGCATACAATAACGATATTGTTTTAAGAGCAACTTTGAGTGACTAAGTCATTCTGATCACTATACATGCACAAATTAAAAATAAAGGACATATGAAGAAAGACACTATCTGCAACCAGAGAAAGATCTGATAAATAGAAGTATGTATAGATTAATTTTACATATAGATAAATAGATAAGTAGATAGATACACATACTTATTTCTGTCTAATGGTAGCTATTTCTAGGGTGGGACTGGGGGGAGGGAAGAAAAAAAATTACAAGGTAACATTTAAAAGGAAAATAGCAAGTTGCACATTTGAAGTTTTATGTGCAATCGTCTTTTTTATTATACTATGTTATGGAAATGTTTATTCCATAAATTAAAAAATAAAATAATTTTTTAAAAATAATTGGTCAAATAGGCCCTAGCCCTTCTGTGGTCTGCTGACCTCTCTGCCCTCGTATCTGAGTTAGTTGATAGTATGGACTGAACACAGTCTTCATCAAAATTCTAGTCTTGAATTTCCAAGCCTGTGTTTGTGGAAAGCCAGGGTGGCTAAATATTACTATTCTCCATGGAGTGTGTCTATAACCTAGGTACAGATGATGTTCCAGGCAGAAAAGCTGATGCCTCTGGGATCAGCCCTCTCTTGTTTTTTTTTTTTTTTTTTGAGCTGGTTGTCAGACTGTAGTGTTATTCACTTGAAAGGTCTACATCTGAGCTATTGACTGGTTCAGAAAGTCTTTGCCCAACTAGTATGTGGTTTCTTTTGCTTAGGGAACATTGAGGAAAGTGTCCTTAGTTTCCACTTGCTCAATTGGTAATCCACTTAATTCACTCATAATCAATAAACGGTTGCTGTGTCTTTTTTTTTTAACTTAATGTTTTTTAAAAAAAATTTAGTTATTTTTAGTTTTCAACATTCATCTCTGCAAGATTTTGAGTTACAATTTTTTCCCATCTTTCCCTGACCCCCATCCCAAACAACAAGCCTACTGAATACCTCTTCCCCCAGTCTGTTCTCTTATATCCTCTCCCTTCACATCCCTATCTTTCTAGGAGGGCAAGATGGGTCTCTATACCCCAGTACCTGTATATCTTATTTACCAGTTGCATGTAAAAAATCAATTTTTAAACATTTGTTTTTAAAACTTTTGAATTCCAGATTTTTTTCCCTTCTTCCCTCCTCACCCACCCCCACTGGAAAGACAGGCAATTCAATATAGATTGTACATGTGTAGTTACCCAAATCTCCTCCATAGTAGTTATATTGTGAAAGATCAAATACACTTCCCTCCATCCCATCACACCCCCCACCAACTCCACCTTTTCCCTCTACCACATCCCCCTTCAAAAATGCTTACCTCTACCCTCTTCCGCAATCTGCCCTCCCCTCTATCCTCCCCCTTCCTATCCCCTACCCTCCTATTATCCTGTAGGGTAAGATACCCAATTGAGTGTGTATGTTATTCCCTCCTTAGGCCAAATTCCATGAGAATTAGGTTGTCCCATTCCCTTTCACCTTCCTGCTCTTCACCTCAGCTGTAACAGTTTTTCCTTGCTTCTTTTATATGAGATAATTTACCCTAATCTATTGCTTCCTTTCTTCTTCTCCCAATAAATTCCTCTCTCACCTCTTAATTTTATTTTTTAGATATCATCCCTTTATATTCAACTCATCCCGTTTCCTGTGTCTATGTATACAAGAACATGCAAAAATGCCCACACTCACATATATATTTATATACACATACATCCTCCTATACATAACGTGTGTGTGTATACACACACACACACACACACACACACATATATATATATACACACACATATTCTCTTCAGGTGTCCTCATACTGAGAAAAGTCTTATGAGTTACAATTATCATTTTTCCACATAGGAATGGAAATAGTCCAACCTTAATAAGTTCCTTATGATTTATTTTTTCCTTGTTTACCTTCTCAAGCTTCTCTTGCTTCTTGTATTTGAAAGTCAAATTTTTGGTTCAGCTCAGGTTTTTTCATCAAGAATGCTTGAAAGTACTCTATTTCATGGAATGACCATATTTTTCCCTGTAGCATTATGCTCAGTTTTGCTGGGTAGGTAATTCTTGGTTTTAGTCCTAGTTCTTTTGACCTCTGGAATATCATATTCTAAGCCCTGAATATAGAAGCTGCTAGGTCTTGTGTTATCCTGATTGTGTTTCCACAATACTCAAATTGTTAATTCCTGACTGCTTGCAGTATTTTCTCCTTGACCTGGGGACTCTGGAATTTGGCTATAATATTCCTAGGAGTTTTCATTTTGGGATCTTTTTCAAGAGGCGATAGGTGAATTCTTCCAATTTCTATTTTGCCCTCTGGTTCTAGAATATCAGGGAAATTTTGCTTGATAATTTCTTGAAAGATGGTGTCTAGACTCTTTTGTTTTGATCATGGCTTTCAGGAAGAGCAATAATTAATCTCTCCTGGATCTATTTTCCAGGTGAGTGGTTTTTCCAATGGGATATTTCACATTGCCTTCTATTTTTTCATTTGTTTGGATCTGTTTTATAGTATTTTGGTTTCTCATAAAGTCATTAGCTTCCAGTTGCTCCAGTCTAATTTTAAAGGAGTTATTCTCTTCAGTGACTTTTTGAAATTCCTTTTCCATCTGGTAAATTTGGCTTTTTAAAGTGTTCTTCTCCTCATTGGCTTTTTGGGGCTCTTCTGCCATTTGAGTTAGTCTATTTTTTTTTTTTTTTTGCTTTTTGGAGGGGGGAAGGTAGGGCAATTGGGGTTAAGTGACTTGTCCAAGGTCACATGGCTAATTTTTTTTGTGTTAAATGTCTGAGGCTGGATTTGAACTTAGGTCCTCCTGACTCCAAGGCTGGTACTCAATTAACTGCCCCACCTAGTCACCCCAAGAATTAGTCTATTTTTTAAAGGTGTTATTTTCTTCATTGTAGTTTTGGGTCTCCTTTAGCAGGCTGTTGACTCGCTTTTCATGATATTCTTGCATTATTCTCATTTCTCTTTCAATTTTTCCTCCACTTGTCTCACTTAATTTTCAAAATCCTTCTTGAGCTCCTCCATGGCCTGTAACCAATTCATATTTTTCTTGGAGGCTTTTGATGCAGGAGTTCTGACTTCAATGTCTTCCTCCCTCCCGCTCCATGCCTTGATCCTTTTTATCCCCTAAAAAGGATTTTATTGTTTGTTTGTGCTTCTGTTGCTTGCTCATTTTGGCAGCCAATTACTTGACTTTTGAGCTCTTTGACACAATAGAACTCTGCTTCTAGAATGGAGAGAGCTATGTCCCAAATCACTGGGGTTTTTGCAGCACCAGAGCTATTAGATGGGTGCCCTCTCTACAGCCCCCACACACTCTGGCTCACTGGTCACACACCCCAGGACCACCACCCAAGACTGATCTGGATCCAAGCAGGTCAAAGCAAGAATGCTTAGCCTCTGAATGGTTGTTTTGTCCCCCTACAATCTGCAGGCCAGGAGCTCTGGAAGCAGCCACCATACCTCCTCTGCTTCTTGCTCTGGGGGTAGCAGCCAAACTGCACTCTTCTATCCCACCCCACCCCTCCCAACCTTCCCACCCCCACCAACCAAGTTCCACACTGACCTTTTACTTTGTCTTTGGCATTTATGAATTGAGAAGTCTGGAAATTGCTACAGCTGCTGGTGATTTACTCTCATGATGTCTGCTCTAGCTGCAGCTCTTCAGGGCTGTGCTGGGGCTAAAACTGTGGCCTCATGTGGGGCTGGGCTCAACTCCCAGTGTGTTGTGATACACCCTTCCTGCCAGCCTGCTGGGCTTTTGTCAGCGGGAGATTTGTTTCTCTCTGTCACTTTGTGGGTTCAGTAGCTCTAAAGTTTGTTTAGAGTCATTTTTCACATGTATTGGAGGAGGTGGAAGCGGAAGCTGCGCGGAAGTCCTGTTTCTAGTCCACCAGCTTCGGTTGCTGTGTCTTTCACTGGGGCTCCTTCCATTCTCTGAAACTATTGTATAAATAGACAAGTTGCCCAATCTCTACACAAATAGGTATGGACTAGTTTTCCATAGATTTAACTTATGTCTATCATGAATATTAAGATTGCTCATCAAAACTCATTCCTCCCCTCTAGTTCATCTCTCTTCCAAGAGGTAGGAAGCATAATTCATAGTCTTCAGAATTTGTGATCAGTCATTGTATTGACAATCTTAATTCTTACGTCTTCTGCTTGTTTTTCTTTGCAGTGTTGTAGTTGCTGTATAAATTGTTCTCTGTCTCTGCTGACTTTATTCCACATCAGCTTTCCCTTTACTCCCTTTCATGGGTTCTTCTGGTACCACAACATCCACTGACATCCATATGCCATACTTTGTTCAGCCCCTCACAATTTGATGGGAACCTCCTTTGTTTCCACTTTGTCTTGAAGTTTGCCATTAACTTGTTCTTTGTTTTTTCTCTGAGAATCACTGATTCGATAAACCCACTAACACTCATGTTGTCCAGGTTTTCCATGGTTGTTCTCCCAAAGGGCATGTGTGGGTCCTCTCCTGAGAGAATTCCTAAGTTAGGTCAATGATGAAATTTGTTTATGACATGAGTAACTATAGTCTTAACCCTTACCCTCACTGATGCTTCTCTGTGTGGTGCAGTAGGGCCAGCTCTGATGCTCTGCATAAGTCGTGCTCTTCCAGATGGCTTAAGGGATCTAGCCCTCTCTATATACACAGGTAAGGCTTTCATTCTTTTTTTTTTTAAGCAATCGGGGTTAAGTAACTGTAATGTAATACCAAGCAAAGGCAACTTCCCAGGTTCAAAATACCAGCATAGGTGCTCTCTATTTTATTCAGTAACAAACCCAGAACAGAGAAGATCAAAACATGACATCATTTAAAATACAGCATTTACTAAGTATGATTAAATCATCTCCAAGGCCTACCCCACCCCAGGACTTTCCAATCATTCAATCAATTACAAAGTCTCTGTTCCAAATACTTCTCCACCCCTAGGCTATACCTTAATTAAGTCCACCACAAAGCCCCTCTTCTCAAATGGAGATTAGTTTCCAAACATAAGTAAAATACATTCATTTGCTCAACCATAGAACACAAAAAGGTCAAAAGTTCCCCACCCCTGGATCACAATTGAATCTACCCCAGAGTTACATCAAGTTTAAACACAGCACTTAATACCCAAATGGAGGTCTTTTCTTCATCTTGACACGAGGCAAGTTCTCAGCAATCTTAGTTCCTGGAGAGACAAGGCTTAGCAAGGCCATAAGATACATTGCCAGTCCCTTCATGAATTTATCCTCTGTCTGTAGAACAGTCCTAGAACCCCTGAACACATTAGCTAAGCCCTCTCCCAGGATTTCTGTAAACATACAACAAGAAAATCCTTCTTCAGGGCTTCTGAACCAACAGAAAGGCTCCCAGACCCCTGCAACAACAGCACTGTCCTTCACCAGTGGACAGTATTCATTCTGTCTGCCGGACAGTCTCCAGACCCCTGCAACAACAGTACTGTCCCTCACCAGTGGACAGTATTCACTCTCAGTACTGTCCCTCACCAGTGGACAGTATTCACTCTCTGTCTGCAGGACAGTCTCAGGCCTTCTTAACCAAATGCCAGGTTCCAGGACTTCTTCAACAGGACAGTCTTTCACCAGTGGACAAATCTGGCAAAATAACATCAAAACAGACAGACAAAGTACCAGCAAAACAGCCATGTCTCCTCAGTCCTTGGCAGCTCAGGGGGCAGGTCTCAAAAGTCCAGGGCAATTCAAAGCGGCCACCAGCAATCTCTCAGTCTCTCTCTCTCCACGAGGTGCTGCTTCCAAAAAGAACTTCCGCCTCTCTCTTGTCTCTCCAAATCTACGTCACCAGCTCCTCCCACTTCAGGACTTTCTTTTCACATCAACAAGCCCATCCCACAGGTGGGATTAACAAACTCTGGGTTTTAATACAATCAATTTGAAAACCAAGCCAATACAGGGGAATCTTTAATTGCCATTACTATCACAGTAACTTGCTCAAGGGTACACAGCCAGTTATTTCTGGGTGTGCTGCTGAGTGTCTGAGCCCAGGATTCGATCTCCAGGTCAATCCTGACACTGGAGCTGGTGCTCTTACTCGCTGTGCTACCTGGCTTTCATTCTTGACATCACCCCAAAGGCTTTCATTCTTGACATAAAAAATATGGATTCAGCCTTACCTAAAAGTAACATATCTATTTCTGATACATTATTTCTTGCCTCAGTTTCCCTGTATATGAGGATTCTAGTACAAGTCTAAGTATGCTCCTCAGCTTCTGTACTGAGTTGTTCCCCCCTTTACACATTAAAACTACAATTTTTTTAAATAAGTCCTCCTCCTTGGCTGATTTTCTTTAAGAAAAACTCCAATTTCCAAATGTTGAATTTTGTCAGGAATTGTTGAGTGATTAAATGAGTCTAAGAATTCACAAAATACATACTTAGTGGATTCTCTGCTCTCATCCCATCATAGATTCCATAGTTCCTCAACTCTTCATTACTTTTTTCTTTCAACACTTTTGCAATAAGGCAGCTTGGCGGTATGCTGGGTAGTAAGACCCAAGTCCAAATTTGGCCTAGGATAATTATTAGCTGTATGACCCTGGGTAAGTCACTTAACACTCTGCCCCAGTTTCCATATCTGTAAAGTGGGTGAGATAACATCTACCTCTCAGAGTTGTTATGAGGACAAAATGAGAAAAAATGTTGTAGATTGCTTTGCAAACCTTAAAGCACTGTACAAATGCTGGTAATTATTACTATATTATTGATCCTAACATCCGCACTAAATTTTTTCTGCTCTTTGTAGTAAAACTTCTTCAAAAGGGCCTCCCCTTTCTCTTGCACTCTTCTTACGATGTGACTTCTTTCTTACAGTATGGCTTCCAACCTTATCCACCTGCTGAAACTGCTCTCTCCAGAGCTAATTAATGATCGCTTAGTTGCCCAATTCAAGAGCCTTTTTCTTAATCCTTATTCTTCTTGACTTCTCTTCAGTCTCTGATACTGTTGCTCACTGTCTCCTCCTTGACATTCCCTTCCTCTAGGTTTTCAGGATGCTATTCTCTCCTCGTTCTCCCCCTGTCTGTCTTATCATTCCTTCTCTGACCCCTTTCCTGGATCCTATCTAATCAAGGCATCCCTTAGGGATGTAACCTTTTTCTCTTCTCCTTCTACACTTCTTCACTTGGTGATCTCATCAGCTCCCATGGATTTAACTATCATCTCAATACTGATGATTCTCAAATTATATCATGTCCCAGACTCTGCTAATGTCCAATCATGCATCTCCAGATGCATTTCAAGCATCTCACACTTGCTCAGTAAACATCTTAAACTCATTATGTCCTGAATGGAGCTCATTATCTTTCTCCTTAAACCCTCCAGACCTCCTTACTTTTCTTTGACAGTAGAGGGCAATACCATCCTCCCATTCCTCCTAGGAGTCATCCTGGATTCTTCACTATCTCTGACCTCCCAAATACAGTCTGCTGCCAAGGCCTCGTTATTTGACCTTTGCAACATCTCTCCTTAAATATCTTCTATATTCCCCATTCTTTTCTCTGACATTGACACTGCTTTGGTAAAGGCCCACATCACTTCACTTGCAATAGCATGCTGGTGGAACTTCACTAATTTTTTCCTTTAGTCAACATCCTCAGTTCTACCTCTTGGGAGAAAGGATTTCTTTTATACTCATATATATATATGAGTATATATGAGTATATATATATATGAGTATATATATATATGAGTATATATATATATGTATATATGTATATATATATATGAGTATATATATATATGTATATATGTATATATATATGTGTATATATATATATGTATATATATATATATGAGTATATATATATATGAGTATATATATGAGTATATATGAGAATAAAAAAAGGGGGGAAGGCGGCTAGGTGGCACAGTGAATAGAGCACTGGCCCTGGAGTCAGGAGGACCTGAGTTAAAATCCAGCCTCAGACACTTAACACTTACTAGGTGTGAGACCTTGGGCAAGTCACTTAACACCAATTGCCCTGCCTTCCCCCTCCAAAAAGGGAAGAAATAAAGGGAAGAAAAGTACCTGAAGCAACTAGCTTTGGTAGAGCTGACTCCTCTCCTGCCCAACCCCCACCCTACACCTCCCAGAGAATGCTATAAGCTCAGTTTTGTCTGTGGCTTTTTGGTCTTTCTCTGAGTGTGAAAAGTTAGTTCTATATATTCTAGCTAGTCACTGTCATCCTCTATTTACCCTCCCTCCACACACATTTGATATACATACATGTTTCACAATGAAAATGTGGTTATAGTTTTTGTATTAAGCCAAAATAGGAAATAGAAGTAATTTAATGAGTTGTTGAGAGAAGTCATATTGGACCTTCTGCTAACAAGACACAGAGGTGAGGGAGTTGGGGTGTGGGAGTTAATAACAGCTAAGCCTTTCACAGCTTTTCCTCAGTTCCTAAAGAGATAAGCCACCACTAGCAGCTTTATTCTATTTTCAGCCACCTCCATCAGAGTTCTTTTAATAGGCAGAGCAGTGAGCAAAGGACGTGAGCCAAATCAGCATCTCCTGTGTTTTCATCTGTTTAGCGCACCTGTTATCAAGCAGACTCCGCTTGCTACTACTCCACTTGCTCCCCTTTTGTTTATTGTCTTCTTCCTTCACCCTCCACCCCGAGATAGAGCACATAGTCTTACAAGTCTCACTCTTTTCGTTACTCTTTCTTCACTTTCCTCACCTTCCTCTCTCCTTCCCTCTTTCCTTCTTTCCCCTTCTCTCTTTCTTGCTCTCCCTTCTTCACCACCCTCTCTCTATTTCTCTTTCTTTGTCTCCACAAGTCAGAAGGATTTCATCTCTCAAGGATTATAAGCCCCATAGCTAGGCTCTGGATGCTTCTCCTTCCACCCCATAGTCCTAATGCTCAGGATCATGATGGAAGTTCAAGAGGTTTTATTCCACCAGGGAAATGCCAGCTTTCATTTACATGTCCTTTTAGTACTCTGGTAACATTCTTCCATGGGGTTTGAAATTTTTTAGTCCCCTATAAAATCTGCTGTGGTATACCCAATAACATCTGGAATTGTACGGCACAGCATCAAAATAAACATAAGCACAAGGAGGATTAACTTAGCATCCTAGGTAATCACTTTAGGGTGACACAGCAGATATACATCAATAATCCATGCAATAATAACTAACCAATAATTCCAGGGAACCGATGATGAAGCATGCTACTTATTCTTTTTTTTTTTTTAAAGCAATTGGGGTTAAGTAACTTGCTCAAGGTTACATGGCCAGTTATTTCTGGTGTGGTGCTAAGTATCAGAGCCCAGATTTGATCCCAGGTCATCCCGCCTCTAGAGCTGGTGTTTTTACTCACTGAGCCACCTGGCCGCCCCTAAGCAATTGGGGTTAAGTAACTTGCTCAAGGTTACATGGCCAGGTGTTTCTGGGCAGGTGCTAAGTGTCTGAGCCTGGATTCAATCCCAGGTCATCCCGACTCTGGGGCCTGTGCTCTTACTCGCTGTGCTACCTGGCCGCCCCATGCTACTCATTCTTGACAGAGAGGTGATGGACATGAAACAGAATGAAATATGTATCAGTTTTGGACATAACCACTTGTGAGAATTTGTTTTTCCTGACTGTAATATTTGTTACAAAGGCTTTTTTTAAAAAATATTTTTGTTTTAGTGGGAGTGGAGGAGAGAAGGGGAAAAAAATGCTGGTTAATTAGGAACATTATAAAGACAGGTTATGTCAGGATGGGGTAAAAGAAGGAGTAAGGAAGGGTTAAAGCTGATGCTTTGGGTGAGGTAGAGAAATAATACATAGGATAGACATAGCACAATGCAAAGCATAGCTTCATAAGGGATGCTTCAATGACCATAGGTCTGAAGTACAGCAGAAAATAATTTATGCACGTGCCATAGAAGTAGGTGAATACCTTTACAATATAAGTCAGTATGCACAATGGCAAGCAAAATTAAAGCACTAATAGCTCAGCGAGTCTTCAAAATATCATACAAAATAGCAGCACAACTGTATAGTACAGAATCTTCACTTGAAATGGCTGTGTCTGAGTCATTGTCTGGGTCAGGAAGTCTTCACATACTGGCAGGTGGATTCATTTAGAGTGTGTCTATAATCCGTATCTCATTATCAAGGAGTCCAACTACCTTACCAGTTAGCTTTAAGTGGTTATGTTGGCTTGTCTTTGAAGAGCCCCTGCCTATCTCTAGGGCTAATTTGTAAATAGGTAAATTTCATTTGTCCTTTACAATCCTGCAAGAGAGTTATTAGAGACGTGATTATCTTTCAACAACTTACTATCTTTCCATGACATATTATCTCATTAGAACTCATAATCTAGAGGGTTCTGGGAAGATGAAGTAGGTCATAAAATTGCAAGATCTCCAGATTTCCTCCACAAATAAGATGAAGTAGCACCTCAGGGCTAATGTAGAACAGTAAAAATAAACAAGAGTTGGGGCAGAGCAGTGGTCCTCTTGGGACAACCAGAGAAGATCTGAGGTTTGGTCCCTGTGAAGTATAAACTGCCCCTCCCCTCTCAGGCTAGTTTCTCTGAAACAGCAAGTGATAAGCCCTGTGGCTGGCTGGTTTAGGAGGTAGTCTCAATCTCAGCCGCTGGAATTTTTTTCTTCCAGACAGTGTAGGAAATCAGGTGTATGATCAGGGGAAGACTGAGGGAACCTTTGCTGATAAAGGACACCAGACCCAGCTGTGCTACTGAGATGTGATACTGTGCCAGAAGTAACCAACACACAGTGAAAGCCTGGTGGATGCAGAAGCACTAGGGCCAGAATGCAACTGGTTGTGGGCACTTACAGGAAGGCAGAGTTCCTGTTTTTTGTTCCAGGTCAGAGGGGAGAACTGAAGGAGGATCTGAGGCCAGGGACACAATCCCCCATACTGCAGAACTAGAGTTGACTACAATAACAAGCTGATTTTTTTTTTTAAATGAGCGGGCAAAGAAGAAAGAGCCCAACCATAGAAAGCTACGGTGGGAAAAGAGAATACTGAAGTTTGTCTTCAGAGGAGGATATTGAAGCAAAAAATAAAAAAGCCTCTCCTACACCAAAGAGTAATGTCAAATAGTTACCTGCCCAAGAATAATTCATAGAAGAACTTAAAAAAGACTTTAAAAAGCAAATGAGGGGGAAGCTAGATAGTACAGTGAACAGAGCACTGGGGTCAGGTCCTGGAGTCAGTAGGACCTGAGTTCAAATCTGGCCTCAGACACTTGACACTTAATACTAGGTGTGTGACCTTGGAAAAATCACTTAACTCCAATTACCGTGTCCTCGCCCCTCCAAAAAAAATAATCAAATGAAAGAGATTGAAGAAATTTTTTTTAAAAATAAGAACAAGCAGGGTGGAGCCAAGATGGCGAAGTGAAAGCAGGAAGTTACCAAAACTCCTCTGTGAATTCCTTCAGTAACCTCTAAAAAGTGAATCTGAACAGATTTTAGATTGAGAGACAGAAAGTGGTAGATTTTCAGTCCAGGAAGGTGCGCACGTGGGACTAGGCAGAGGCAGCACAGAGCACAGGGGCTGCACTAGCACAGACCCAAGACCCGACCAGAGTGTGCATGGGCAAGCTCATTCACCACCAGAGGGACAATTCCCAGACCTCTAACCACAGGAGAGGGATCTGTTGGAGGTGGGTAAGAGAAAACACAGGGCCTGCGGCAGCAGCTGCTAATTCTGGGGCTACCAACCCACAGCCTGAATGTTTAACAATTAACTACCTGATCTCCTGGGAGCCAAGATGGTGGAGTAAACCCTAGCCACTCCACTCTCTCCCTAAAACCCTAAAAACCCAGAGAATATTACTGCAGGGTAAAATCCTGAAATAGTGCAACCTGTGGCAGGGTTTGGAGTCCTAGAGGAAGGGTGTGGCTGTGCTGCAGCTAAGGTGCAGCGTGAGAGCTTTTCCAGCAAGCCTCATCTCACCTGACCATCAGGAGATCCTTAACTCCAGGGAGGTAGAGCCAGAAGATGCTAACATCAGAACCCCAGGTGTGCCTTCACACACCCAGAGCTGCCAGCTACCAGCTGCTGAACCTGCCTGAATTTCAGCCTAGGGGCTGGGAGGTGGAATCCTGAAGCAGCCAGACCACCCCTCTCTCATACCTTACACTGTGAGCTTCAGAGTAATCTTGAGGCAACTCAGAAAATCCTGGCACTGGCCTCAGCCTAGACACCCAGAGGACACAGCACACATAGCCAATAACCAGACCCCTATCTCCCAGCATAAGAAGCATGGGTCTGAGCCCTCTATACTCCAGAAGCAGAAATCCACTTTAAAGGCCAGGAAATAGGCAATCACAATGGGGAAGAAGCAATTTCCAAGAACAAAAATGATTGAATTATTTTATAGTGAGCCAGAAGAACCAAATTCACAAGAGGTCACCATTGACTGTGTACCCAACTCTGAAACCTCAACACAGAATATGAACTGGTCTCAAGCCCAGAAAGTATTCTTGGAAGAGCTCAAAAAGGATTTCAAAAGCCAAATTAGAGAGGTAGAAGATAAACTGACTATTTTAAAATTACAGTTGCCAAAATAGAAAAAAAAATTTTACTGAAGAAAACAATACCTTAAAAAGTAAAATTTGTGAAACTGGAAAAGAGGTACAAAATCTAACTGGAGAAAAGAACACCCCCAAAACAAAACCTGAACATATGGAAAAGGAGCTTCAAAATTAATCAAGGAAAATAATTCACTAAAAATTATAATCAGTCAATTTGAAGCAAATGGGTCTATGAGGCATCAAGAATCAGCCAAACAAAACCTAAAGAATGAAAAATTAGAAGAAAATGTACAATATCTCATTAGATAAACAACTGTCCTGGAGAAGAGATCCAGGAGAGATAATCTAAGAATTATCAGTCTACTGGAAAGCCATGATGAAAAAAAGAACCTGGAAAACATCTTCCAAGAAATCATCAAGGAAAATTGCCCTGAGGTCCTAGAATCAAAGGGTAGTAAAAGACTTATAGAAAGAATTCACTGGACACTTTTTGAAAGAGATCCCAATTTGAAAACCCTAAGAACTATTGTAGCCAAATTTCAGAACTATCACATCAAGGAGAAAATATTGCAGGTAGCAAGAAAGAAACAATTCAAATATTGTAGAACTACAGTCAGGATCACATAGCAGCTTCTACATTAAAAGATCAGAGGAATTGGAATATGATCTTTCATAAGGCAAAAGGATATAACCAAGGATCAATTATCCAGCAAAACTAAGCATAATCCTTCAGGCAAGGAGATGGTTATTCAATGAAATAAGGGACTTCCAGACCTTCCTAAAGAAAAAGCCAGGGTGGCTAGGTGGCACAGTGAATAGAGCACCAGCCATGGAGTCAGGAGGACCTGAATTCAAATCTGGCCTCAGACACTTAACACAAAAACTAGCTGTGTGACCTTAGGCAAGTCACTTAAACCCAATTGCCCTCCAAAAAAGCAAAAAACAAAAAACAAAGAATCCTGATTGAGACTTAGATTGAGTACAAAGTTACATTACTTTGGGGCAGCTAAGTGGCACAGTGAGTAAGAGCATCAGCCCCGGAGTCGGGAGAACCCAGGATCGGTTCCAGCCTCAGATACTTAACACCCACACAAAATAACTGGCTGTGTAACCTTGAGCAAGTTATTTAACCCCAATTGCTTTAAAAAAATAAAAGCCAGAGCTCAGTAGAAAATTCAATTTCCAAATACAAGACTCAAGAGAGACATAAAAAGGTAAACAGAGAAAACACACACACACACACACACACACACCTTGTTATTCAATAAGAGCAACCTGTTTACATTCCTTTATGGGAAGCTGATACCTGCCAATATTGAGAATTGTATAATCTTCACGACATATAAAAGGGTTATACACAGATAGAGGGTGTGGGTATAAATTAACCAAAGCGATATTAAAAGAAAAAAGCCTATTAAGGGGAGCAAAGGAATTTTAATGGGAGAAGAGGAAAGGAGGAGGCAGAAAAGGGTGAATTATGCTACACAAAGAGGCATAAAAACATTATAGTAGAAGGAAAGAAGAGAGGGAAATGAACATTTTATGAGCTTTACTCTAATTGATTTTGATTCAAGGAGAGAATAACATAATCAGTTAAGTATAAGATTCTAACATGAAAAGACACAAAAACTTATTATAATAAAGGGAAAGAAGGGAGGGAGAGGAGCACTGTATGAGATTTACTCTCATCAGCTTTGATTCAAGGAAGGAATAACATACCTTGTCAAGTAGAAAAATCTATCATGCCCTACAGGCACTAGGAGGGGAAAGGGGAAAGAAAAGGGGAGGTTGTTAGAAAAGAGGGAAATAGTAAGGGGGAAGGGTATTATGAGGGAGGGAGGTTAATAGGAAGAGAATACTGAGGGAGGCAGCAGTCAAAAGGAAAACTTAAGCAGGTGAAGGGAGAAATAAAAGCATAAACAGTGGAGGGAATAGGATGGAGGGAAAGACACAGATAGTAATCATAACTGTGAATGGGATTTACTGCCCCATAAAATGAAGGCAGATAGCAGAATGCATAAAAAGCCATAATACTACAATATGTTGTCTACAAGAAACACATTTGAAACAAGGAGATATGCACAGGGTAAAGGTAAAAGGCTGGAGTAGAATATATTATGCTTCACTAAAGTAAAAAAAAAAAAAGCAGGGGTAGTGAACCTTATCTCATAAAGCAAAAGCAAAAATAGATCTAATGAAAAGAGATAAGGAAGGAAACTGTATTCTGCTAAAAGGCACCATTGAGAATGAAAACTATCATTACTAAACATATGTGCACCAAGAGGTAGAACATCCAAATTCCTAGAGGAGAAGTTAATGGGGTTAGAGGAAGAAATAGATAGCAAAACTATATTAGTGGGGGACTTCAATCTCCCCCCTCTCTGAACTTGATAAATCTAACCTCAAAATAAACAAGAAAGAAGGTAAGGAGGTGAATAGAATGTTAGAGAAGGTAAATATGAGAGACCTCTGGAGAAAATTGAATGAGGATAAGAAGGAATAGACCTTCTCAGTGGTATATGGCACATAAAGAAAATTAAACCATGTATTAGGGCATAAAAACCTTACAATCCAGTGCAGAAGGCAGAAATACTAAGTGCGTCCTTTTCATATCATGATGCAATAAAAATTATATGTAATAAAGGGTAATGGAAAGATAGATTAAAAACTAATTGGAAACTAAATAATTTAATCCTAAAGAATGAGTGGGCCAAACAAGAAATCCTAGAAACAATCAGTAATTTCATTCAAGAAAATGACAGTAATGAAACAATGTCCCAAAACTTGTGGGATGCAGCAAAAGCACTTCTCAGGGGAAGTTTTATATCTCTGAATGCATACGTGAATAAAATTAAGAAAATGGAGATTGATAAATTGGGCATGCAACAGAAAATCTAGAAAAAGAACAAATTGTAAATACCCAGTTAAATACCAAATTAGACATAGAGAAAACCGAAGGAGAGATTAATAAAATTGAAATTAAGAAAACTATTGAACTAATAAATAAAACTAAGAGCTGGTTTTATGAAAAAGCTAATAAAATTGATAGACTTTTAGTCAATTTTATTTTTTAAAAAAAGAAGAAAACCAAATTACCAGTATCAAAAATGAAAATTAACCTGCAAGGAAGAAGAAATTAAACAATAGTTAGAAATTATTTTGCCCAACTATATGCCCATAAATTTGATAATCTTAGTGAAATGGATGAATATTTACAAAAATATAAAGTGTTCAGATTAACTGAAGAGAAAGAAGAATACTTAAATAACCCCATCTCAGAAAAAGAAATTGAACAAGCCATCAGTGAACTCCCTAGGAAAAAATCTCCAGGGTCAGATGGTTTTACAAGCAAATTCTTTTAAACATTTCAAGAACAATTGATTCCAATACTTTATAAACTCTTTGGGAAAATTGGAGGAGTCCTACCAAATTCTTCTTATGTCACAAAGATGGTACTGATACCTAAATTGGGAAGAGCCAAAACAGAAAAAGAAAATTATAGACCAATTTCCCTCTTGGATATAGATGTAAAAATTTTAAATAAAATATTAGCAAAAAGACTACAGCAACTTATCATGAGAATAATACACTTTGATCAGGTAGGATTTATTCCAGGAATGCAAGGATGGTTCAATGTTAGGAAAACTATTAGTATATTCGATCATATCAATAACAAAACTGGGAGAAACCATATGATTATTTCAATAGGTGGAGAAAAAGCCTTTGACACTATAAAATATTTGGGAATCTACCTGCCAAAATAAATCCAGGAACTATATGAACACAATCATGAAACACTTGTTACACAAATAAAGTCAGATCTAAATAATTGGGAAAATATTAGTTGCTTGTAGCTAGGTCAAGCTAACATAATAAAAATGATAATTTTACCCAAATTAATTTACCTATTTTGTGCCATACCAATAAATCTACCAGAAAATTATAGAGCTAGAAAAATAGTAACAAAATTCATCTGGAAGAACAAAAGGTCCAGAATATCAAGGGATTACGGAACTGAATGTTGTAAACTAAAAGTAGATAAACAAATTTAATAAAATAAAATTTAAAAATAAGAAGCCAAAAAAAAAACAACAAGATTATGAAAAGAAAGTCAACAAACTGGAAAAGGAGATCTAGAATCTTAAGGAAGAAAATGATTCCTTGAAAATTAGAATTGGGCAAGGGGAAGTCAAAGAGGTTAAGAGATCAAGAAATAAAAGAATACAATGTAAAAATGAAAAAGTATAAGAGAAACTGAAGCATCTCATAAGAAAAACAACTGATGTGAAGACCAAATCAAGAAGAGAAAAATAAGAATAACAGGACTACCTGGAGTCTATTATGGAAAAAAAGGATATTAATACAATAATACAAGAAATAATTAAGGAAAATTGTCCTGATGTTGTGGTGAGGGCTCTGCCTACCCAAAAACTGTTGGAGTTTCATGATGTGTTCTGGTGAAAATGTCTCAAAGAATTCAGTCAGACCACCTCTAATCCAAGTATAGGCAATTATTGAGATTGATGCCTCTCATGAAGCAGGCTAAGTTCCAAGAGGAACCAGCAACTTCAGAGAAAGCAAGATGGGTTTTTATAGGGTAAAGATGCAATTACATAACAGAAATTTGTGTAGAAAATAGAAATATGATTAATATTAAAAAGGCAGGAGAAGTTTGTTAGGGGCTTAGGTAATGGAGGAGGGGTCCCGTCTATGACTCGATAGTTAAACATTCTGGTTGTGCTGCCCTCTAATTGACCAGATATTGTGGTCCTGTTTGGCCAACATAGATATTTAAGTATTGTGGTTCTGGCTTGTGTTAGATAGATGATGTTATTGTGGTTGAGTACAAGAACACATCTGTTTCTGTGGACATGGGTCAAGGGGCAGTGACTAGGTAGAGACAGTAGCTGGACACATGGACACACCTGCTGCTTCTGTGGGAACTAAGAGTTCAGGGACGCACCTGTTGTTCCAGTGAGCAGTGAGGCATATATGAAGAAGTTAGGACATTGGTGGGGGTGGGGGTGGGGGCTAGGTAGGGGCAGTGGGCCTGCTATTCAGTGGGGCCAGACTTATAATGAAGTAAGAATATTGGGGTTGGAGACAGCTTTATTAGGATTCCATCAAAATGTTAGAACAAGAGGGGAAACTAGAAATACAAATGATCACTATCTGAAAAATCTTATAAGGAAAACTTACAGAAACAGCATAGCTAGATTCTGAAACCTCCACGTCAAGGAGAAAATATTATGAGCAACAAGAAAAAATTCAAATATGATGGAGCTACAATTAGAATTACACAAGACCTAGCAGTGGCTACACTGAGACCACAGGTCTTGGAACACTATATATCAAAGAGCAAAAGAACTGGGGCTATGGCTAAGAATATCATACCCAGCAGAGTTAAATATAATCCTGAATGAAAAAAAAATTGGGAAATGACACACTGTATGTTAACCATATTAATCAATATTGTTTTAGAGTATACTATTTAAAACTTAATGAATTGCCATATTTTTAGGATTTTGATGCAAAAGGACCTGAAATCAATAGAAAATTTGACATATAAGATCCAAGAGAAAAATAAGGTAGACATCAAAGACTAATTACCAGGGACTCAGTAAGGACAGACTGTTTGCTTTTTATATGAGGAAATATAAATTGTATGTCTAAGATTGTTATTAGTAATTGGGTAATTAGAAAGAAAGGTTGGTAGAGCTCAGTATGAGATGATACTAAAAAGTAAACCATCTAGGAAAAGGTAAAAAGAGTAGCTGCCTTATACAAATGAGGTATGAGAGGAAGAACTGACATAGAGGAATTAGATGGGGAAGGAAGGCTGGTAGTTCTGGAACCCTACTCTCACCAGGAATGGGTTAAAGAGGGAACTATACATATACATACATATATATGTGAGTGTGTTTGTATGTATGTGTATACACATATCTGTATATATATATGTGTGTGTGTGTGTGTATACACACATAGGTATAAAAGTCTTCTAAATTCAGAAAGAAATATAAGGCCAAGAGGATAGGGAGGGGGAGAGGATAAGAGAGCGATTTTAGGGTGGGTGGGTGGAGAGGATAAGGGAGGGATCTTGGGTGGGGATAGGTTAAGTAATAGGAAGGCAAAGTAACATGTAGAAGTAGAAGAGTCAGGGAGGATAGGAAATATGAGATACACACAAACATAAAATAAAAATAAAAATCAAGAGTAGAATTAATTAGGGGGAAAAAGCAGGGGTAGTAATCATCAGCTCAGACAAAGTTAAAATAGATTTAATCAGAAGAGAAAAATTGGGAAACTACACTGTATGTTAACCATATTAATCAATATTTTTTTTGAGTACACTATTTAAAATAACTAGACAGTATAAGGTTTGAATATTGTTGTAGCATAGGAAATGATGAGTTGCTGAACTTAAAAAAATATGGAAAGACTTGGACCTGTGAAGGAAGATGTTATCCACCTCTGTAATGTAATGCCAAGTAAAGGCAACTTCCCAAGGTTCAGAATACCAGCATAGGTGCTCTCCATTTTATTCAGTGACAAACCAAGAACAGAGAAGATCAAAACATGACATCATTCCAAATACAGCATTTACTAAGTGTGATTAAATAATCTCCAAGTACTACCCCACCCCAGGACCTTCCAATCATTCAATCAATTACAAAGTCTCTGTTCTAAATACTTCTCCACCCCTAGGCTATACCTTCCTTTGGTCTACTACAAAACCCCTCTTCTCAAATGGAGATTAGTTTCCAAACATAAGTAAAGTACCTTCATTTGTCAATCACAGAGCACAATAAGGTCAAAAGTTCCCCACCCCTGGATCACAATTGAATCTACCCCAGAGTTACATCAAGTTTAAACACAGCACTTAATACCCAAATGGAGGTCTTTTCTTCATCTTGACATGAGGCAAGTTCTCAGCAATCTTAGTTCCTGGGGAGACAAGGCTTAGCAAGGCCATAAGATACATTGCCAGTCCCTTCATGAATTTATCCTCTGTCTGTAGAACAGTCCTAGAACCCCTGAACACATTAGCAAAGCCCTCTCCCAGGATTTCTGTAAACATACAACAAGAAAATCCTTCTTCAGGGCTTCTGAACCAACAGAAAGGCTCCCAGACCCCTGCAGCAACAGCACTGTCCTTCACCAGTGGACAGTATTCACTCTGTCTGCAGGACAGTCTCCAGACCCCTGCAACAACAGCACTGTCC
>NW_027187419.1:21522221-21552946 GCF_028583685.1 Petaurus breviceps papuanus | reverse complement strand
CCATCCCACAGGTGGGATTAACAAACTCTGGGTTTTAACACAATCAATTTGAAAACCAAGCCAATACAGGGGAATCTTTAATTGCCATTACTATCACAACCTCAGAGAAACAGAGGACAAACAAGTATAGTTCAGTCTTACATAGATGCATATGGATGTATATGTCTATATATATGAGTATGATTACAGATATCTAAGTGTGTGTCTGTGTAAGTGTATGTATATAAGGGCATATGTATATATATTTGTGTGTTTATGTCTATGTATGTATATGTGTATAAGTATATGTATGTTCATATAAATGTATGTGTGTATATGTATATATGTGTGTTTATATATGAATGGGTAGGTGTGTATATCCATGCATAATTGTAGTCTTATTGGGAGGAAGGAGGGAAAAAGAACAAAGTAAAAAGTGCACAGAAGAGAACAAAAGAAAATTTACAAGGAAGCAAAGATGGACAGCTTGGAACACATGCAGTATTCATTACATAGTCTGTCTTGAAATGGAAATTTATTGATGTGTATTTTCAATCCCCTCATGTTGTGCTGTGCACATAGCAATGTTTTTTTTCCTTTTCTTATTTTGCATTTAAATTTTAGTACTTATGTTTATAATATTTCTTTCTCTTTTCTTATTGTGTATTTAAAAACAAATTTTTAAAAGCACACACACAAACACACATGTAAAGGAACTCATAATCTTCACCTCTCTTCCTCTCCCCAAACCTCCCTTCTTTTGAACATCTCTGTTTCTGCCATGGACACCACCAGCCTTCCAGAAATTCAGGTTCACAGCCTCAGAGTGATTGTCAACACCTCCCTCTCCCATATACCTAATTTCCAAGCAATTGTCAACTTTGTATTTTTAACCTCTATAGTATCTTTCATATCTATCCTTTCTTTTCACTCATACCATAACTATCCTATTTCAGGTCTTTGTCAGCTTATATCTAGGCTATGGTATTAGTCTCTTAAATGGGTTCTCTATGTGTCACAGTGGATAGAGAATTGGACTTGGAGTCAGAAAGACCTTAGTTCAAATCCAGCCTCAGACAGTAGATATTTGACCTGGGCATATCACTTAACCATTGTCTTCCTCAGTTTCCTCAGCTGTAAAATGGGAATAATAATAGAACCTCCCTTCCAGAGTGGTTGTGAGGATCGAATAAGATAATATTACAAAGTGCTTAACATAATGCCTAGCACACAGTAGGCACTTAATAAAAGCTTATTCCATTCACTCCCTACCCCAAATCTTTCACCTTTCCACCCCATCCTCCCCACAACTGCTAATGTGATTTTTCTAATGCAGAAATCTGACTTGTCACTGCCCTCCTCAATAACTATAATGACTTCCTATTATCATAGGATTACAGGATTTAGACCTTGTAAAGGATGTCAGAGGTCAACTAGTCCAAATACCTTATTTTACAGAATGTAGGAACTGAAAGGAGGAATGGGGAACTGAAATCCAGAGGAGTTAAAGAACTGAAGCATTGTCACAAAGATAGTAAGTGAAAGAGCTGGGAATCACACCTAGGACCTCTGAATTCAAGTCTAGCACACTGTATTATACTGCTTTATTCTTAGATTACTTGCCTTACTCTCTAAGAGCAAATTCAAACTTCTTGGTCTAGTATTTAAAGCTCTTCAAGTTGTACTGTACATTACTCTTCTGAACACATTTCATGTTTCCATCAAATGGCCTACATCCTATTCCACACACAGGACACTCCATTTCCTATCTCTGCACCTTTGACCTTGTGCCTAGAATGTACTTCCCCCTCCTAAAATCCCTAGCTTCCTTCAAAACTCATGTCCCACCCAGAGCAGAAGATCGAGTCAGTGAAGATTTTGACTGTCTCTTGATGATAGTGAGGGGTAAAAGTGAGGAGAACACAGGCAACTAACTATACCAAAAGGCCACAAATGAGGCTTGTTAATATTTGATGGCTTGATTATTATCCCCATTTTACAGTTGAATAAACTGAGTTTCAGAGAGATTATGTAATTTGGCCACAGTCAAAAAATTGAGTGTCAGAGGTAGTGTTTATACCATACTGACAAGTCAATGGTTCACGCAATACATGTTACTGTCGTCTATATTTCCTTCATTTCCTCACAGGTCTATTCATAATTAAGTTTTAAAAATAAGTTTTAACAATTTCCAATATGGAAAAAGTGGTTTTTCCCAATCTCTCTCTGTCTCTTTGTCTCTCTCTCTGTCTCTGTCTCTCTGTCTCTGTCTCTCTGTCTCTTTGTCCCTCTCTCTGTCTCTCTGGCTCTGTCTCTGTCTCTCTCCATCCCCCTCTATGATTGTATGAATGTATGTATGCATGCATGCATGTATGCATGTATGTATGTATGTATATTAAAACTGCCTACCTGGGTAAAACCCGACACATTGAGCACTTCAATGGCAAAGAAAAGTAGGTGAATATCTGTTTACTCAAATAATGGAAAACAGAATTTCCAGGATTTTTCCCAAATTTTCTCAACTTTGATCCTTGTATTAATCAACCTTAAAATATCAGTTGATTCAAATAGTTCATTAAGATTTAAAGTATTTCAACATTTCAACACACGTTTGGATTCTAACCTCTAAAGTTTCAAATTTCTAGTGGTTCTTTGGGCAGGGTTCTTATTTTTTTTTTAATTGGCATAGCTAATTCATTGTACCATGTCAAAGGAACTTGCATCCTCATTTTCAGCCTTCTTCGGTTACTAACTGTTTGTTCCAGATATGAAGCACTGTGCCTTTAGGGATAGGATGCTGACTGTGAAGAACTGGTTTCAAAAATGGTCTCTGATATTTATTAGATGTTTGGCCTTGGGCAAGTCACTTAACATCTGTTTGCTTCGAGCAACTTACTGGGGCTTATGTACAAAGTCTTCAAGCAGTTGCCATATTCATTGAGGTGAGGTACTAGGAATATTCTTCAATGGTGAAATCACGGATCATTCAAATGTTCTTTCATGTGTGGGGTTTCCACTCAATTCAAATGAATTATCTTTTCCTCTGCTACAATTTTACTCCCTCTTCTTCCAAATTAATCACTTTTTTTTTCACTTGAGAATGATTATCTCAGAGTTTACAATGGTCATCATTATGGTAATAAGTAAATTTTTATTTTGGTGAAATTCCTATGGAATAAATATCCTCAGTGATATATAGAAAAGGAGCCAAGGAACTGAACTATAGTTTAGCATGCAATTTTCTTTGATTTAGTTTCTTTGGTGCAAAGCATCAATCACTGTGGCTTTTGCAGGAAAATGCTAAGCCATTTTTGCAAAGAGAGAAAAGAAGGAAGGGAGGAGGGATGAAGGGAAGAAGGGAAGGAGAGAGGGAGGAAAGAAAATAGGGAACGAGGGAGAGAGAGGAAGGAAGCAAAATAAGCATTTATTAAGTGTTCAACATTTACTAAGATGCTATGATAAATACTGGGGATACAAATACAAATAAAAATTTCTTGCCCTCAAAGAGTTTACATTCTTTAAAAAAATTTTTTTTAAGTTTCAAATTCTATCCCTCCTTCCAGATCCTTCCCCATTCATTGAGAAGGCAAAAAATATAATGCCTGTTATGCATATGAAGTTATGGAAAACATTTCTGCATTAGCCATATTCAGGAGAGAGGTAGTAGAGCAAGAAAAATAAAGAAAAAAAATACTTCAATTTGTAATTTGAGACTATCAGTTTTCTATCTATATGTGGAGAACATTTTTTATCATGAGTCCTTTGGAGATCCGGTGTATCATTATCATCATTATTTAGTCTTTCACAGTTGAGTATCTTTATAATATTCCCGTTTTACATATGAGGAAACTGATAATAAGAAAGATTAAGTGATTTGCCCAGAGTAATACAGCTAATGACTAACTCAGAATTTGAATTCAGGTATTCTTAAATCCAAATTCAACATTCTATCCACTGCACCATACAACTGCCTTTACCCAATGCAACCAAAATTTGAAGAAAAGCAGGGAATGGGGAAAATTACAGCAAGTTACTTTGATAAAAATCTCATTTCCCTAATATATTGGAAATTTAGCCAAATTTATAAAAAGTACCACTAGTAGATCCATACCTTAAGAAGATCAAAAAGGAAAAGGACTCATCTACAAAACTATTTATAGAAGCTCTTTTTGTAGTGGCAAAGAATTAGAAATTGAGGTGATACTGATCCATTGGGAAATTGCTAAACAAGTTATGGTATATAATTATGATGGAAAACTATTGTGCTGTAAGAAATTATGAAAGTGATGGTTTCAGAAAAACCTGGGAAAACTTAAATAAACCAATGAAAAGTGAAATGAGTAGGACCAGAAGAACAATATACATACAATAACAGCAATATTATAAATTTTATTATCCCTTCAGCAAATCACAAGAAATTTACTTTTGAGTGTAATATAGCAAATGGACAAGTCACTTCCTTTCTCATTTGGGTTAACTCCTTGCAGGATATGGTGTTTTGCTGCAGAATCAATATAATGGTTCAAAGCCAATGGACTAATTCAGCTACTGCTGAGACAGGCTTCAGTGGTTTCTGCTGCCAACCCAGACTGCTGAGGGGAGCATTTATGGCATAGCCGGCCTTTTGAAGCTCATGAGGCCATAATCTTGTCCATTCCTTCTCTGCATATTCATTCCTCTAAGATCATAAATGAATAAAATCCCAAAGAAGCAAGCACCATGTATTCAGGGATATATATGGCCGCTGATTGGGGTGAGAAGGTGGCCGAAGCTGTTGTTTCTCTACCTCCCCAGAGGTTTATAGTAGTTCTTCATTTGATAGCTGCCTGGTGCAGAAAGCACCAGGTAGGGGTGCATTAATGCTTTTGTGTGCAAATTCAATTTTTGTCTTTGTCCTTCCAGAACCGAAGGGAACCAACAAGCACCTCTTCATCAGCACCAGCCTCATAGTTATTCATGGTAGTACTAAATCTCCCCCAAATTAGATTAAAACTAAGTAGGGAATATTGAGCATGCTCTAAAGATTGGGTCCTCATTGACAAGGTAATAATCAGCTATAAAATGACAGATTTGAACAAGATGAACTCTCAGAACCCTCCTACCTCTAAGGGATTAGAGTAGATAGTTTAAAGCTTTAGTGAGTCTCACTGATTTAAAGTACAAGGTCCTTAAAACACTGATATTTGTGCCCCATAGAGTACCTCATGACAGGAAAATCCAACTTACTGACACCACTACCTTCACAAGGGCAAAAGGGAGGCTATAATTCTTGTCCTCTCTGAAGCTTCCAAAGAATGCACATGTATTGAGCCCCTCCATTCAAAAAGGAAAAATGAGTATTCAACAGTCCTTCCTCTCCAGAGAGCCCTGTTCTATGTAAGATGTGCACACATTTCCAACAATAAAAATGAATCATGGACCCTCAAACACATTTACTACTATGTTTATTCTTCTAGTTTCCAAACAGACTCCAAAGGAATGAGAGCAGTTTGAAATGGAGGTGGTATCGCAAAGCCCATCTGTGAATCTGAGCCCATGTCACTGAAGAAAGGCAAGTCTCACTTGGAAAATATTTGCATCTTATTGAATTAGTCAACATAAAAGGAAAGAAATTTGGCCTTTTTCCAGTTCTCTGAAATAATTTCCAGCCATGATTGCCACTGGGACCTGGCTCTATTATGATATTTCAGTCAATGCATTTCCTAACTGTCATCCTTTCAAGGGACATGCATAGGCTGGAGATGGGGATTTTTCCAGAAGAAAAACTTTGCTATTTGTTAATTTATTGTGATTCCATTGGTATGAGGAACTCCTAGCCAGGAAACTCTCTTTGCAAACACATATCTACAAATCATAATTTTAGGATATCATCCGGGGGCACTGAGAAAGAATGAAAAATAATTTATTAAGGGCTTGCTATGTGCCAAGTACCATGCTAAACTCTTAGGATAAAAATGCTTCATTTATTTTTGTTTTATTCTTTTTTGGAGGGGGAAGAAGGCAATTAGGGTTAAGTGATTTGCCCAAGGTCACACAGCTAGTTTTTTTGTATTAATTGTCTGAGGCCAGATTTGAACTCAGGTCCTCCTGACTCCAGGGCCAATGCTATATTCACCGTGCCACCTAGTCATCCCTAAGGAAACAAATACAAACATGAGATGGGTTTTACATTCCAGGAGTTTAGGCTCTAATGGGGAAAGAAAATAAGTAAAAGGGATCTTGAAAGGAGGGAGGCATATGTGTGAACTAGTATGGTTTGGAAAAGGCCGGGAGGTTACCTGTTTCCAGGGAAGACAAAAGGTCAAGTGATTTACCTAGGATTATATTCAGAATGTAATACTAGGTAAATGTGACAGGAGTTCTGGACACTATGGCTGGATCTCTGTCAGTTCCATCACATTGTATGACTTACTGTTTGTTAACTTCCTGGAGTTATAATAACAGCTAGGATTTATATAATACTTTAAGGTTAGCATAATGTAGGTTATTTCATTGATCTTCATGACAACCCTGAGAGGAATGTGCTACCATTATCCCCTTTGTACACATCAGGGACCTGAGGCAAACAGAGTTTAAGTAACTTGTCCAGGGTCAAAGAGCTAGGAAGTGATTGAGTCAGAATTTGAACTTAGGTTTTCCAGTCTCCAAGTCCACAATGCCATCCTGGCTGCCCTAAATTTACATTTTCTTTAAAGAGCTGATAGAAGTTGGCACCTATAACTTGAAATATGAAAAAAAAAAACCTTTCTATATTTTCAAGGGAAGGTGATTTAAATCTGTAATTCTAGTCTCTGGTTGATAAGCACAGTTGAATCTCTGCACAGGCTCAACTGAATGCATACAGTAAACAGAATTCACATTCAGATTCCTGCTTCCCTCACTTGACAGAATTAGGAAGATCTGCCTATTCCATTTCAAGGAAAATTAAAAACGCCTTTTAAAATTGTGTTTTCTTCTTTCAATATTTTTTATTATCTCTTCCCCAGAGATGATTTATGTTAAACTGCTGACTTCATTTTATTTCATTTTACTTCTCTTCACCTCATTTCACTTCACTTCATTTCACTCACATATCTACCTGAGACTGGAAGCAATAGAAAACCAGTCACAGCAAATGGTCTCTTCCCAATTTTTCTTCTACTTTTCTTTTCTTTTTTTTTTTGCCTTTTTGGAGGGCAATTGGGGTTAAGTAACTTGCCCAAGGTTACATGGCTAGTTTTTTTGTGTGGGTGTTAAGTGTCTGAGGCCGGAACCGACGGGTCCTTCTGACTCCGGGGCCGGTGTATTTACTCACTGCACCACCTAATTGCCCCTCCTCTACTTTTCTTACTTGACTTTCAAAATCCTTTTTGAGCTCTTCCATGGCTTGGTACCAGTTCATATTTTTCTTGGAGGTTTTGGATCTAGGAGCTTTGACTTTGATGCCTTATTCCGGTTATATGTTTTGATCTTCCTTGTCACCAAAGTAAGATTCTGTAGTCTGACTTTTTTCCTCACTGTTTGCTCATTTTCCCAGACAAATACTTGACATTTTAGTTCTTTGTTAAGGTAGGTCTCTGCTTCCAATGTGAAGAGTGTACTGCCCCAAGAGTTAGGTTTTGTGCAGTTGTTTTCAGAAATATTTCTAGGGACCTGTACATTTTCAGTTCTTCCAAGGTGGTATGATCAAAGGAGAAGTGTTTACTCCTCTACTGGCCTGTATGCTGGTCTGTGAGAGACCACAAGCACTCTTTTCTGCCTTGGCATTGTAAGGGGATTCCCTCTGTACTGCTACAAGCTGTGCTACACCAGCGCTTCTCCTCACCCTAGGACCTCTACCCAGGACTGCAACCCAGATCGAAGCATGGATAAAGCAAGAGAATCCTGCCTCAGTGCCAGCAAAGAGATCCCTGTGATCTCCCTCTGATCAGCTGCTCGATCCCCACACTGTTTGTAGGCTGAGAGCTCCAGAAGCAGCCATTGCCACTGTCACCAATGCAGCTGCCACCATCCTGGGCCTGGAACCAGGTCCACATCATGCTCCTCTCTCATCCAGATCCAACAGACCTTTCCTACTGACCTTCTAAGTTGGTGTTTTGGGGTTGAGAAGTCTGGAAACTGCCACAGATGCCAGTGATTCAGTCCCCTGAGGCATGCTCCGGGCTTGCCCAGGCCCATGCTGAACTGTGCTCTTCTGTCAGACTGGTGAAACAGACCTTTCCTGTCGACCTTATAGTTTGTCTTGGGCTGGAAATTTGTTTCACTCTGTCATTTTGTGCTCTAGAATTTGTTTAGAGTCATTTTTTACAGGGATTTAGTGGGGTTTGGGGGAAAGCTCAAGCAAGTCCCTCCTTTTACTCTGTCATCTTGGCTCCACCCTCTAAATGGTCTCTATCTAGTGATTCTCAGACCCTTCTACACAGAGTGCAGACTCATTTGGCCAGAAGTGACCTCCACCCCCAGTTCCTGCACCCCAAGCTCCTAGTGTTTGGAGGGAAGAGCCATGAAAATTGCTTACACCTTGTTGCAACAGAGTCTATGCTCAGTCATCATAATGTAAGACCATAAAGGGCAGATTCCCGCTTCCTTATTTTTGTGTTTTAGGGTCAAATTTTGTTGAGGAGAAAAATCTTCCCTATCCTTTTCCTCTCAGTTCTTTTTTCTTTCTAATTACTACCAAGTAATTTTACATGATTACTACATTATGATATAATTTGGGTCTGGTAAAGTCATTCAAAAATATTTATGAAGCACCTACTATGTATCTGTTATGCATCTCTAGTGCAGAGAGTTCAACTCCAATGGGCTGGCCATGTTCTATTTTTTTTTTTTTTTGCTTTTTGGAGGGGGAAGTTAGGGCAATTGGGGTTAAGTGACTTGCCCAAGGTCACATGACTAGTTTTGTGTTAAGTGTCTGAGGCCAGATTTGAACTCAGGCCCTCCTGACTTCAGGGCTGGTGCTCTATTCACGGTGCCATCTAGCCGCCCCTATGGGCATGTTCTTCTAATGCAAGATGTACACTTGACAAAAAGACTTTAATGGAGAGCACACACAAGGCAAGTGGTGCAAGTGATGCAAAAACACTCTCTGAAGAACTTGGGAATTGATTGGGTGACATGGGAGATGCTGGCAAAGGACCACTCAGCATGGTGTGCCCACATCAAAGAAGGTGCTGTGCTCTATGAACAAAGCAGAATTAAAGCAGTTCAAAAGAAATGTGAGATGAACCAATTTAGAGAATCCCTGCCAACTGTTCACATGGACTTTTGTGACCTGTGGTAGAGCATTCTGAGCTCATATTGGTCTGCTCAGTTACAGTCAGAAACTTTGTAACCTGATGCTAGCATAATGATTTCATTTTGACCCTTTTCAAGGATGAAGGACAACAGCCAACCCACCAACTATGCATCAGGTTTTTGTCCCCAAGGACATAAATACAAAGAATGAAGCAATCTCTTCCTGCGATGGGCTTATATTCTTACGGAGAAAATGATAAGCCCGCAAAAATACATACTCCATGAATATGAATTTAATAAATGCAAATGTATGCAAAGCAGTAAAATACAAAGTAGTTTGGGAGGAAAGGCCCTAATAACTCAGAGTATCAGTCATGCAGAAGATGGTTCCTGAGTTGCCTCTCAAAGGAAGATAAGGATTCTATGAGGAGATAAGGGCTTGCATTTCAGGCATTTGGGTGAGTGAGAGCAAAGTCAGAGAGAAAGGAGTATGTGTATGCTGTGTCTGAGGAACAGAGAAGTCAGTTTGGCTGGATGGCAGAGGGTAGGAGGGAAAATAATAGCCAGTGAGGAAGGAAAGATAGGGTGGAGATAGGTTGTGAAGGACCTTAAAAGCTAAACAGAAGAGTTTGTATTTCAGAGGCAAAAGCAAGATATTGAAGTTGATTTAATAGACATAACCAGATCTGAAATGTAAGGAAAATAATTTTGGCAGCAGTGTATAAGATGTATAGTCTGGAGATTGACCTGAGGTAGGGAGACTAAGTATAAAGCTTTTGCAAAAATATAGGTGAGAGGTGACTAGAGTCTGCACTAAGGTGATAGCTGTGTGAGTAGAAATAACAAGTCCGAAGACTGAGATGTTATGCAGGTAGGGAAACAACGATATTTTGTAACTGACTGGGTATATCGGGTAAATCCATAATGCTAAGATTACATATGTGGGAAACAAGAAGGATGATGGCGCCTTCAACAGACATAAGAAAGTTTGTAGGAGGGAATGGTTTGTAGGGAAAGATAATGAACTCAGTTTTGAATGTGCTGAATTTAAGATATCTCTGAGACAGTAGGATTCAAATGTCTAATAGTCAATTGGTGATCTGAGACAGAAGCTCAGGGGGAGAGGCTGAGGCTAGAGATAGGGATATAGGAGTCATCTACATAGAGAATATAGTTAAACTCATAACAGTTAATGAGGTTACCAAAAAAGAGAAGGTATAGATAGAGAAGAGGACAGAACCTTGGGGAACAATCACAATTAGGGAGCTTGATAAAGATAAAGCTCCATCAAAGGAATCTGAGAAGGTTCCTTCGGATAGGTAGGAAGCAAAATAAGAGAAAGGAATGTTATGAAAACCCAGAGAGGAAAGAGAAGGTAAGAGAAGAGTGTGCTCATCAGTGTCCAATGCAGCATAAAGGTTGAAAAAGAGAAGGACAGGAAAAAAGACCATAAGAGCTAGCAGTTAAAAGATCACTGGTACATTGAGGGAAATTTTCAATTGAGTAATGAGGTCAGAAGCCAGACTGCAAAGTGTTGGGTGAGTAAGAGGACAGGAAAGGGAGGTGACTTTTCTCTAGGAGTGTGACTGATAAAGGGAAGAGAGATATAGACTGATAGCTTGAGGGGTTGGGGGAGGGGAAAACTTGGAAAGTTTTTAGTGAAACAGGGAAGGACCCAGTTGATAGTGGAAGGTTGAAGATTGGGGGAGGGGATGATTGAGGATATAGCCTGTTGGGGAAGGCTAGGGGGGATGAAACTAAGTACATGGGTAGTCAGGTTTGCATCGGCAAGGGGAAATGCTACCACTTTGTCAGAGACTGAGGGAAAGGAGAGAGTGTTTGAGGTAGGGTTAAGGAGGCTATAGATAAAAGAATGGGAGGAAGAGGCAGGGATCTGTATTGTTGAAGGGAACATCCATATCTCCAATTCAATGTTCCATTTGAGTAATTTAAATATGTGAAATGGCTAGGAAAAGGAGGAGAGATCTAACACACTGCCTTGAGAGGATAGGGTATTGAAATGAAGGTTTATTAAGGATAAGAGAGGCCTGAAAATTTTGTAGGCAATAGGGAAAGAGTAAATGGATAAGAAAAGATTGGAGGCCAAAGAGAAAGGGGGTGATACCTGAGGTAAATGCCTGGAGAATATGGGAAGAGACCAGATCAGTGTCACAAAGAAGAAGGGTTGGCCTTGGCAAGGAGAAGGGATACCTCTTTGTCAGGGACTGGAACAAAAAAGTAGAGAAAGAAGGATGTCTTACAGTGGTCTTATGGTATAGGATAGAGGGAAGAAAGAGCTCACAATAGATGGTCCCTATTTTCTTGGTAAACCAGTTTAGCTAAGGACCTCTCCTGAGACAGAGGAGGGTAGAAGTGGTTTAGGAGGCTTGAGAAGAGAAGAGAAGGTTTGGAACAGCTGCTTCAAGCAGTGCAATAGAAACTCCATCAGGGAAAAATACAGTGACTGCTATATAATATTGAGAGCCCACTTAAGATTAGACAAGTTTACGATAGACCCAGTTGGTATGATTCAGTGATTTTCTCCATCATCACTCAGCAGTGTGGCATTAAGGGTGGAGGTGGTGAAGGGTAGTACTGACCTAGGGCTGGGACTTAGCATGGCATGAACAATGACAAGACAGGTGGCCAAAGGATTCAGGGGCAAAATTATTTGCCCAAGGTCACAATGTCAGTAAGTATACTAATACAGTGCTCTTCCCGTTAAACTATGCTATATCAATTCACACAAATCTTCCCATATTTCTCTGAATTGCTTATAAATATAATTTACCATATAATAATATTCAATTATGTCCATATTTCACAGTATGTTTGGCTATATTCAGTGTATTAGCACCCAATTTGTTTCCAATTTTTGCTACCACAAAAATAAAGTGTTTCTGTGTCTATTTTGGCATCTATCAGATCCTTATTTCTGTATTCATCCTCTGTGGAGTAATAAACCAAGTAAAGGGATCACTGGGGCAAAGAGTATAAATTGTTTATTCATCTTTCTTAAATAATTCCCAGTCCATATCCAGAATGGATAGGTCAATTCATATTTTCACAAATGTATAATAGTAGCCAGCATTTATGTAGCACTTGAAAGTTTGGAAGTTAATTTGCAAATATTTTCTCATTTGATCCACACCAACCCTGTCTGATAGGTGCTATTTATGCTTCTGTTTTACAGATGATGAAACTGAGGCTGTCAGAGGTTAATGATCTGCTTAGAGTTATATATCCAGAAAGTATCTGAGGCTGGATTTGAACTTATGTCTTCCTGACTACAGGTCCAGCATTCTATCCACTGTGCTACCTAGCTGCTTCCATGATAGGACCAGTATTTTTCTGATGCTGCTTTCTGGTCTGGGGATATAAAAATTTCCAGCCATCTGTGATCAGGGTCTCTCAGACTTGGTGGGTGTCTGAGACCATGTGAATTGCCATACCCATAATGACTTACTGATAAGATCTGTTTCTAGATGGAGACAAGGAGGGGAAGGGGGAAGCTTCCAAAAAAGTTAAGGGCCACTGTATCCTTGTTGCATATTCTTACTGTGTTAGGGCAAAATAAATCTCCTCTTTTGTTAAATGTTCAGTGACTTGCAAGTACCTCATTCCGTCCCAATGTTGAAATTAAACTAAGAAGGTGGTGGTGCTAGAACCATGCTGAAAATAGCCTCCAATGTATAATAGTGTGACTCTCTTCCTATTAGTCCTCTAACATTGATTCCTCCTACCTTTTAAAAAAAAATCACCTTTGCCAATTTTCATGAAGGGAGATAAAATCTCAGAGTTTTCATCTATATTCCTCTTATAGGTTTTGATTTGGATATTGTTTTCATGCTGTTATCTACAGTTCGCAATGTTATCCAGGACAATGAAGGTAATTGTTCTATTCTGCCCTGCTCAGACCACAGCTGAAATATTGTATTTATTTCTGTGTCCTTAGAAAGGATGATGAGAGATTGAAGTGTATAGAGGGGGCCATCCCTTAAGGTGATGGGGTCCGGATACCATGATACGTAAGACTCAGATGAAGTTTTATAAAGCCTGGAGAAGGTAAGACTTAACGGACTCATCAGTATTTGAAGGACTGTCATGTGGAAGAGGAATTTTAGGTTTTTGTTTTGTTTTGTTTTTGTTCATCTGAACTCCAACCAGGGGAACTAGGAACACATTTACAGAGAGATAAATTCTGATGTTAGGAAAATCTATTTTATCCTTCAGGTTGTTCACAAGTTGAATGGAATGTGACTAGATTTTGACTCATCGAGGATATTTTAAAGGAAATGCCAGGGGCAGCTAGGTGGTGCAGTGAATAGAGCACCGGCCCTGGAGTCAGGAGGAGACCCGAGTTCAAATCCGGCCTCAGATACTTAACCAAAAACTAGCCATGTGACCTTGGTCAAGTCACTTAACCCCAGTTGCCCTCCCCCCAAAAAAGAAAAAAAGAAAACTCCTGTTTCAGAATGGTTTGGGATACACAGGCCTCTGAAGTACCTTTCACCTCAGATTCTTTGATTTTGTGAGCATAGACACAATGCTTCCCCAAGTTCATCATCTCTTCATCACATCAACTGAATTAGCTGATCAGTTCCATTCTAACATGGCACTAAGTTTTGATAGTGGGCAGGGTAGAAGCATGAGTTCAGAGCACAAGATACTTTCTAAAGAGTAGAGGTCATGTTAAGGGCCCCTGGGTAGCTTGATGTCCTGCAGAACATGCCAAATGAACAAGCCAAATGTCCTGCAGGACATGAGGTGGAGAAAAATTGTCAAGGATCAATTTAAACTTTGTGAATTTGAGTTTCAGACCCAGGTTGTTGAATCACCATCTTAAATGTACTTTAGAATCCTTTAACAACACCTTGAGCTTGGCCAGCTTCCCTCTGTATGTTATAGTCAACACCTAAAAACACAGCCTAACCCAAAAGCTTGGTCTTTGCCAAAGTTCAAGCTGTCCTTGTGAATAAACATGCAAAGATTTGCGCTGCTGCTCACTGACCTCCCCAGCAGGAACAGAGAGGAGTCTTTAAATTGCTTTACTTAGGTAGTGAAAAACCTCTGCCAACATAATTGACAAGTTGATTTGTTGTGTTGACTTTCAATTGGTTTTGCTGGTAGTGAATCAGCTATATTCTTAAAAGGGACTACTTACTATTGGGTGTGAGGTGAAAGCATAAATCATAGCTTTGATTTTATTTGACCTGTTGTTTCCCCAAAGTAGTGTGTCACCACAGTGTCCTTCTGGCCATAAAGAAGAGGAGCACTGGTAGGCTGCTTTCACAAAGTGAATTGCAAGTCTGGCCATTTATCTTCTGCTCAACTCTCCAGGCTCTTCTCTGAGATTTTTCAGTTAAGAAGGAAATGAAAATGATGAGTCACACAAGCACTAAAAGTATCTCAAGGAGATTTAGAACATTCCTAAAACAAATGAGCTCTGGGATGGGCTGGGTAGGAGAAAATTGGGTGAGTGTGACATTTAGATGTTAAGATACCCTAATTTCAAGCTGGATCTCCAACTGCAGCTGTCATTTTTATAGCTTTTCATCTTCTTGCTTTCCCCACCCCACCCTGAAACAATCTTATATTTATTTTGCCTGTCTGTCTATCCATCTAATCTGTCTACTCATCTATGTATCTCTCTATCTTTCCATTATCTATCTATCCATCCATCTATCTGCATGGCATTCCCCGCCCCCCCGGGACCCCTTATAGAATGTAAGCTTTTTAAGGGCATGAAGAGGCCTGGAAAACTTGCCAGGAATGTTGTCTTTGTAGCCCCAGTGTGCCTAGAGCTGTAGTTTGCTCAAAGTAAGTACTTAATAAGTATTTGCCAGTTAATTTGTCAAATATTCTTTCTTCCCTTCCCCCAGCCATCTTTCCTAATTGGCTTTCTTAATCACCTGATGAAGACAGAGCATGGCATAGTGAATACAGAGTTAGTCCTGGAGTCAAAAAGACCTAGGTTTTATCCCTGACACATATGATGTGACCCTGGGAAAGTCATTTAACTTTTCAATTTTTCCAGACAGCTCTCTAAGACTACTCCCTTCTCCAGCTCATACCCATGTCTGCCTTTTTGCAAGCCATATAAAAGCACTTTGAATCTCACCCTTAGCACTTATCTATTGGTTCTTTATGTCTTGAATTTTCTTATCATTATTTTCTTGAATGTCATTGAATGATCTTTTTTTTTCATTAATGTCACTTTATTCTTTAACCAAACTGTTTCTTTTTTTTTTTTTTCAACTCTCACAGTCTTTAGTATAGTACTGGATGAATAGTCGGAGTTCCATTAATATGGATTAATTCCCCATAGAAGATATGTAGTTACCAAATTTTCTGGTCAGTTTCCTAGAACTATAGATGCCAAGAGTTGGAAGGGACCTTAGGTGTCATCCAACTCCTGTCTGAATAGGAAGGTTCTTTACAACATTCTTGGCAGGTTGTCTAGACCTCTGCATTAATCACTCCAATGATGGACAACTAACTTTCTCTTCAGGGGACCCGTAAATTCCTTAAGGGCAGGAATTGTACATTTTTCATTTTTATCCCTGTTGCCCACTATAGTGGCTAGCTAATGGTAGCTGCTTAATGAATACTTTTAGAAATTATGGACTGATGTAGCAGCAAGCACCCCAGCGTCCCCAGGGTGGCTGCCAACACAGGTTCTTAGATCTGCTTTGCTAAAGGAAAGCAACTCAAAATGGGTTAACAAGCTTACTTCAATCAGTCAAACATATATTGTTTACCTAGTTCAGGGGGAAAAGGTCAGCACCCCGAACTTCAGAGTATACAGACAGAATTATCAAGACAGAAAAACAGATCAAGCAGACAGGTTTCCAAACTGTCCAACTATTACATCCATACCAAATCACAGTTACCAGAGAGGGAAGCATCAATATCTGGGTTTTTCAAAGTCAGGGGGCTTTCAACGGCTTCCCAAAAATCTCATCTGGTCAAATCACACAACACTTCTCAAAGTAAGCCCCAAAGCCAACCCTCCCATCAGGGCTTATATAGCCTTCTCCTGGCTCAGAGAATGTAAGGACCTCCTTGACCCACTGTCCAATCACAAAGTATCTCCTGAAAAACAAGAGTCCCACCACAGGCTCCAGGTGTACTTAAGCCTAGGGGCAGGAAAGATCTTAAAAATTTACATTCCCATTACAACTGATCAGGCAGCTATACTGTTATGAAAATCTCCTTGTTTTTCTGGAATTAAGATTGTAGAATCTTAGAGCTGGAATACATGATAGAGATCACAGAATTTCAGAATCTTTGAGGATGTCAAAGGTCATTCAGTTCAAACCAGAGATTAACAAGATCTTTTTTACAGCATAACCAACAGCTTGTCCTTAAAGACCTGTGATAGTGCCTCATTGTTTTAGGTAGTTCTAATTGTTAGGAAGTGTTTCCTTTTCATCAAGCATAACATTTTTCTCTCAGCAACTTCCACCTATTAATTCTTATTCTGCTCTGTTTGGATCGGATGAATAAGCCTGATTGTCTTCCATTGACAGCCCTTCAAATTTTTACGTTTCCCCCACATCTTCTTTCCTTTAGGATAAACATCCTCAGTTCCTATAACCAATCTTTATAAAGCATGATCTATTCACTTGCCTTTAGATTCCCTTGGACATTCTTTAGCTAATCACTGTCATTCCTGAAATGTGATAAACAACATTTTACATAGTATTCCAGTGTGTGCTCTGACCAGAATGCAGAGGAGCTGTTACCTTCTTAATCCTGGCTCCAGCCAAGCCTCTGAGAGATAGTTGCTTGAGAGAGGAAAGGAGAACATTTCTCCTTTCTTCTCCTTTTCACTTTGCAATCTTTGACAGATCAGAAGATTTGAGCTCCAGAAGGTTGAGAGAGAAAACTGGCAGCACTCTAGTGATGGGAATCCATGCTAGAGTTTGTGTGTAACAAAGTCTGATAATGAGCAAAGCCCCAAGTGACACACTCACAAACGACTCAATATGGTAGTGGATCAAAGGTAGTCAAGAAACAGCAACTTATGCATCAGCCACAAAATAACTGGAAAAGAATGGTAGGAGTGAATGCTTTACAGTAACTACTTTAATTTTGAGCTACTCTCCCTAGGGATCAAGATGGCAAAGGGAAAAGAATGGCCCTGGATTTTGGGATAGTAAATGTTTTTATATGAATGTTCTCATTACATCTTCTCATTAAATATCCCTTTATTTATTTTATTTTTTGGCTTTTTGGAGGGCAGTTGGGGTTAAGTGACTTGCCCAAGGTCACATAGCTAGTTTTTTTTTTAAGTGTCTGAAGCCGGATTTGAACTCAGGTCCTCCTGACTCCAGGGCTGGTGCTCTTTTCACTGTGCCACCTAGCCACCCCAAATATCCCTTTATTAAAACTGATTGATTCTAATTGATTAAATAATACCAAGATGATAATCACTATTATTGCTGTTTGGAACAACACATTGGAATTGGGGTTGGAGTAGATAGTATTGGAAAGAAATCTCATAACCCCTCAGAGCTTGTGAAGATTCTACATGGGTTAATTCAAAAAGCATTCCTTAAGCACCTACTAGGTCCAAGGCAATCTACTGGGTGCTGTGATGCAAAGCCAAAAGGTAAAACAATAAGTCCTGAGATCTTTTCAGAATAACCATTATCTTGCCATTTCCACTGTTCCCCCTCTAATACACACACACTCACCATGGTGACCTTGTAACAATTTTTTTTGACAAACCCTTAACTATCTGTCTTGGAAATGCAGTTTTTTAATGTTTGCATTTATTTTATTTTCTACTTTTATGTGGCTTTAGGTGCTTGTTTATTGAGGTGTTTTTTTGTTGCTGTTGTTTAAGAGCATCACAGGATTAAGCAGGATTTTAATGACACCAGGATTCCTGCTTAGATAATGGTGTCTGTTGGAAGGCAGTCTTCCTTTAGGGCTGTTTCATTGTCCAGTGGGAAATGACAAGCTTACAACTGAACATTTCCATCTCTCTAAGACTTTATTAGAGAATAAAAAAACACCATTCTTTTACCTTTGGGGTTATCCCAGCAGTTATGTTACACATAAGTGACCCAAAAAGGGCATGTTTCCAGAGCTAATAAAATTTTTTTTCATTTTATTTTTTCCCCTTTTAAGGAAACTTAAAAAATTTCTCTCCAATAAGAGAACTAAAAATTTCAAACTGTTTGTGGGTGAATAGAAAAAAAGATCACAGAAACTAAAACAGAAATTTCTTGGGTTTTTATTCCTTGTGATTGACAAAAGGTATACTTTATAGTACATGGCACAAAGAAACAATTAACCATAATTAGAAGGCAGCATACTATAGTGGAAAGGGCATTAATCCTTGGAAAAACTTACTGTCCCAAGTGAATAAGCTACCTTTGAATTTTTCAAATGGGGTAGAGAGATGACTACTAATCATAGAGATATTGTAGAGATATTGATCACTTATTGGATATGTTGAAACACAGTGGTTCTCAAAGTATTGCCTAGGCATACCTGGGGATTCCTGAGACAATTTTAGGGAGTCTGTGAAGTCAAAACTATTTTTGTAAAAATAATAATGTCATTAAAATTTCTAATAGAAAAAATATCAATAGATATAACCCACATAAGTAAAAGTTCTTATTGTTTTAGAGCGAGGTCTTCAGTCATTTTTAAGACTTAAAGTGTGAGACAAAAAGTTTGAGAATTGCTGTTGTAGAAGGATATTTTTTTTCCAGATCATTTGGACTAGATGCTGTCTTTGGCCCTTTCTAACTCTGAGATTCTGTAATTCTGAGTTAGAAGACATTAGATGGAATCCTACTCCTTGATGTTAATGCCTTTCCTTTGAGATCATCTCCCATTTATCTTTTATATATCTTGTCTGTATATAGTGTTTATGTGCTACTGCTGCACTTACATGCCTCCCCCCATTAGATTATGAGCTTCTTGAGGCCAGGGACTGTTTATCCCCGCCACCTGGGGATACAGTACCTATACCAATATCAGTACCAATAGTAGGCACTTAATAATGATTGTTGACTAGTTCCAACACTCACTACCTATACGATTTCAGTAAAAGTTGTACTACCTACCTTGTGAGATTATTTTTAAAGAGCCACTTCACAGGATCCTAAGCTCTAGGGTCTAGTTCTAGACCCCAGAGGCATCTAGTCCACTACTCCTGTTTTACAGGCAAGGAACCTGAGGCCAAGGGAAGTTACATGATTTGCTGAAGGTCAATTCAGAGGTTGGATTTGAAACCAGATCCTCTGACACCAGAGTCAGCATTCTTTCCACTGTGTGAGGTTGACTAACACTTAAATTGATCTATAAATAGGAACTATTATTATCCTTGGTATTTTGGGACTTATATAATGCTAACTGCTTTTTTGTAGTGAAGCAAGTAGAGCTGGCATCTCTTTCATCCTCAACTTTGACTCAAAGCTTATTTCTACTACAGGTTTGCTTGACTAATGCCATATGTTTAAGTCTTAAACTTCTTTCTGAGGTAATTACAGAATCTCACAATGGATTCAATCTCATGGTTGGAGGGACCCTCAGAAAGTCTAATCCAAACAAGAATTTCCTCTAACAATTGCTAATCCATATTTTTCTTGAAAGATTTTCAGTGAGGGGGAATCCACTGCCTCCCATGGTTGTTCATTTCTCATTTGGATAACTCTAGTTAGGAAGTTTTCCTTATATCAAGTCTAATTTTTATTCTTTGAAACTTCTGGTCATTCTTCCTATTTCTACCTTTGAAATTCATAGAATCTCCTCCATAATACTTAAGACACTTTTCACATGTTGTGTAAGTATTCCTGGGTTTTAATTAAGTGCCTCACCTGATGTAATATTGAGGTCTTTCAATATTGTACTCACTCTATATTCTGTGTTCTCCAGGTTATCAATCCTGAGTGTATATTCTAAAATATGGTGTTGGGAACTGAGTACAACATTCCGGATGTGGACTGCCTAGGACAGATCCAGTGAGATAATCTTCTTCCTTTTCTGGACCCTTTGTTTTAAAGCAACCTACAGCAGAGTCATATTAGGATCTCTGGCTGACATATCATGCTATTGAAATATATTGATTTTTCAATCAATTAAAACCCTACTTCTTTTTTCTCCAGACAGATTGGTCTGTAGCCATTCTTTACTCCATGTATTTACGAAGTTGATTTTTAAAATGCAAGTGTAAGACTTTATATTTATCCCTATACAATTTTGTCTCTTTCAATTAGGTTCAACACTCTAGCTTTTCAAACTTTTCAAATTACTTACCCCATCATCCAGTATTAGCTATCCTCTCGCAGCTTTATTTTGTCCAATCCATATTTGTCCAGTTTATGAACAGACCATCATGAAAGATTTTTGTCAAATGGGTCTTCTTGTACTTTGGTATGTAGCCCTCAGTTCATGTTTCTTGTCTGGAGCATCCCCAGTTCAGGTCACATGGAGGCTCTGCCAAAGTGCTTTTGACCATGTTTTGATAGCCTACTAGGAGGCTGCTGTGCCATTACCTTTGTGGGTAGGGGGAACCTCCTTTGGCTGGCTGCCTGTGTCTTTAAGACTGACAAGCCTGAGCTGCTCATGCTTCCCCCCCCCCCCCCCCGCCCCAATCCTTTGGGTTATTCTCTTTTTGACAGCTCCTATCTTTTGTATGGAGATGTTGAAGATCCCAGCTCACTCATAACAAGGATGCCATGAACTTAACCTAGGAGAAGGGAAGGATTCTTCTTCCTCTACTCCCTCTCTTTTACCCTATCTCTAAGAAATAGGCCTGGGGGTGTTTGTTTCTGTTCTGTTTTGTCCTCTTTCTTTTCAGGTACCGGAGGTGACTTTGACATTTATGAGTAATGGCAACATTGGAGCCAGGATTGCAGATGGAGTGGTGCTGCCAGTCAGCATAGCATGGATGCCCTGAGAAGGCAGAGTGCTTCCAGCTCTAGCTGATTTCCTGCCCTCAAGATGATTACTTTCTAATGAGGAAAGACAACCCATAAAAAGAAGTTCAAAAACAGAAGGGGAAGGGGAAAGCACCCAAGTGTATAATGGAGAATGTCCAGAAAGTCAGGAGTGGAGCTCAGAAGGCAAGGAAGATGTACATACTTTAATAATCTTAGCCAAATTCTTCATATATCCATATGACAAATCAGCAAGGGAAGACCTTAAACTTCCTGATATATCTTATTTCTAAGTCCTGCTACCCAATTACCTTCAGGATCAAATTAAAATTTGTTAGACTTTTTAAACTCTCCACACCCTTCCTACCTTGTCAATCTTTCTTATTGGTCTTCATGTAGACGACACTCCATCTTCTGACTGAGCCTTTTCACTGTCTGTCCCTCATGTCTAGAACACTCTTGTCTTTTTTACCTTGGCTTCCTGGCATCCATAGCTACATTTTTTTTATGTTAAAAAATCTCAGCTGTGTATCGTCAGTTTATCATTGAACAAACTACTTGAAAGTACAGTACTACAATCTTCTGTTGGTTGTCACAAAGTTTTTGACACTGTTCCACACTCATGCTTATTCATAGACTGAGAATATATAAAATAGATCCAAAGTATTCATGTTCGTATGGAGAATTATTTACTATTTAAAACATCCTACCAACTCAATACAGTTAAATTTAAGATTCAGCTCAAATCCCATCTTCTGTAAGAGGTCTAGCTTCTTCCCTCTGAAATTATCTCCTATTTACACTTGTATATATTTTGTGCATACATGGCTATTTATAAGTTTTCTTCGCTGTTAAGAATTGTAAGCTCCTAGAGGGCAGGGACCATGTTTTTGTGTTTCCTTGTATCTCCTGTACATAATGTCATGTTTGAACCGCAGTAAGAATTTAATAAATACTTTTTGATAATTATAATGATGAAAGTTTGAGAGTCTTTGCCTTTTGAGTATGTAAGATTGAACATGTTTTATTAAGAAACTTAATACAAAGCCATTGTAGGTATGATGTCATTCTGGGTAGTCATCCAAAGACAGTAGTAGAAAGAGATAAAGCACATAACAAGATCCTCTCACCTCTGAACTGTGAAAAATGAATATATATATATATATGTATTATATATATGGACTTGGAAGTATGAAGCCTTTAAAGAAAATGGAAATTCCTTGGATATTTATTTTCTGCACTTGATCCACCTGGGGTTGGGTGTTTTGATTGTTTTTTGTTTTGTTTGTTTGTTTACTACTATACTGTGAGAAAATAATAGATAATACAGACACTCTAAATGAGAGTGTTTGAACCTTATGTTTTTTTCAGAGATGCTAAGGGGACATTTTAAAGCAGTGTGACCACTGTATTATTGTATGTGCAACTTTTACAATGGTATAACATTAAAAAAAAATTATGTATTAGAGTGCAATAGCACTTTTGAGCATTTGTAGCATGTATGACTGATCTAGTCCCCATGGGAACATAGACATTCTGTAGCTCGTTCTGATATACTAACCAGTGGGTTTTTATAAATAATTTTCTGCAGTAGATTTCACCTTTACAGTCAACCAGTTGACCAAATGTGTAAAGAAAGGAACACATTATCTTGTATTTTGCTATTAAACAATTGATAGGAAAGCAAACCACATAATTAAAGGCTCTCCTCTTGACAAGGTATCTCATATGATAATGTTAAGATAATACAAGATCTCTTGATAGAGAGAAGAATAATAAATAGGGCAGCTTCAATGCAACCTATGAAATGTTACAGAAGTTAGTAGAAGGCTTCCAGAATATTGGGTAGATTATTTATGGAAGATTTATAAGACAAGGCAAGAATCAGACAGGAGAAAGTGTGGCTGGGTTGTGATATATCCTGTTAGAGATAGTATCTGGTTTTAAGTCCACAGTAAACTCCATTATTGTGTGACCATGACAAAATCTCAGTTTCTCATGTAAAATGGGGATCACATTGTTTACAAAGTTGAATCAGGAGTCCATTGAAATACCAAAGTTCTACAATTTACAAAGTTGCCAGTGGTTCACAAAGCATTTTCTTCACAACAATCAGGTCATACAAGTACTATAATCTCCATTTTATGAATGAGGAAACTGAGGCTTTCCCAAGGTCATACAATTGGTAAATGTAATAAGGGCTTGAAACCAGGTGTTTTGATTTTGATTCCAGTTTTCTTTGAACTAAACCCTATTGTATTGCTTCTTGACTGTACAATAATGACTAAATTTTAACACGTAAACAGAAAAAAGACATCAAAGTCAAAGTAAAATTCTTTGCCAATTGTTTTGGATTATATGAGAATCTTTAGATCACTTATCCAGATATAGAACAAAATTCCTTTCTCACATTTTCAGTTGTAATATAATTACACTAAACAGGAAACACTAATGTCTAAATGTCTAAGCAATTTGGATATAAAAATAATTTTAAAAATTAAAATCTTTCTCAATTTAATTAAGGAAAAAAATTCATGAAATGTCTTTAGATTGAAACACTGTCTAGAACCAAATGTGAGATATGTTTGAAAGGCATTAAAATTAAAACAAATTGTTTTCTTGCATGATAAATAGCAATATTATAAATGATGAATGACCTCCTAAAGAAGTTATTTTTAAATGTTTTCAATTCCTATTAGGATATTAATGATAGTGCTTTCTGGAAATGTGTCTAAACATGCTATCATTTGGAACTCAACATTTTAAAAAGTGAATTAAAATTTTTTTGCATTTAATTGGGGAAAATAAAATATTAAATTAAAAAAACATGCTATCAGATATTGTCTATGAATTTCCAGAGTGTAGCAAAGTAAAAGAACTTAATGTAATAGATTTCATTTCTTTTTTTCCTCTGGTTACCAGGATAGAAAGATTTCAACAAACATTTTTGTATCAATAGACATTTATAATTAACTGACACTTTCCTGCCCATGCACTTGTTCTATTCAATAGTGTTGTTCATTATAATTTATCACTTCAACTGTGAAATTGACCTCTGTTTGACTGCGAAATTATTGGTGAGCCAGGATGGCCTCTGTACTTTAGGACACATGAAAATTTCATCAACAATTGTAAGCATTAGAAAACAATAGAAGAAAAGAAAATACAGGTAATTGATATATACTAGAAAAATGGGCCTTGGTTAAAGAATGGGTCTAAAGAGTTTCTTGGTAAGAAAACTGTTTCCTTTATGTTACTACAAAAGTCTCAACTAAAATTGAATTTTTGTGTGTGCACTTCAGTGGCTTTTTCTTTGTTTTGATGTTTTAAATAAGTGGATGAATACATTTCTCTTGATGACAGTTTTAATATATATATTGAAGGGAAGAGGATGAGGTCATTGTTTTAATTTCCGGCCAGCCCCATGAATATACAGTTGTGTTTCTGTAAACAAAAAGTGTTATCATTTTGATTGTATCAATTGTTCATTTCCATCAAACAACACATCATTTCCATCAGAAGACTAGCCCCTTGGTAGAATGAATCCAAAGTGTGATGAAACTGATAAATAATTTTTAACCAAAATGGTTGAAGGATTTACTAGTAGCTAGCACATAGGAAGATTTCATGTATCATGCTCTGTACATAAAATACTGCTCAGAAACAAAATCAATCAAGGAATTGCTTTAGATAAATGATTCACTTGCAAATACATGAAGTGTTTATTATTTCTTCAGTTTTGGGGAACTCCTAATATGGAAACTCCCTCCACCAATACATTTCAACCTATCTATAACTTTGTAGATATGTCTTAGGGAGTTGTTTGAAGCAAATAGAGGTTAAATAATTTTCCCAGGATCACATAGCCAATAAACGGCATACAAATGAGTATTTGCAAGTAGCTTGTAACTTATAAGTACTCTGTAATTTTTTTAATGTTAATCTGAAGTTGAGATAAATGCACTAATGCATGCATGCAGTTTTGTAAATCTTAAAATCACTATATAGGGGTGGCTAGGTGGCTCAGTGAATAGAACATCGGCCCTGGAGTCAGGAGGACCTGAGTTCAAATCCAGCCTCAGACACTTAACACTTAGTAGCTGTGTGACCTTGGGCAAGTCACTTAACTTCAACTGACCTGCCTTCCCCCCTTCAAAAAGCAACAACAACAACAACACAGCACTATATAGGTTTAAGCTCTTATTGTTGTTATTATTGTTAATTATAATAATTGTTCCTCATACATTGTCTAGGTTGTCTTCACTACCATTACCTTACAAGTTATCTTCTTCTACAAATGCTCCAGGTTGTTAAAACCACATCAAAAAATATTTTTTGGAGCTGTCTTAAAGGATTGTTCTTGAAATCTTTGTTTAATGTGAGAGTCACCTAATCAACAATAATCAAACATCTACTATGGGTCAGACATTGGCCTAGGCACATACCTGCAGTGATAATCGTATCTAAAGATCAATCCATTATGCTCTGGACTAGCCTTTAGAGGGATTCCAATGTGAGCCAATCCTGTGGTGAAAGTGAGAGATTATGGGGGAAGGGAGGGCCAGTCAAGATGGTGAAGTAGAAATAGGACCTCTGAGGGGCTGCGGCTCTCACCACCTCCAATCCATGTAAAAGGGGTCTCTGAACAAACTTTGGAGCTACAGAACCCACAAAATGACACAAAGAAACTAACCTCCTGCTTAGGACAGCCTGGCAGACTGGCAGGAATCGACCAGCATGGCGCTCTGGGAGCCAAGCCCAGCTCCACGATGAGATTTTAGCCCCAGGGCAGGCCTGACCAGCCACTGGCTGGAGGGACTCCAGATCACCAGCAGCTATGGTGGTCCAGAATTATCAATACATAGATGCTAAGGACAAAGTGAGAGATCAGTGCAGTGTGGACTTTGGGACCAGTAGTTGGGAGTGCATTGGCTTTTGCCCCCAGGACAAGAAGCTGCTGAGGGCTGCAGCATAGCCATGGCCACGTGGCACCTTCAGTTCCTGGTCTGCATACTGTAGGGGGACTGCTAAGTGACCTGTCTGAAGGGTAATCGCTCTTGCTTTAACCTGCTTGGATCTGGATTGCGGTCTAGGGTGGAGGTCCTGGGGTATGTGTCCAGCTCGCCAGAGAGTGTGAAGGCTTCAGAGAGGGCACCCAACTAATACCTCCAGCATCTGAGAAAACGGGGTTCCCCTTTCTGGTAGCAGAGTCCTACTGTGGCAAAAACCCCAAAAGTAAAGTAATTGAGTGGCAACATGACCAGGCAAAGGAAGGAAAGCAAACAGAAGAATCCAACATTAGACTCCTATTTTGGGGACAAAAAGGATCAAAGCATGGAACAGGAGGAAGACAGTGAAGTCAGAACTCCTGCACCAAAAGCTTCAAAGGAAAATATGAGTTTGTTACAGGCCATAGAGGACTTTAAGAAGCAGATAAGAGAAGTGGAGGAAAGATTGGGAAGAGAAATGAGAATGATGCAGGAAAATTATGAAATGAGAGTCAACAACCTGATTGAGGAAAATAACACTTTAAAAAGCAGACTAACTCAAATGGCAAAACAGGCTTGAAAAGGCAATGAGGAGAAGAATGCCTTAAAAAGCCAAATTTGCCAGATGGAAAAAGAATCTCAAAAGCTCACTGAAGAGAATCATTCCTTCAGATTTAGACTGGAACAAATGGAAGCTAATGACTTTATGAGAAATCAAGATGCTGTTAAATAGATCCAAACAAATGAAAGAATAGAAGGCAATGTGAAATACCTCATTGGAAAAACCACTGATCTGGAAAATAGATCCAGGAGAGATAATTTTAAAATTATTGGACTACCTGAAAGCCATGATCAAAGAAAGAACCTAGAAATCATCCACCAAGAAATTTTAAAGGAAAACTACCCTGATGTTTTAGAAACATAGGGCAAAATAGAGGTTGAAAGAATCCACCTATCAAAAAGATCCCAAAAAGAAAACTCCTAGGAATATTATAGCCAGGTTCCAGAATTCCCAGATCAAGGAGAGAATATTACAAGCAGTCAGGAAGAAATGATTTGAATATTGTGAAAACACAATCAGGATAACCCAGGATCTGGCAGTTTCTACACTGAGAGATTGAAGGGCTTGGAATATGATATTCTGGAGGTCAAAGGAGCTTGGATTAAAACCAAGAATCACCTACCCAGCAAAAGTGAGTATTATGTTTCAGGAGAAAATATGGTCATTCAGTGAAATAGAGGACTTTCAAGTATTCTTGATGAAAAAACCAGAATTGAATAGAAAATTTGACATTCAGATACAAGAAGCAAGAAAAGCATGAGAAGGTAAACAGGGAAAAGAAATCATAAGGAACTTATCAAAGTTGAACTATTAACATTCCTACATGAAAAAAAGATAATTGTAACTGATGAAACTTTTCTCAATATGAAAATAGTTGAAGGGAATAGAAATATCTATATCTATATCTATCTATCTCTCTATATGTATCAGAGGGTATATAGGCATATGAATACATATGTGAATATGTTTATATATGTGTACAGGTATACATAGATAGAGGGCACAGGACCAAATTAACAGGAAGGGATGATACTTAAAAGGTGAAATTAAGAGGTGAGAGAGGAATATAATGAGAGGAGATGGGGAGAGACAGAATGGGGAAAACTATGTCATAGAGAAGAGGCAAGGGCAAATGGTTACAATGGAGGGGAAGAATAGGAAGGCAAAAGGGAATGGGTCAACCTTATTCTCATTGAATTTGGCTCAGGGAGGGAATGAAATACACACTAAATAGGAGAGTAGGGGGGAAGGGGATTAGAGGGGGGATGATGGAAGGGAGGGCAGTCTGGGGGGGAGGGAAGATGGAAGCACCCACTTTTGAAAAGGGATGGGATAAAAGTAGAGAATAGAACAAGTGTGAGGTGGGATAGGAGAGAGGGAAATATAGTTAGTCTTTTACAATATATCTACTATGTTAATGTTTTGCATAAGCTAAACATGTACAATCTACACTAAACTGCTTATCTTCCCAGTAAGGGTGGGTGACAATGAAGGAAGGGAATCAATCTGGTATTCAAAGTTTTAAAATCAGATGTTTAAAAAAAAAATATATATATATATAATATGTATATATGTATGTATACATATATACAATTATTAATACTATTTTACATGTAATTGGGAACAGGCACTGGGGCATAGATATCCACCATCCCCTACTGGAAAAGTCAAAAGGGATATGGGAGAAAATATGGGAGAGAGCAGATTAGAGAAGGGAATATACTATAGAACTGCTATTTTGGGGTGGTGGGTAGGGGAAAAATGAGGAGAAAATTTGTAACTCAAAATTTGGCAGAAATGAATGATGTAAATCAGAAGTTAAAGCATTTGAGAAATAAAAAAAAAAGAAAGTGAGAGATTATCTATGATTAGCTCACAGACTGTTGATATCCACTTAACATTAAGGGAAATAAAAGAAGGTCCTTAGAACATTGGGTGGACCTTCGGTGGAAGATTTGTGGGTAGATGTGGATGAGAGTTGTGCAGTATCAGGATGAGAAGGCATGGATGGATTAGGATCTGCATTTGTGGAGATAAAATCCATATTGATGAGATTGCAGAAACACTGAATATCATTGCCATCTCTCAAACCAAGCTGTTTTAAGAAGAAAAAAAGTCAAATTTATGAGAAGGCAGCTTTCTTCTTTTAGTTACAATCTTCCCCTAACAAGACCTACCCTATGAGTGCTGAACACTTAGTCAAAGTTAGAATGAATGGTGCTAAAAAGTAACCTTATGGACAAGGACAACAGCAGGAAAAGGAAGCCAACGTCTATGTATAATTTAAGTCCTGAATGACTGAGAATTCCCTGTACTCACACAACATCATTCATGGCACCAGCACAATACAGTAAGATGCCCTGCCAGAGATTTTATCCTGAACAGAAGGAACGCCAAGGTGTGAGTGTCAAGGTCATGGTCAGGAAATAGTTCCTGTCTCATTGTGCGCCTTTGTGTTTCTTAAGGCACTGGATGCTTTCTCTTGATAGAGTTCTCTTTAATGATTGTGATCCTCTATTTGGAAAGAAAAGGCATTTAACATGCTTGGACCCTCCTCTCTTTACTCTCTCTTGGTGATCTTAACACCTCCCAGTGGTTCAATTATTTTTATGCAGAATATTTCCAGATGTACATATCCATTATTTTTGTCTCCTGAGAGTCAGTGCCATACTTGGACTATTGGCCATTTATAACTGTATTTGTGCCCCATAGTCACCTCAAACCTGACCATATTATCTTTTCCCTTAAACTCACCCTTCTTCTCAACTTTTCTGTTTCTGTCAAGTACCCCACCATCCTTCCAGTCACCTGGGCTTGCTAAATAATCATCTTTGACTCTCCACAATCCCTCACTCCACTATCTAATCAGTTATCAAGTTTTGTCATTTCTGTCTGCACACTATCATTATTTTCTCCATCCATATAGATATCACACTAATTCAGAAATTACAGAATCCTGGGCTATTATAATTACATCCTGTCTGTTACTGATGTACCAGTTTCTGACTTCTTCCTTCTTCAATCCATCTTTCACACAGTTGCCAAATTGATATTCCTAAAGAAAGTCTGAGCTTATCACTAGGCATATAGGTGGTTCAGTTGATAGAGACTTGGGCCTAGAGTCAGGAAGACCTGAGTTCAAATCCAGCCTTACACATTTACTAGCTGTGTGACCCTGGGCAAGTCACTTAATCTCTATTTGCCTTTCTCCTTGACAATGAATAATAATAACAACCTCAGTAGAATTGTTGTGAGAATCAAATAAAATAATATTTGTAAAGCACTTGGCATAATGAATGGTATATAGTAGGAGCTCTATAGATACTTATTGCCTTCCTCTTTCCCCTCTTCCTATCCTCAAAAAGCTCTGCTGGCTCCCCACTGTCTCTAGGCTTATGTACAAACTCTGCTATTTGATATTTAAAGCCCTTACAAATCTGGCTTTAGCCTATCTTTCTAGGTTAGTTGCACATCACATCCCTCTACATACTTTATTTTCCAGCCAAACTGGACTACTCTCTCTTATTTGTTCATGACCTGTCATTTTTCATCTCTGGGCATCGACATAACATGGTGAATAGAGAGATGGTCCAAGAATAAAGAAGACCTGAATGTGAATCCAGCCTCAAGTACCTATTAGCTGTGTGACTCTGGGTAACTTGTACTTCTTTTCCTTAACTGTAACATGAGGCTAACAATAGCACCTGCCTCTCAGAGTTGTGAGGATCAAATGACATAATATTTGTAAAGCACCCAGCACCATGGCTGGCACATAATAGATGCTTAATAAATGCTTACTTGTTTCCTCCCTCCCTCCCTTACTTCCTCCCTCCCTTCCTCCCTTCTTTCCTTCCTCCTTCCCTTCCTCCCTCCCTCCCTTCTTTCCTTCCTTTCTTCCTTCCTTCCATCCTCCCTCCTTCCCTTCCTCCTTCCCTTCCTTCCTCCCTCCCTTCCTTCTTTGCTTACTCCCTTCCTTCCTTCCTCCCTCTCTTCCTTCCTTCCTTCCTTCTTTCCTTCCTTCCTTCCTTCCTTCCTTCCTTCCTTCCTTCCTTCCTTCCTTCCTTCCTTCCTCCCTCC
>NW_027187419.1:21462072-21522121 GCF_028583685.1 Petaurus breviceps papuanus | reverse complement strand
TTCCTTCCTTCCTTCCTTCCTTCCTCCCTCCCTCCCTTCCTTCCTCCCTCCCTCCCTTCCTTCCTCCCTCCCTCCTTTGCTTCCTCCCTTCTTTCCTTCCTTTGTTCCTTCCTTTCTCCCTGCCTTCCTTCCTTCCCATTTACAAGCTGTTTCTATCACCTTTATCTCTTAAACTCCCTAATGCCCTTCAAGGCTTAGTTCAAGCACTATATAGATCTTTTCAGTTATTAGTGCCCTCCTTCCCTGATAATACTATATATTTATTTTGAATATATTCTATGCTTACTTGTGTGTGAACAAGTTGCTTTCCTATAGGATAATGGAAGCTCCCTGAGAGCTGGGCTCCATTTCCTTTTTGTCTTTGTATTCCCCCAGCCGGTAGCATATGTGAGTAATTGAATGAAAGACAGAATATCTGCTTAGAGGTTTTGCAGTCATCTTCTGTCCTCGGTATGAAAAAGATGAGAAGATTCACAATCATTCACAATCCTCCATGCATCACAGTCAGTCAAGGGAATAAGAAGTCCTTAGAGAAATGAGCCTGTCACATGTTCCAGGAAGGCTCTCTGTCATTGTAAATAGGCTAAAAATAATTTGTGTGGCTTGTAAATTTACTATGTGTAGGGGCAGCTAGGTGGCACAGTGGATAGAGCACTGGCCTTGGAATCAGGAGGACCTGAGTTCAAACTGAGACTGAGACTCTATCTGAATGACCCTGCATAAGTCACTTAACCCTGATTGCCTCCTTAAAAAAAAAATTCCAATGTGTAAAATGAGAGGAGAGGCTTAGCCTAGAGCTATTTTCCTGCTTTCCTTCTTCTGTTTATGATTCTATGATAGGCACCTACACAAACAGCTTTATGTGTGTGTTCTTATTCTTCTTCCAGAGAGCATACATGCTTTTTTTTTTCTTTTGTATTTAACTTTTTTGATGTTTCTACCAAGCAGAACAGCTGGGGAAGAAGCTTCTACTACATCAGAAATTTGACTCAGTAGCAGGGCATTATATATGATTTATTGGTTATCATTTTAGTTCATTTTTGAATATTTTACCATTTTGTATGGGCTATTTCCTCAAATTCCATTGTTTATGCTAATAGTTTTTATTGGTGTTATTTATTAATATTCTCCTCTCTTGTGTGGACTTCCCCTTCCAGTTTCCTTTTGTTTGTTGTCTTCTCCCATCAGACTGTAAACTCCTTGAAGAAAGGCACTGTCTTGTGCCTCTTTTTGTAGACACAGGTTATCACATGCTAGCCAATTAATAAATGTTTATTGACCAATCGTTTTCTTCCCTTATTAACATATAAACTCAATGGGGGCAGGAACTGTCTTTCTACTTGTGTTTGTATTTCAAGTTTTTAGCCCATAGTAAGTGCTTATTAAATGCTTGCTGACTCATTGACTAATATACATTTATAGGTTAGAATTCTTATACTGATGGGTGGAGTTTTCCTGTTAGAATAATACACTAAGACCAACACCATACATCCTCGCATTGTGTATTTTACTTCTACTTCCATTGCTTGATTCAGTTTAATAAACATATATATGAAGTACCCTGTCTGATTCAGGCATTGTATTTGGTGCTGGGAATAAAATGAAACTACACCCTTATCTTCCAGTAGTTTCCATTTCACTGGGGGTGGTAGTAGGGATATAAATGTACATGGATAAATATTATTAAACACCAGATAATGCGACCAGCCAATAAGCTGATCCTATCTGTCAAAAGAACTAGGCACTGGGAAGTGTCCTGCTCACATTAATAGTTATACCCTCTGTCAAAAAATAGAGAGCCCCATCTTTTCTATTTACCAAGAAAGCTCTCTCGAAAGCAGTGGGGTTTCTAAAGAAGGAGGAAGGTCAGTAGGGAGGCAATTTTATTATGACTAGCCTTTCAGGTTGATAATGGAGGAATGGAGGAATTCAATTTGACAAACATTTATTGAACACCTACTGTGTGTGAGGTATTGTGTAATGTACTGAGGTTATGACTTTATCCTTAATAATTCACCTGTTTAAAACCTTTTTCCTAACAAATTCTAACAAGTCTAAATATGCTTAAATACAGCAGCAAGTTCCTTTAAAAAAAAGCATTGATGTATATAAGATAGAATTATTGTGAGTTGATATGACCTCCCAAATCACAACCTATTTTTAATTTGTAATCTTAGGATGTTGTATGAGTCTCACAGAGGCTAACTGACTTGCCTGGAATTACACAGTAATTGTTGGATAAGGAGTCAGATCTCTAGGCTCCAAGTACAGCAATCTATAAAATTAAATTTCAGTATGAGTAGAATTTTAGGAGAATCTCCCTGAGCTTGTACATTTGAAGTCAATGCTGATTTACAAGCTTTAGGGAACCCATTTGCACTTAGATATGTCTGGATGTACTGCAGGGTAATTGCAGATTCCTTGGTGAGCCAAGTGCACTTTAAAATTAGCTTAGTCATCTGCTGCTGTGCATGATGGTCCAGGTGAAGAGCTTGTGCCTCCTGGTCCTTTTTGATCTTGTCTGACTCTGTTGCTTGTGAAGGTGAGGAACGTTGAGCTTTTTGGTTATTGCTAACTTTGTCAGTAGAGACTGTGATTTTTGGGAAAGGATGGCTGAGTTACTGAGAATTTTTAATGAAAATTGTCAGAGAATCTAATAACTGCTGGGGAGATGGGTGGAAGAAATCATTGAATTGTCTAGGGAAAAGCAATTCAAACTCTAAACTCTGACTCATCTTAATGGTAGAACATAGTGCTCCCCTTCTCTTTCTCTCTATCACTATTTTCTCTATTTTTGCCTCAGAGCAAGAACTAACTGGGTGAAGGAGAAACCTGCCCCTCCTCTTAGGATTCACAGGATCATAGGGCTTAGGGGAGGGGCAAGGGAATACACATTTATATAGTACCTACTATGTGCCAGACACTGTTCTGAGCACTTTATGAACATTCTGTTGTTTGATCCTCAGACCAACCCTGTGAGGTAGGTACTGTTATCATCTGTCTTTTATAGTTGAAGAAACTTAGGCATAGAGGTTAAGAGACTTTTGCCCAGAGTCAAGTACTGTAATGTTAATGGAATTTAAGATCTTCCCCACCCATTAATAGGCCTCAGGTGGAGCCCATTAAGGTCAGCTTGCTTAGGGGAGGCTTGCTTGTAGGAAGGCTTTCACACCTTTTGCTAATTTCTAATTTGGCTCTTAGTGAGGAATGTTGTGCTGCCTTCTGGCTCTGAGACATGTATATATATACTCTGACTTGGTATTTTTCTTTGGGGGCTCACTTATGAGAAAGATCTTGTGATTCCCTGGTTGAGATTCTGAGTGACCCTATGTTCAGAGCTCCCTGACTGCTCAGATGTAAAGGGTCTCTCCATCCAGGGATGTATGTTAAGTGTATAGTTGATTCAGGCAGTCAGAGCCCTGTCTGTTAGTCTTTATTCTCTGCTTGTATTTTCTCTGAAGTTCAGGGTGCTGACTCTTCCCCTGTACTAATGACTGTAATTTAAAAAGATTGTCAACCCCTTAAACAGCTATCTTTCCTTGTAAAGCAGACCTAAGAACCTGTGCTAGCAGCCATCCTAGGTATGCCAGTGTGGTTCCTGCTACATGTACCTAGTGTCTGAAGCACTAGATTTGAACTTGGGTCTTTCTGACTCCAGGTCCAGTTCTCTATTCACTGTTGCAGCTAGCTTCCTCTCTAGTGTCCAATCTCTTTATTTTCCAGATGAAGAAGCTGAGTGACTGAGATTTTAAGTGTCACTTATAGTAAATAGCAGTACCAGAATTTGAACTCAAGTCCCCTAGAACTCTTGGTGTGGAATTTCAACTTCCATTTTGTTTTAATTCCTTACTTGACATTCACTGAGTCATCCCTTCTCATATGACATGAATTTGAGACTCATCGTGATTCCAGTTGCCTTCCTCTGAGCATTCTCCAGCTTATCAATGTCATTTACTTTCTTTCTTTCTTTTTTTTTTTTTTTTGCCTTTTTGGAGGGCGCTTGGAGTTACCCAAGGTTACACGGCTAGTTTTTTTTGTGTGTGTGGGTGTTAAGTGTCTGAGGCCGGACTCGGGTCCTCCTGACTCCAGGGCCGGTGCTTTACTCACTGTGCCACTTAGCCGCCCCCAATGTCATTTTCTTGACAGAAATTTATTATGAATTCTGTGGATCCAATCATTCAATTAATTTGAAATCCACTTAAACATATAATGATGTGGATTTCAAACTCTATAGGAATCCATACTATGACATCTGAGCCATCTCCTTCCCAGTCAAATTCCTTGGCAAGGAAAACAGAAGCAAAGTGAGTTCTCCCTTTTCTGTCTGCCATTGTCATTTTCCTATCCAATTCGAGAAATCAAATCTGATCCTATACCTTTTCTGATATTCTTCCAATCCCTAATATAAGAGCCTATATTTTTGGAAAATCAACTGTACAAAGAGAAGATAAAAGAGAGGTAGCTTAGTAGTTTTTAACAAAAGGTTCTAAGGTTTTAATCGACTAAAACCTTGTTATAATTCAGTAGTAGGATGTGGCTGCAAAAAAACCAAACAAACAAACCAAACCTAACTCAATCTGAGATTTCATTAATCAAGATACAATGTTCAGACAAGATCTTTATTCTGATTGTACACTAAACATTACTGAGCTGGCCATACCACATGGGGAGAATATTCAATTCCTGGTTTGACATTTTAAAAGGGACATTATCAAACTGTAGTCTGACTGAACAAGGCCAACCAGATGAAGGGGAACAGTAAATCTCATTAGATAGTTGAAGGACCTAAGGCTGTTTAGTCTGGGGAAGAATGTGAATCTGAAAACTGCCTTCAATTATTTAAAGGATTAGCAAGTGGAAGTGAGATTAGATTTATACTGCTTGGCCCATGTAGCTACTGAGAGGAACAATGGGTGGATATTGTAATGAGGCAGAGTTTTCCTCAACATATAAAAGATTTTGTCTAAAAGTGGAATGGGTTGCCCCAGTAATAGGGATTTACAGATTACTGGAAGTGTTTCAGCAGAGGCTGTGCCAAAGCTTTGCCAAGGATACCATACAGGGGATGACTAGATGAGGTAGGAGGTCTTGTCTTGTCAGCTGTATATTGGCATCTCTATTATCTCTCTAGTCTCTAGCCACCACCCTAGTTCCTCATCCCTTCTCACATTGATGATTTTAAGAGCCTCATAAATGTTCTTCTTGGGGCAGCTAGGTGACACAGTATATAGAATGGCAGACCTGGAGTCAGGAAGACTAATCTTCCTGAGTTCAGTTCTGGCTTTAGATACTAGCTGTGTGACCCTGGACAAGTCACTTAACACTGTTTACCCCAGTTTCCTCCTCTGTAAAATGAACTGGAGAAGGAAATGACAAACCACTTCAGTATCTCTGCCAAGAAAACCCCAAATGGGGTCACAGAGAATTGGGCATAATTGAAATGACTGAACAACAAAATTTTTCCCAAGTCTAAAGTTATAGGATTCCAAGTTTTGTCCATTTTGTTATTGCTTAAAAAGCATTACACCTGATAAAATTTTATTTAACTCCAATATTCCAGTTACAGAAACAAGTTTCATTTCTGGAAATAGTGTTGATATAAAAATTCATGCAAAATTTTAATAATTAGAAAGACCAACTAGGAGGCTATTGCAGTAGGCTGTGTGAGAGGTGATGTGGGCCTGAACTGGGTAGGAGGTTGGCTTTGGAGAAAGGGGAAGAGGGAGAGTTGTAAGAAATGCTGTAGAGGTAGAATATAATAATAATAATAATAAACACATATTATATACACAGGATGCACATGTACATATATATGATCTATTATATGACATATATATATACATAGGGATTTCCATCTATCATCTATCTATCTATATCTATCATATGTCTCTATCTAATTTCAGTGTTTCAGGTAACTATCTAATTTCATGGGAACTCCAATATGTTAACTCTGCGTATTGATTTAAGGAGTCAGTTTATAATCTTGGTTGCCTCAGGAACTGAGAGGTTAAATGATTTGCCCATGGTTACACAGGTAATGTCAAAGGTGGAATTTGAGCTTAGGTCACCTTCACTTGAGCTCTGGTACTCTATCTATGATACCATATTGTCTCTAAAGATATAATAATGTTGATAAGTATGATTTTGTAACTAGACCAGAGATCTTCAAACTTTTTTGATCTCATCAGCAAAAAGTTTTTAATCATGAACACATATATGCATGCATATGTATACATGTATGTTTATTTCTAGATCATATTCAATAACAACTATATTACTATGTTATGTACATTAAGAGATATATAGAAAATGTTAAAAGAAAATTATCCTAACCTTTGATCATCTCTGGGTAAGCATATATGCATCTATATGTCTGTTTTTGGTATTTGTGCTGCAGCTTTTTTCTAATTTTTACTCCCATAGGGAGGCAATTATTTTATTTTTTTATTTAGTAATAGTAAAACACCTTTTTTTGCTCTAACTAAAAGATTACCATTATGTATCATATTATATATCTCTTCTATGTTATAGAATTTTTCATGAGAGCCATGTGATTGAATATGATTTTTCAAAAACGTTGTTGAAAAAGAAAAGATCAGCAAATTTGGAATGTGTCTTTTTATAAAAGAAATGCGTAACTCATCTTTAAGTTCAACAATCCTTTTAAACACCTTGCCCCTCAACATCCAGGGAACCTGTGTGTGGTAATAAAGATCTTAGTGGTCACTAGCCATTTGACTTCTTGTCATATCTGATTTGATTATCATTATTTTTAATATGACTAGTGAAAAGTGTGTCCTACTAGTAGGTGAAGTGTCAGTTTTGCCATTTGTCCACTTAATGAGAGTTAGTTTAGTTTAAACTAGATAACATAATCTATAAATCTCCTCAACAAGCCACAGATTAACTTCAATATGTTGCAATGTACTGAAAGTAAACAAGCAAGTGAGGACACCACTGTATACATCCCTGCATTGTACCAATCCCACTTTTCCTCATGTATCTCATGTACCATGCATGACACGTGGCTGTCCAACTTATAGGCTGATTAAGGGACCCAGAGTCAATCTCTGTCTTAAATATTACTGAATTTTAATTGCTTTTTTTTTAAAAGTTAAAAAACGCACTCTTTTCTTCCCACACTTCCAATGAATAGATTTGTGTACACTCTGTGTTACATGCACCCCATAATGGAAACCAATTATCTTGAGCACTTAGTAAATGAGCCCACATTTTTGGCCTGATTTTTGTGTAGAAAGAGGATTGTATAAAACTACTACTGGATTTTATTTTCTTCTCTCTGAAACAATAGATAATTATATTTGCATCTCCGAAGCAAATGCTATTTTGCAGAAATGGAATGGTTCCAGTTTGTTTTATTAAATTTTTTATTATTCTCTAACTTATATTTTATCTAAAACCATTTTTCTAACATGCTCATTTTTTTCCACAAAAACCACAACTCAGCAGATATAGAGCACTGGTCTTGGAGCCAGGAAGCCCTGAGTTCAAATCCAGCTCCAGACATTTGCTACTTATGTGATGTTGTTGGGTAAGTCACTTACTCTTTGCCTGTTTCATGTCCAGATCTCTAAAATGGGAATATTAATAGCACCTCTCTCCCAGGGTTGTTGTGAAGATAAAATGAAATAGTATTTGTAAAACAATTTGCAAACTTTAAGGGGCTATATAAATGCGACCTCTTATTATTTGTTGTTACTGATGTTGGAAATGCCTTCCCAGTTCCTTTTTACTTCCCTTTACTTTAAAACTCAATTCAAATTTCCACCTTCTCCATGAAGCATTCCTTGATCCATCCTTTCTGGAGTGACTTTCCCTCTCAGACATCATTAATATTTTGTTTGCTTATATCTTGTTGCATTTATAGAGACAAATCATGTTTGCTTTTTACTGGGGTGCTTAAGGTATGTAATCTTTATTAATATCCAACTGCCCAAAGCTGACATGCCCATCAGGAAACTGCATCATAAAAATACTTGATTTATCTACCCTCCCTTCATTGCTGAGATGGGGAACTATGGATATGGAATTTTGCATAAACTGATAGATATAGTTGATACATTGGTTGCTTTTGCTGAGATGCTTTTCCCCTGCTCTCTTTTAAAATATTTGTTCCAAGTCTGTCTTTCCAGAAACTGCAAAGGTACTCTAATAGCTCACTGGGTAGGAGACGGATAGGGATGTATTTAGAAATGAATATGACAAGATAACAAAAGATAGCGATTTTTAAAAAGTACTTGGTTTGGTGAACAGATGATGCCCCAGTGAATTTTTTACGTCATTCAAGGAAGTCACTATGTAAGTACTCAGTTACGGTGACAAATTAGGTCCTAGAAGAAATGGACTAATTCTGTAAGTTGTCAAAATGACTCAATGCATTCCGTTTCTGATGCATGTTCATTTACATTAGGTCAGTTCTTAAGTTTTCTCTTTTTCTCTTAAATATCTGATGGAATACAGAGTTTGACACTGCTCATTCAAATAATTGTTTTGGAGCTGAATTGCATTTTTCTAGTGAATCAATATATGTTCTTTGGTATCATTCCAGTTTTGTGTGATAGCAAATCTAATTTTTGAGGTGTAATTTACTGAATGGGTTTTTGGTCTAGAAAGACAGTCAAATGACCATACTTTTATTAATAACCTGCTGGCCTTATTATAAAATTATTAAATTACCCAGAAACTATGTCTCTCGAACTTTTTAATTGTCACAAGTTATAGTGAACCATGAAGGGATACTTGAGGTAAAGAGATCTGACTTGAGATTTCTTGGGAAATATTCTTTCTCTCAAGTGCTAAACAGGTGGAACTTTGTCACCTAGGAGAAGGGCCTTGCCTGAGATTTTGTCTCTTTCCTAAACCTGAAACTTTTGATCCTAACTGTTGATCATCTCTAGGTAAGCATATATGTGTCTATATGTCTGTTTTTGGTGTTTGTGCTGCAGCTTTTTTTCTTATTTTCACACTCACAGGGAGGCAATTGTCAGGCAGATGTGTCTACTTGAAAAAGATCCCCTATGTTGAGGTTTAGGATGTAGGGGTACTCCAGACCTCAAAATACCAACACTCTGTGTCCTGCTAAATAAATTCGACGCAAGCCTTCTCTCTGCCAAAGTAAAGCAAAGTTTATTAAAGATTTGCCTTAATGGGTAGACTCTTAAGCAGCCTAAGTATATGTGAAACTTGTATTGACAAGCAGGCCAGAATAATTTGACACAGAGTGAGTCTGTGCTAGATTGAATTCTCAGCCCCTTCATGGAGACAAGATGTATCTTATATACAGAAAGAGTGTGGGAGGATTTAGGGGTGTCTAGAGGAGGGGTTTGGGAAGGGTCTTGAGGAATCTAAGGAGGATCTTGATGGAACTGTGGTCAGACTTCAGGAATGGGATTAAGGGTGGGAAATAGCTAAAGACTACCTAGAGATGACAGACAATGGAGGGCTAGGCTAGTTCAAGGGTAACAGATTTAGGTATAGATATTTTGATAGAATCAAGGATGGGAAGTAGCTGGACCATGGAGGGATGTCTGGTGGCTTCATGCCTCAAGGCCACACTATACCACCTGTAAAATATTGGTATTAAAAAGATTGAGGTCTTTGTTTCTGAGAGAAGTTTAATGTAATTAGAAGAGCTTTGTAATTTCCTGAAAGAGTGTCTCTGCGGGGGAAAAAAGAGACAAAAGGAAAAGCCAGCTCCAGAAGTGGGAAGTGAGTGATGGTCTTAAATGGTCTTAAAATGAATGGGACTACTTACAGGGAACCTGGTAAAATCCAAAACTGAGACATGAAGCTAGGTAGGGACTGGACAAGCTATGGGGAAAAAAAACTAATTTTGCAAGATAAGAGATGCAACCTTGGTTATTTTAGTCAGATGAACATTTTAAACTTGATTTGTAGATCTAAAACCTCAGCTGGTGAGAGGGCTTTCAAATGCATTTTGTCCTCTTTTTTTTTAGGGGAAGGGAGATACAGGGAAAAAAACAACCACCACCTGAGAAGGAGGTGAGGGGAGAACAACCTGGAAGACAGATACGGGAAATATTAGAAATCAGTGGAATAAAATATAGTCTGGGATGTGGTTGGAAGATTAATTAAGGAAAATTTTATAACTTAACTTGAAAACCAATACAGGTAATTATATAAAGTTTGGAGAAATTTTATAAGCAAAATGTTACTAAGTGATAATTAAAATGTTATATATCACTTTTAAAATCTTTTTTTGCAGTAAATTAGCTGGAAATGGTGAATCCCATAATATGAATTGCTTGGAATAAATAACACTTGTTTAACATACAATATTAAATAATTAAAATTATAAATTAAGGTTCTGTATGATAACAATTGGAAAATATATCTAAATGTAATTGAATTTATTCTGGTCTCATTTTAAGTGAAATTTATTATTATGCTATATCAGTAAACGTTAGCTGTGTGGTTTAAGTCAAGTTACCCCAGTTATGTGATTTGTAATGTGTTTAATGATAATGCTTAACATTAATTTGATAATTTACTGTATTAGAAAGATTGTTAGAAATATGAATTCTTTACTTCTTTTGGGTTATGGATTTAAATTGTTAAGAGGTTGATATAATTTACTTAAGGGAGGACATAAAGGAAAATGAAAATTACATATTTCTTTTCTGAAGAAAAATTTTCATGGCCAGATATTGTTATATATTTTTTTCTTCTCCCCAGATCTATTCTAAATCTCCAGAAGCTTACTGGATCAATGAAAAAGTTATGTTATCCTATTAAATAATCCTAGTATTCAAATACTATAGTATCTTTTTTCCCCTGCAGAGGAGAGCAGGTACTCTTTCAGGAAATTACAAAGCTCTTCTGATTACATAAAACTTCTCTCAGACACAAAGACCTCTATCTTTTGAATATCAATATTTTACAGGTGGTATAGTGTGGCCTTGAGGCATGAAGCCCTATAGTGTCTGAGAAATTGAAAATAATATCACACAGAAGACATGTGCAGACACCAACACAGAACCAAAGGGAAACTTGTAGGAACTGGGGTAAGAGACATCAACTGGAAGATGTATGGCAGGAAAAGAAGATGGGTTGGACATGTGGTGAAGATAAGGGATGTCTGATGGACAAAATGAGGGCTCCACTAATGTCTTTAAGATGTCAGGAAAAAAGTGAGTTCTTTGGGTGAAATCCACAATGATGAACAGTTGAAAGGACATAGGCAAGGGTCACAGGAGGATGGTGGTGGGTGTGGATGACTTATGATCATTGGAGGGAACATCCAAATTGATGAGCTCATAGACCCATTTGAGGATAACAATTTGATATTATTCGAATCTGAAAACTTTGATTTCCTGTCTTCCTAAACTACAAGACTGTTTGTTTTCTTTTACAAAGTTTTATATAGATAGCACTTTTAAGACCAATTGGGCTACTTCAGTGATATAGTCATAGGAACTGCCAAATAAAAACCAATGATTTATGATAAGAAACTAGTTAAGTTTAAAATTACCAGTGTCTGCAAGGCTTATTTATCTTGAATTCTTTCAAATGGAATCGAAATCAGAATATCATTTCACCAAATGGAACTGAAAGCAGGGACTTTGTATCCCCCACTGTCTTTAGCACAGTCAATCAATGTGTTGAAACAATGAAAGAATGATTGAGTGGAGGAATAAACAAATGTTAACTTGGATGTTCATGTAATTGATCTCTAAGGCTGAAAAGACTTAATGTGCTTTCAAAACTATAAATAATTAAATTATATTCATTGCTCCTTTTCATGTCAAATATATTTTGTGATATTCTAATTGTTTGAAAATTGACAATTATTCACAGCCATGTGGTAGAGGGGACAGAGCCTTAGACTTGAAACTAGAAAGATGTGAGTTCAAATCCTGTCTCAGGACTTCCTAACTCTGTGTGATCCTGAGCAAATCTCTCTCAGCCGTGATTTCCCCATCTGTAATATGGGAATAGTAACAGCACTAACCTCAAAAGATTGTTGTGAGAATCAACAGACATAATATGTTGAAAGCACTATGTTAATACTATCTATTATAATTATATGTGATTTATATGGCACTGATCTGGATTTCTATGTATGAAAATAGTAAAATACAAGCTCCTTGGGAGCAGCAACTGTCTCATTTTGCTTTTATGTCTCTAACACCTGCCATAATAGGAGATTATTAAATGCTTGCTGAATGAATTTGACTGACTAAACCATTGCAGCAGTTTGTCTACAGAATCCCAGACAACTGGTTAGGCTCCTTTTTTTAAAAAGAAATTGTTTGAGTCAAACTCCCTGCTTTGGCATCATGTAGAAGAAACCAAGACTGTGTTGGCCCAATTCCCTAAAGCAACTCCATTGAAACCATTTTTGTGCTGTAGCAAATAAAAATCTAGCCCAAATGTTTTCTTATAAAATGGAAGTGACCAAGAAAGAATTCAGGGACACGTTGTATTTTTCTGTCCCCTTTCTCTTAAAAGTCGTTAACTGGGTTTCTGTGGGTTCACATTTAGTAAGAACGAGAATATCAAGAATGCCAAGGCGGCAGAGTAAAGGCAGCGACCCACCTGAGCTCTCCCCCAAACCTTTTCACATACCTTTAAATAATGACTAAGCAAATTCTTGGGCAGCAGAACCCACAGAAAGATGAAATGAAATAATTGTTCATCCCAAGACAACTTAGAAGGTCAGCAAGAAAGGTCTATCGCTCCAGGGTGAGAGAGGAGCACAGTCTAGCACAGGCTGCACCAGAATAGACCAGGTTAGTGCAGACAGGGTCCCAGAAAACCAGGAGCAGGCCTCCGGGCAAGTGGCAGCAGGGGTGGTTTCCAGACCTTTCAAGTCATAGATGGTAAGGATAATGGGTCCGAAGGACATTTACAGGGCTCCCTTTGCTGGCACCAGAGGCAGGACTCTATTGCATTGTTAAACTGTTTAAATTCCTACATGAGAAAATGATATTTATAACTCCCCAAAACTTTCTCAATTATTAGGGCAGTTAGAAGGATACATAGGAAGCACGGGTTTGAGCTTAATGTGATGGTATGATTATCTAAAAAAAATAAAATTAAGAGGTAAGAAAGAAGAATACACTGGGAGGAGAGGAGGAGATGTATAATGGGATAAATTATCTGATATAAAAGAAGCCTTAAAGAGATTTTACAGTGGAGGGGGATGTGGGGAGTGGGGTGGGCAGAAGGGCACATGAAACTTACTCTTACTGCAAATGGTTCAAAGAGGGAATAATGTACATGTGAAGTTGGGTGCAGAAATCTATCTTACCATATAGGAAAGTAGGAAGGGGAAGGGATAAGAGAAGGGAGGGCAGAGCTGATAGAAGGGAGGGCAGTTTTCCAGAGGTAAAAGTCAGAAGCAAAACACTTTTGTCATTTAGCTGACTACCTTTAGCTTAATGACAGTCATGGCATTTCCATCCACAGAATTCTAAATGAATAGGGACTTAATGAATATATTTTAAACCTGAGGAAATACTGTCTCTAGTTTGTCACAGAAACCTTAGGGAATGGTATTGAATAATTTCTATAAATTGGACTCTGTTGCCTGCTGATAACCTCCACACCAGGGAGCAGTCACACAGGTAGAAGGAGGATGTCTTTTGCTGCATAAAGCCTATAGGAATTTTCTTTATGGATATCTTATGGCTGTTGTTTTTATTTTCCCTTTTGTGAGTGGGAGGCAAGTGGGAAAGGAGGGAGAATAAAGAGATAAGGATCAATAAGCAAATAAGGGCTTTGCTTTCCAAGTCTAAGATTCCTATAATTGCAAATTTTGTATCCATACATCTATTCTGTGTAAAGAAATACAAATGTGTTCAGATCAAAGTATATAAACAGCTAGGGCTTGGGAAGACAATGAAAATCTGATGGATTAAATGTGTCGAGAAGAATTTTAAGTTCATTTTAAAAACCTTCAAATTGACTCATGCTGTATACTGTAAAAGCAACCACCTTTATAAATGTGCTCCAACTTCTTCTTGATTATAGACTGCTGATTATTCAGTTGGTGGATTATCCCCATTTCTAATGTTAACTCTTCCTCACTTTTTAGGTGTCTCTTTTGAAGTAAGCTCCTTATTTATCACTACCTCAATTTCAGGCCTTATAGAAATGAGAAAAAGAAGCAAAATTCAAATTAATCCACTTTGCTACAGACTTAAATCTCTGGAAAAAAAATGGGTGGAGAGTAATAGATTAAACATGATGCCTGAAAATGGAGATTTTCAACTACTAGAGGATTTGGTTTTGTTTACTTGGGGTGTTCCTATTTTGTTTCCATGGAGAATTGAGAATTGACTGCATTCTTTTGACATTAATCATTAGCTATTCATAAATTTACAGCTGTAAACAACTGGGATGAGGGATATTTTTGAATACTACTTTTTATAGATGTGCATACTTTTAATAGCATAAATTTCTTCTCTTTTCACCTCATTTCTATTTTGTGAAAAATCAAATTATATATACTACAGGGAAGGCACAAAGCCTCTTCTGGACAGTAATGAAAATAGGATTTATTCCTTTATGCCTCCCAAAATGTTTCTACAAATTATATTTTATTGATATGATATGGTAGGATCTGTTTTTATTGATTGAGTTTTAACTAATCAAGTACCTTTGAGCCTCACCTTTGATTGTATCAGGAGTGTTTGACTGGAAACAGTATACATTGTATTGCCCTTAATAGGCCTAAGGAAATTTGAAGACCTCCCCTGTTCCTTAATAGGCTGAATGTGATCACATGGGAACCCACGGTGAGAGAAGTTTGCAAAAAAGAGTAGAACAGGAAGGAGCAGATAACAGAATGAGCAGAACCGGGAGCAGGCAGAACTGAGAGAGAGAATGTTTGTGATGTCACCACTCTGTTGATCTGTGTTGATTTCTCAGACAAAAGTCCTGTCTGTTGTTCTGTGTTGATTTCTCAGACAGAAGTCCTGATTGTTGTTCTAGATTGATTTCCCAGACAGAAGTCTTGTCTGTTGATCCATATTGGTTTCTTAGACAGAAAGTGAATTGAGATTATAGCATTTGTAATGTGTGTAAATATTGCTGTAGCCCTTTTAAGCTTTGTTTTTCTAGAAACAGAAACTGTGAAGAGCTTGGAATGGAGCTGTGCCCATGAGCTGAGATATGGAACAGGAGCAGAGAGCTTCCTATGTGTGAATCCAGGCAAGAGAGGTGGGGTTTAGGAGCCAGCCTCTAGTCAAGATGAAAGAGGACTTCACTTGGATACTCTATATTGACTGAGGAGATTTGAAACTTACTGTGGCTTAGGGGTGGATGGTGTTTATATTTTCTGATACCCCTCAAAGATAACTATAAGATACCCAGAATGATATGTTTTATTTAAGATTATGGCACTACCTTAGTAATAAGTTGTTATGTTATGTTCTTGTGAATGTTATGCTTTAGTTTCTTGAATGTTATACTTTAGTTTATTGCTGAATAAATAGAGAGTTCATTATACTATGCAAAAGCAAAGCTTTAGCTTATCTGCTCAGTTCTCAGGAGAGCTGCTTGTGATTGGCTTTACAGATACCTTACCCCATACTTTTGAAAAGGTATGGGGTCCATAGGTGTGGAACATTTTGTTAATTGTCAGATTTTGTTAATATATTGAATGATTTTTTTCTGATTTTTCTTTTTTAAAATAAATAAATGGCATTTATTGGTGGGGGGCATGGAGGAAAGAGGATACAGGGGGAAATTTATGTAATGCAAAAAAAGATACCAATAAATATTTACTAATATAAACATGCTAATGTTCCAAATAAACATGAAGTATTTAGGTTGTTAGATTCAACAAATTATTTTTTAAATGTTCTCAGTGTGCAAAGGACAATGCTACTTTAATATGTTGACAAATTCAGAAATAATTTTCATGGCCCAAAGACTTTTCCATTAAATAGATTTTAAATTTCTGTATACACTGCTAACCTAGAATCCAATTCTGAACCATATAGATAAAATTAATGGAGTGTTACTATTCAGAAATGTGACAGTGTTGTAAAGTTAAAAACTAATGGGTAGGAGGGGCGGCCAGGTGGCTCAGCGAGTAAGAGCATCGGCTCCAGTGTCGGGATGACCTGGATCAAATCCGGGCTCAGATACTCAGCACCACACCCAGAAATAATAACTGGCCGTGTAACCTTGAGCAAGTTACTTAACCCCAATTGCTTTAAAAAAAAATAAAATAAAAAAAAAGAAAAAAAAACTAATGGGTTGGAAGGATGTGGTGAGAATTTTATGTGAAAGAATATTGCTGAAGGATCTTTAAACTATACTAAAAAAATTTTAATGGGAAGTTCACATTTTTCCTTCTCAGAGAGGCAATAAAAAGTTTGGATTTGTTTGCAAAGATTATTTTTATAGTCAAAAAATAATTTATTTTCTTAGAACTGACATGCCAGAGAAGTTGTTTTCTGAATCTGAACACACAAATTTAGAATTGATTCAATTAAGAAGTGCAATGGTTTAGCTATGAAATAAAGTAAGAATGCTGATACTTGAAATTCCTTTTTGAAAGTATAGACCTTCAATTATCAGGCATGACATCAGACATTATTTACCTCCCAAGAAATAAACCATAACTTTTGAGTTTTCCTAAGTGATTCAAGACTAAAACCTTGGGGATTGCTGTCCAAACCCAAGCATCACTTTAGGCATTTTTTTTCTTATCTTGCTTATAATGGTTGTGTCATAGGGAAGGTGCTTCAGAAAACTGAATCCATCAACTTTCTGTCAGTATGTTTCACCACAAATCCTCTTGAAACATGGATGGTCATTGCATTGATTAGAAGTCTTACAGCTTTAAAAGTTGTTTGTTTTTAAAATGTTGTTCTTATTGTATAAATTGTTCTCCTGGTTCTACTAATTTCATTCTTCATCAGTTCAGAAAAATCCTCAAAATTGTTTACTTTTATAATATTAATGTATTGGTGTGTGTATGTGTCTATTTATCTGTCTGTCTATCCTGGATCTATCTATCTGGATCTCCTTACTTCATGTCTCTTTGAAATCATCTCATTTCTTAACATTTCTTTACTTTTATATGCCACAATTTATTCAACCATTCCTCAATTGATCAGCATTCCTTTATTTTCCAGTTTTTCTTTTGACACCACAAAAAAAGTTCCTATAAATATTTTTGTAATATAGGCCCTTTTACTGTCTTTTATCTTTTTTGTCTATAGTGGTATAGCTGAGTCAAAGTGCACATACTATTTCATAATTTTTATGTATAATTCTAAATTTCTTTCTAGAATGCTTATACCCATTCACGGGCCTACCAAAAGTGCCTCTACATGCCTATTTTCCTACAGTTCCCACATTTGTAATTTTCCTCTTTCTTTCTGGTCATCTTTGTTATTCTGATAATTATAAAGTGGAATATCACAATTGCTTTAATTTGCATTTTCTTAATTGATAGTGATTTGGAACATTTTTGAATATAATTATAGATAAGCTGCCTTTCTTCCCCTGAGAACTGCCTATTCATACCCTTAGACCATTTATCAATTGAGGAATAACTTCTATTCTTATAACTTCCATCTATATCCTGGAAATGAGACATTTTCACAGAAATTTGTTGCAAGGATCCGCCCCCCCCCCACTAAATTGCATCCCTTTTAATCTACTAATCATTTTTTAGACTTATTTAAAAAAATTTTTTGTATTCAAAATTATCCATTTCATCTTTTGTAATCCTTTTTATCCCTTCTTTGGTTATGAACTTTTCTCCTGTCCAAACTATGAACTATCTGAATAGTTTTTAATGATTTTAATGATAAGAAATTAAGATTCAGAGAGCTGACTTGTCCAGAGGTCTGAGAGCTAATCCATGTCAGAGCTGGACTAGAACCCAGATATCCTCATTATGAGTCCATTGTTCATTCCATTAGATTCATACTAGAAAATAAAGCACATTAAAAGCAAAAATTTCCCCTAGAAGATTTTTCCCCCTTTATGTTTAGATAGTTTATAAAGATTATATAATGATAAAAACTGATTTAGCAAGACCATAATTAGCAAGGATAAGCTGGGCTTTACCCCAGGCTGCTGTTATGGGGAAACAGTGGCACACTTTCTTTCTATACCATGGTCTTCTGCCTGCTTTCTATGTGTGGCACAGCCATCCCCACATCACCATTTCTCTCCACTTCACTATGGCTCTCTAAAACCTCACCTTCCTACCCAAACTCCAAATAGCAGCTGTATTCTCTGGGGAGTAAGCCACGTTCTCTTAGCTTGACTGCAGCTACAGTCCCCTTGCACCACTGTTCCTCTCCTCAACTGAATTTGCCCTCATGCAAGAATCAGTAATTATAGCTCTGTTCCCTAATATTTTCAGATGGCAATATTAGTGCTTTGTATCCAAGTGTCCTATTACCAGTAGCAGTCAACTTCTTATAGTGATGAAAAAAGAAAGCATTCAAAATCAACATTAAGGAAAATAGTTCATTTCACTTTTAAATATTATCTTTATTCTTGCCAGAATTAAAAAAAATTCTTTTGTCTTGTCCAAATCCCATTAGGAAGCTTTTATATGTCTTGCCCTGATAGATATTGTCAAGATGCCCAGATACAGAAAAGCATCATGAAGAAGAAGAGAGAATGAAAGAAGAGAATAGGGAGTTAGAATTCCTTCCTGTCTTATGATGGGAGACTTTTTCTGTAACCTAAGCCAAAGTACAAAGAAAGGAGCTGCTTACAAGAAAGGTCAAGTTAGTATTTAAAATAAATAGATTGTACCCCTTGCCACCATATGTGTCCTAGTTATTGTTTTTTTTTACATTAGAATTGAGGCAGGACTATATGAATATGTTTTTTCCTGGAGCATTGCATGTGTAATTCTGAATCTCTTTTATCAAGTCACATTTCACAATTTCATATTAGCATTACATAAATATACACATTTCATGAAGAATACATACTCTTTTGCATATAGTTTAGAACTTTGGAAAGAATATGATTTTAATTATTTTATCCAATTTATGGTGTCATTGCTGTGGAATAGTCCATCAAGAGCTAGTCTTGAAGCAAATAAGACCTGGGATCAAATAAGATGTGGGATCTCACCTCTGACACATGCTGTGTGGGTGACACTGGATAAGTCACTTAACCTCTCAGTTGCATTGTATAAAAGGTTTTATAGCAAAAGTGAAAGAACCCTGGGAATCGGAAAATCTGGGTACAAGTCCTGGCTCTGCCACAAACTAGACTGTTGACTTGGGCAAGTCATATAAGCTCTCTTGGTCTTGATGTTTCTCATTTAATTCTCACATAATTGGGAGTTTGGTTTAAACAGTAAGGTCTTTTTAAATTCTAATGGTCATAAAGGATCGTTGATGACATACAACCATAAACTGATTCCCTTTTGTATTCTCAGTAAAAGGAAAAAGTCCACTGAATGTGTTTTGTTTAGAAATACTTGGACTTGGTAAATGGAATGGCTATCTTGTCTGGTTTGTTTATGTAAGGAAAACACAATTTAAAGAGGAAATAATGTTGAACCTATCAGTGTACATGTCTGGTAACTATTTACATCGTTATTTCATTATTTTCATAATTTCTAAATGATGACCATGGTAATAATGGCAGTTATTGAATTAATAGTACTATATTATGGATATTATTATTATATCATAATATTATTATATCACATTAAGGGGAAAAAGAGACCAGTGAAGGACAGAAAATGTTTTGAAAACTGCCTAATACATATTTCTCTGAAAGTATTGTCAGCTAAAGCTTTCAAGCAACTTAAAAGTAATGCTTTTCCTATTTCTCTGTTAGTGGAAAGAAGGCAAACAAACCTGTGTTAAACACTAAGGTCAGCATGACACGAAGCAATAAGAACCAGTAAATCTACAATAATGTTGACATTCTGGGGCTAATCCAGTAATGCAGCAATAGTCTTCCAAGTTTCACAGCTGCAAAATTCTGTGGACAAGTCAGACCCCAGATTCCAGGCATGCTCCCGGAGAACCAGTTTCCAATGTGACCAATCCCCAAGGGCAGCAACGAGCTCTTTCTTTGGCTTGCTGTGGGGTCAGGTTAGTAAGAGGATATAATGACTAGTCCATTACTTCTACTCAGTACTAGTTAATTTACCTCCTCAGCTACTAAATTAACCTTAGTGATAAGGAGTAGGAAAAGTGATGGGTATGGCTATTTTTCTTCTCCCAATACCCCAAAATATACTAATTTGGACTGTATCCCAGAAGCCCAGGTCATGCTGGCCCTAGGGCACTATCACCAATCTGAGGGATTCTTGTTCTGGAGTCTGAGTAGGGAGTATGTCCAAACTAAAACAGATTCTCATGTAAGCTCCATAAGAATATCTGGTCCCCTAGGTCAAACCAGTCTGACTCTGTACCAAGGATTTGGGGAAACCAGATGAATTTCCAACATCCAGATATCACCCAATAGTCCAATTAGTGGTTTTTGTTTTGTTTTGTTGTTTTCAATCAGGGATGGTGGCAAAGACAATCTTTTATTTAAGAGGCAAATGATGGTCAGGATAGGTGGTTTCACTGGAGACTGGTCTTTCAGCCTGTATTTAAAGAAAGAAAAAAATGAAGCCTTAATGGTTAATTCAACAACCATTTATTTATTTATTTTAAGAAATCGGGGTTAAGTAACTTGCTCAAGGTTATATGGCCAGTTATTTCTGGGTGTGGTGCTAAGTATCAGAGCCTGGATTTGCTTCCAGGTCATCCTGACTCTGGGGCTGGTGCTCTTACTCACTGAGCCACCTGGCTGCCCCTAAGCAATTGGGGTTAAGTAACTTGCTTAAGGTTACATGGCCAGGTGTTTCTGAGTGGGTGCTAAGTGTTTGAACCCGGATTTGATCCCAGGTCATCCCGACTCTGGGGCCGGTGCTCTTACTTGCTGTGTTACCTGGCTGCCCCATTTATTTTTGTTTTGCTTTTTTTTTTTGGAGGGGGGAGGGCAGGGCAATTGGGGTTAAGTGACTTGTCCAAGGTCTAGTAAGTGCTAAGTATCTGAGGATGATTTTGAACTCGGGTACTCCTGACTTCAGGGCTGGTGCTGTACTTACTGCACCACCTAGCCACCCCTCAACAACCATTTATTGAATTCCTAGTATTTGTAAGAGTATTTATAGAGGAAGCATCATATAGTGGATAGAGAACTGACCTGGGAACCAGGAAGACATGGCTTCAACTACTGTCTACTAGCTGTGTGATCCTGAGGAAGTGATTAACCTTTCAGTGCTTTAGTCAACTTTCAAAAACTGTAAATTGCAGAGGAGGGGCTTACCTGCTTTAGTAGAGGACATTTTAATACTTGAGAGTTCATTATACTAACAAAATTGCAGGTCCAGTCATAGTCCCAATACCAAGTATGCATAAGGCACTGTAAAGCCTGACAGGTGAAGTGTTCCATCTTACAAAAAGCCCTAATTTTGTAGGAAATCTTACATACTGGAAATGAATCAGTGCCCTCCCCCTTCTGGTCTAGTTAGAAAAAGGAGACTTGGTGTGGAAAAGAACTTTGCTAGTTATCTGGTATCAGGAAGAAAAGAAAGCATGAAATTATCTAGATAACTCAGAAAAAAGAGGGATAAAATTTTGCTTGAGTGATTTACATAATTGTTTATCTAGTACATTATTGGATATGTCACTATTAAATAGTTGGATATAGGGTAATATTGTGGGTTATCTGATCATATAGTTCAGTTAGAATGGGAAGGATGACTAACCACAGAATATTAGTATGATCAAAATATAAATATTAATGTAAATAAGCTAAAAAATATTCTAGAAGTAGCCTATAGATATGCACAAGAACCAAAGAAAGAAACAAAAGAATAAAGGTGTGACTGAATTAAGAAAGTGAGTGAAAAGGGGCGGCCAGGTGGCTCAGCAAGTAAGAGCACCGGCTCCAGTGTCGGGATGACCTGGGGATCAAATTTGGGCTCAGATACTTAGCACCACACCCAGAAATAACTGGCTGTGTAACCTTGAGCAAGTTACTTAACCCCAATTGCTTTAAAAAAAGAGTGAGTGGATTAAGAAAAAGGAATCTATATGAAGGAGATATAAGTAACAATAATAGCATTTAGTATGAGACATTAAATATTAAAATGGCAAAATTGAATGTAGTCCAGTCCAGTCATAACTACATGGACCTGGATGCAATGCAGGCCAAATCACCTCCTTTGGAAGAAAAGTACATTTAGTCAAAGCCTGATTTATTTGACTTTAATCTAACACTATCATATTATAAAGAGGTTTCATACATTTAAAAACATCCAATAATAATAATAATAGCTAGCATTTATATAGTGCATTAAATTTACAAAACACTCTACAAATATCTTGCTTTATTCTCACGATAACCCTCAGATATAGGTCTATCATTATCTCCTTTTTATAGATGTGGACATTGAGATAGAGTTTAAATGATATAACCAGGATAGCTAGTAACGTCACATTTGAACTAAGGTATTCCTGACTCCAGGTCCAGTGCTTCATTCACTTTTAGGCTTTACTCCTGACTTCTCTAGACTTTTCCCTACTGTCACAGAAACCTCCTCACTCTGGAACCTCTACCCATGAATTTCTCACATTCACATCATTAGCTCACAATAAAATATAAGCTCCTTGAGGGTAAGGACTATTCTTTCTTTCAGCTTGTAATTGTATTCTCAATGTTTAGCACAGTTCCTGGAACATTAGCATGCACTTAATAAATGCTTATTTCTTAAATAAATAGTATTCTATGCACATTCATGCACAACAATTTATTCAACCATTCTCCATTTGATGGACAGCTACTTTGTTTCCAATTCTTAGCTATCACAGAAATGCTTCTATGATTATTTTAGAGTATATGTTTTTTTTTTTTCTTATCAGTGGTTTCCATAGGCATATAAACCAAATAATGGAATCTCTGGTTCAAAGGAAATGGACATTTTAATCACTTTATTTTCAGAATTCCAATTGTTTTCTAAAATAGTTTTGGTGATTCACAGATCTACCAACAATGTAATTTGTGTGCCTATCTTTCCACAACTCCTGTGTGACTGACTATTGCCATTAAATATATATATATATATATATATATATATATATATATATATATATATACATATACATATTGCCAATTTGAAGGTGTTATGGCAAGCACAAAAGTAGTTCATACCTTGTTTGAGCTATTAAATTAACCCTTGTTTCAGCTCAAGTTTCTTTTAAGCCTTTTATCAAGTCTGTCAAGAAACAGAATGTGTTCAGGGCAGCTAGGTGTTACAGTGAATAGAGCACTACTCCTAGAGTCAGAACAACCTGAATTCAAATCCAGCCTCAGATACTTAACACAAAAAACTAGCCATGTGACCTTGGGCAAGTCATTTAGCCCCAGTTGCCCTAACTTCCCCTCTCCAAAAAGCAAAAAAAAAAAAAAGCAAAAGAAAAGAAAAGAAACAGAATGTGTGAACCCCACAACTTGCGAACCCTAGAACTTGTGAACTCCTGGGGAGGAGCTAATGACTATATAAGGAGAGCCCCAGGGCTAGAGACATAAAAAAACCTGAGAAGAGGACTCTTGTGGTGGCAGAGTCAAGAAGGAGAAAACTTGTGGTATCCCAGCACTCTGTTTGTCTGCTCTGTCTAGCCCTGGACCTTACTGGAAGCCCTGAAATAGGATTTTCTTGTTATATGTTTACCTAAGTCCTGGAAGAGGATTTTGGAGGTCCTGGGACTTTACTGATGATTTGTGCTGACCTTTTGGACCTTGTTTGTGGGTCTGTGTGGATTTCTATGTTGATGATTTGTGTTGAGTTTTCAGACCTTGTTGGTGGGTCTGAGTTGATTTCACACTCAGTGAATTGATGATGGTGCCAGCAATGTGCATGAATATTATTGTGGCTCTGTCAAGCTTTGTCTTCCCAGAAACAGGAACCATGAAGGACTTGAAGTGGACTGGACACTGTGAACTTCAATATGAAATGGGAACTGAATGAAGAATTGGACAGGGAACTGGCAGCTGCCTGCCTTTGAACCCAAGTGACAGTTGGATCTGGGACCACAGAAGAGGAACCATGGAAGCTGAGAGCCAGCCTAGAGTCAAGCTGAAAGAAGACTTTATTTGAATACTGTGTAGTGACTGAGAAGATTATGATTTATTGTGACCTAGGGGTGGAGAACTTTGACTTTTGTACTTTGTGATTGAATTAAGGATTTTGTAATTGACTAAATGATTGTACTTTGTTGAAAACTCTTATGACCACTTTGGTGAAAACTATGTGCCCATTTTAGTGATGTCATTATGAATGCTGTATTTTGACTTTCTGTGATAAATTGTAACATTGTGAATGCTGTATTTTTATTTTCTGTGAATGTTTTATTCTGATTTGTTATTGAATAGAGAGTTCACTATACTGTGTAATCAGAATCTTAAAAGCTGTTCACAGCAGCAGTCCTCTGGAAAGTTACTTATGCTTGGCTTTACAGAAGGGTATGAGGAAAACCTTAGAGTTGTTTTGATTTTCCTTTCTCTTCTTATGAGTGATTTGGAACTTTTTTTTAATGTGGTCATGAATACTTTGCAATTCTTTTATATTGAATACCAACCTATTAGCAGAGAAGTTTGCTACAAAGTTTTTTTTTGACCATTTCCCTTCTTAGACTAGATGCATTAATGTTGTCTGTGCACTTTCAAGAATCAAAATTATGTATTTAATGTTTCGTGATTGCTTCTATCCCTTGTTTGGTTAGGGATTGATCTTTTACCCATGTTTTTGAGAGATAAATAATCTGTTTCTCTTCAATTTTTTATAGTACCACCTTTAATAGTAAGCTAATGTGTCCATTTAGAATGTATTGTGGAGTGTGATATAATGTGTTGGTGTAAGCCTCATTTTTGCTAGACTGCTTTCTAGTTTTCCCAGCAGTTTTTATTGAATAGGGTTTTTTTTCTATAGGTAACTTATGTTTACTTTACCAAACACTGCATTATTGAGTTCTATTGTTTCTAAATCTCCCTTATCTAGTTTTTTCCATTGATATGTTTCTCTTTATTCTTTAACCTATACCAGATGGTTTTGATGACTATTGATTTTCAGTGTACTTTGAGGTATGGAACTGCTATTCCTTTTTCATCCTTACTTCTTCTCCTCATTTCCATTGATATTGTAGATTATTTGTTTTTCCAAATGGATTTTGCTATTATTTTTTGTCAAACTCTGTGGAATATTCCCTTTTGACTGGTATAACATTACACGTATAAATTAATTATGTTTGTATAGAAACCAATTCAATCCACTCTCCATTGAGTTCCCTCTCAGATTAAGGAACAATTCTTTCCTTCTTGCCCAAACACTCCATATACCCTCACACATTGTCCCACTCTCCAGCCTTTCCCCCACCTTTGGATTTTGTAATTCCTTGCGCTGACCTATATATCACTTATAAGCACTAGTGAGTTTCAGATATTCTCAAAGTGTGAAAAGTGTAATAGAGAAGTAATTAGATAGTAAAAAAGATTTCCTTTACAAAGTCTAAGTGACTTGACCAGTGTTACACAGCTAGTGTCAAAAGGGGAGGATGGAAGACAAATCTTCCTGATGCTAGTTATATTAGCTCTCATGATTTCCTTCAACTGAAAACAAGCTTAAAATCTCTCCCCTAATTTTTACAAACATTGCTTTTGGGAGAAGTTCCCTGATATATGTAGGAAATTCTTGAGCCTATCCATGAGTGTGATGGAAATTGTCCTTCAGGAAAGAAAATCAATCATCAGTACTCCCTTCCCAGAATCACCAATGACACAGCTGAGATCTCCTTAAAAGTTGTCTTTTGTAGCAATTTAGCATTTAGTTTGCTCTTTATTTCTTTAAGTACTGTTTTGTAATTGAATCCATACAGGCCTTTTGAGTGTTTTAAGAGGTTGGTCCCCAGATATTTTATGCATTTTGTAGTTATTTGGAATAGGATTTCCCTTTCTTTTATTTCTTCTTGTGTTTTGGTATATTAAATAGAACTATTACTGATTTTTGAAGATTTGTTTTATAGCTTATAACTCTGATGAAAGTGTTAATGGTTTCAATTAGTATCTTTGCTACTTCCCTGAGGTAGTCTAAAAAAACCATCAAAGGGATAATTTTTTATCTCCTCTCTATTTATTCTTTTATTTCCTTTCTCTTGTCTTATTGCTATGGCTAGAATTTCCAGAAGTATTTAAAATAATTGTGGGGAGAGTGGTGTAATGGTAATGCAATTTGAATTTGAAGATCCCTTTGTGTTGGCAAAGGTAGCAGGTACTTATCACTTAGTAATTGATCAAGCCTCTGTTGAGGAAACAGAAGGTATGAACTCCTGTTCCTGATGTGACAGGAAGGGGTTGGCTGAAACAGGAAGCTAATGCTGTGTATATAAGAAAAGCACCAGAGAGGCACAGTCAGAATTTCTTGAGACCAGCATCTGGTGGCAGAGCAGCTACACAAGAGAGAATGAGGAACTGAGATAGAATTTCCTGAGAACTTGTGGTGGTGGAGATTCTTCTGAACAGAAGCCCAGGAACCCAGGTAACAGAGGAGCCCAGGAGAAGCATGACTGGGATGCTGAGACTTTGTTTTTTTGTGGCTTGGTTGAGCCTTCAATTCACTGGAGCAGAAATTGTGAAGAATTTGACATGGACCAGACGCTGTGAACTTCAGTGTGGAGCAGGACCTACCCAGAGAGCTGGACAAGGAACTGGGAGCTGTCTGCCATTAAACCCAGGTGACAGTCTAGTGAATCCAGGTAGAATCTGGGACCATGGAAGGGGATCCAGGGAATCTGAGAACTGGCCCCAAGTTAAGATGAAAAGATCTCTCCCTGGGTACTGAGTCATGAAGAAATTGTAGTTCACTAGTGACCTAGGGGTGGAGGGATATGTGTATGATACTTAATAACTGATAGATGAATAAGTGACTGATTGAGATAATCAAGACTTTGCCCCATGAGTGGAAGACTTTGATGAATAAGTGATTGATTGAGTTAACTTAAGAGTGCCCTATATATGGAAGACTCTGCCCCATGAGTGGAAGACTTTGACTATTTTACTTTGAGACTATATTGTGATAGTGACTGAGTTAACTTAAGACTTTGCCCCATGAATGGAAGACTTTGACTATTGTACTTTGAGACTATATTGTGATCTTATTATATTGTAATTTTCTGTGATACTTTGCTCCATGAGTGGAAGATTTTGACTATCGTACTTTGAGAAGTTGTAATATTGTGAATACTGTATCTTGATTTTCCGTGAAAGTTTTGCTTTGATTTGTTATGGAATAGATTGTTTACTATACCGTGTAATCAGGACCATGAAAGCTGTTCACAGTAGCATTCTTCTGGAAAGCTTCTGTGCATGGAATTACAAGTGGGCATTCTTACTTATTGGAAAAGGTTCTAATGCATATACAATGTATATGATACTTGTCTTTCATTTTAGATAGATGCTTTTAATGATATTTTTTAAAGTTTCCAAACTGGAAAACAGCATGGCAGAAACTAGCTATAGACCAAAATCTTATCCCATATAAAAAGGTCAAAATGAGTACATGATTTACACATAAAACAGTGATACCCTAAGCCAATTAAGAAAGAATGGAATAGTTTATCTGTCAGATTTATGGAAAAGGGAAGAATTTAGGACCAAGAAGATATAGAGAATATTACAAAATGTAAAATAGATAATTTTGGTTATATAAAATTAAAAAGTTTTTGCACAAACAAAACTGATGAAACCAAAATTATAAGGAAAGCAGAAAATTGGGGAAAAAATTTGCAACAAGTATCTCTGATAAAGGCCTCATTTCTCAAATATATAGAGAACTGAGTTAAATTTATAAAAGCACAAGTCATTCCCCAATTGATAAATGGTCAAAGAATATGAAAGGCAGTTTTCAGACAAAGAAATCAAAGCTATCTATAGTCATATAAAAATGCTCTAAATCATTACTGACTAGAGAAATGCACATCAAAATATTTCTGAGGTACCACCTCACACCTATCAGATTGGCTAATATGACAAAAAAGAAAAATGTTGGATGTTGGAGGGGACGTGGGGAAACTGGGACACTAATGCACTATGGGTGGAGTTGTAAACTGACCCAACCATTGTGGAGAGCATTTTGGAGCTATGCCCAAAGGGCTATAAAACTGCATATACCCTTTAATGCAGCAATACTACTGATAGGTCTATATACCAAAGACATGCAAAAAAAAGGGAAAAGGACCTATTTGTACAAAAATATTCATAGCAGTTCTTTTGCAGTGGCTAAGAACCAGAAATCAAAGGGGTGCCCATCAATTGGGGGATAACTAAACAAGATGTGTCATGTGATTGTAATTGAATAATATTGTGCTATAAGAAATGACAAGCAGGATGATTTTAGAAAAATCTGGAAAAACTTACATGAACTAATGCATAGTGAAATGAACAGAACCAGAAAAACTTTGTACACAGTAACAGCAATATTATTCAGTAAAGAAATGTAAATGACTTAGCTATTCTCAACAATACAATGATTCAAGACAATCCCAAAGGATCAATGATGAAGCATCCTATCTATCTCCAGAGAAAGAAATGATATTGATTAAATACAGTTGGAAGCTTGCTATTTTAATTTTTTTCCTTTTATTCTATTCTTATACAAAATTACTAAAGTGGAAATGTTTTACATAATTACACATGTATAACCTATATCTGATTGCTTACTATTTTAGGGAAGAGAGACAGGAGGGAAGAAAAGAAGGGAAGGAGGGATAGAATTTGGAACTCAAAACTTTAAAGGAAAATGTAAAAAATGGGGGGAAGGAAAGTCCCTCTGTGCCTATACTTCGTGGGGTTTGTAGCATAAAAGAATGTTGTACGTTGTCAAAGACTTTTTCTGCATGTGTTGTGATGATCATGTGGTTTTAGATTTAAAACAATACAATTACATCGATTTTCCCCCTAATTCTGAACTATCCTTGTATCTTTGGTATAATGATAATAATGATTTCTTAGATAAATTACTGTAGTCTGCTTGATAGAATTTTATTTATAATTTTGAGTCAATATTCATTAATGCTATTAGTCTATAGTTTCCTATCTGTGTTTTGTCTTTTTTCTGGTTTATGTATTAGAACTATATTTTTCTTATAAAAAGGATTCTGGTATTTTCCTTCTCAAATGTTTAGAATAATTTGGGGACTATAAATACTAACTATTCTTTAAAAATCTGATTCTCCTGTGAACGTATCAGTTTTTTTCATTTGGTAGTTCCTTTATAGCTAGATCTTTTCCCCTTTCTTTACTTATTTAAAAAAATAATTTATTTATCTTTAGTTTTCAGCATTTGCTTTTATGAGATTTTGAGTTCTAAATTTTCTTCCCTCCCTCCCCTTCCTCACCTTGCCTCTCACTAAGATGGCATGTAATCTGATATAGGCTATACATGTACTATCATATTAGACATAATTTCCATATTAGTCCTGTTGTGAAAGAACAATTAGAGCAAAAGGGGAAAATTATGAGGAAAACAAAACAAAAGATAACAAAAGAAAAAAGAGAAAATAGTGTACTTCAATCTGTATTCAGACTCCATATTTCTTTCCCTGGATGTGGAGAACATTTTGCATTATGAGTATTTTGGAATTGTCTTAGATCATTGCATTACTCAGAAGAGCTAAGTCTAACAAAGTCAGTCATCACACCATGTTGCTGTTGCTCTGTACAATGGTCTCTTGGTTGTGCTCACTTCACTCAGGATCTATTTATGTAAGTCTTTCCAGTTTTTTCTGCAATCTTCCTGCTCACCAATTCTTATGGAACAATAGTATTCCATTACATTCATATACCACAACTTGTTCAGCTATTCTGCAATTTCTGGGCATTCCCTCAATTTCCAATTCTTCACTGCTACAAAAAGAGCTGCTATAAATATTTTTGTGTATGTGGGTCATTTTCCTATTTTTATGATGTCTTTGTTATATAGACCTAGAAGTGGTATTGCTGCATCAAAGGGTATGCACACTTTTATAGACCTTTGGGCATAGTTCCAAATTGCTCTCCAGAATGGTTGGATCATTTCACAACTCCACCAATAATGCATTAGTGGTCCAATTTTCCCACATGTTCTCCAACATTTATAATTTTTCTCTTTTGTCATGTTAGCCAATCTAATAGGTGTAATGTGGTACCTCAGATTTGTTTAAATGTGCATTGCTCCAATCAATAATGATTTAGAGAATTTTTTCCTATGAATATAGATAACTTTAATTTCTTCCTCTGAAAACTGCCTGTTCATATCCTTTGACCATTTATTAATTGGGGAGTGAGTTGTATTCTTATAGATTTTACTCAGTTCTCTCTCTATATATTTATCAGAAGCACTGGTTGTAAAAATTGCTTCTCAGCTTTCTGCTTCCCTTGCATTGACTTTGTTTGTTCAAAAACTGTTTAATTTAATGCAATCCAAATGATCCATTTTGCATTTCATAATGTTCTCTATCTCTTGTTTGGTCATAAATTCTTCCTTTCTTCATAGATCTGACAGGTAAATTACTTTAACTCTCCAAATTTGCTTATAATCTCACCTTTTAGGTTTAATTTGGGTACCCATTTTGACCTTAGCTAAACAGTGTAAATAGTGTAAGATGTTGGTTTATGCCTAGTTTCTGCCATGCTGTTTTCTAGTTTTTGTCAAATAGTGAGTTCTTATCCCAGAAGTTGGAGTCTTTGGGTTTATCAAATAATAGATTATTCTAGTCTACTATTGTGTCTTCTATACTTAACCTATTCTATTGATCCACCACTCTATTTCTTAGCAAGTACCAAGTAGTTTCGATGATTCCTGCTTTATAATATGGTTTTATATCTGGTATGGCTAGGTCACCTTCCCTTGCATTTCTTTTCGTTAATTCCCCAGATATTCTGGACATTTTGTTCTTCTGGATGAGTTTTGTTATGATTTTTTTCTAGCTCCATAAAATATTTTGTTTGGTAGTTTTATTGGTATGGCACTGAATAAGTAAATTACTTTAGGTAGAATTGTCATTTATATTATATTAGCTCGACCTACCCATGAACAACTGCAATTTTCCCAATTATTTAGATCTGACTTTATTTGTGTGAAAAGTGTTTTGTAATGTGTTTGTATATTCCCTGGGTTTGTCTTGGCAGGTAGACTCCCAAATATTTTATATTGTCTACAGTTATTTTAAGTGGAATTTCTCTATCTCTTGCTGCTGGTCTTTTTTAGTAATATATAGAAACGCTGATTATTTGTGTGGATTTATATTTTATATTCTTTAACTTTTCTAAAGTTGTTTATTATTTCAAGTAGTTTTTTTACTTCATTCTCTAGGATTCTTTAAGTACACCATCATATCATCTATAAAGAGTAATAGTTTTGTTTCTTCATTATGTTAGAATATAATTCCTTCAATTTCTTTTTCTTCTATTATAGCTAAAGCTAACATTTCTACTATGATACTGAATAACAGTGGTGATAATGGACATCTTGTTTCACCCCTGATCTTATTGTAAATGCTTCTAGCTTATCCCCATTACATATAATGCTTGATTATAATTTTAGATACATGCTACTTATCATTTTAAGGAAAACTTCATTCATTCCTATGCTCTCTAGTGTTTTTTTTTAATAAGGATGGATAATGGATTTTGTCAAAAGCTTTTCCTGCATGTGTTGATATAATCATATGATTTGGGATAATCATAATCATATGAGATAATCATATTGAGATAATTCATATTAATCTTATTATTGATATAGTCAATTATGCTGTTAGTTTTCCTGCTATAAATCCTACCTAGTCATAGTGTATTATTGTCATGATAAGTTGCTGTAATCTGCTAATATTAAAAAAAAATTTGTATCTATGCTTATTAGGGAAATTGGTCTGTAATTTTCTTTCTCTGTTTTGGCTCTTTCTGATTTAGGTATCAGCACTGTATTTGTATCATAAAAAGAATCTGCTAGGACTCTTTCTTTGCCTATTTTTCCAAATAGTTTATATAACATTGGAATTAATTGTTCTTTAAATGTTTGGTAGAATTCATTTGTAAATCCATCTGACCCTGGAGATTTTTTTTTTTATTAGGGAGTTCATTGATGACTTATTTGTTTTCTTTTTCTGAAATAGGGTTAATTATTTTATTTCTTCTTCTGTTAATCTGGACAATTTATATTTTTGTAAATAATCATCCATTTCACTTAGATTGTCAGATTTTTTGGCATAGAGTTAGGGGAAATACCTCCTAATTATTGGTTTAATTTCCTCTTCATTGGTGGTGAGTTCATTCTTTTCATTTTTGATACTGGTGGTTTGGTTTTACTTCTTTTTTAAATCAAACTATCCAAAGGTTTATCAATTTTATTGTTTTTTTCATAAAATCAGTTCTTAGTTTTATTTATTAGTTCAATAGTTTTATTTTCTTTCTTTCTTTCTTTCTTTCTTTTTTTTTTTGCTTTTTTTGGGGGAGGGCAATTGGGGATAAGTGACTTGCCCAAGATTACACAGCTAGTTTTTGTGTTAAGTGTCTCAGATCAGATTTGAACTCAGGTCCTCCTGACTCCAGGGCCAGTGCTCTATTCACTGCACCACCTAGCTACCCCTCAATAGTTTTCTTAATTTCAATTTTATTAATCTCTCCTTTGATTTTTCAGAATTTCTAATCTGGTATTTAATGGGGGATTTTTAATTGCTTCTTTTTCTAGCTTTTTAGTTTCATGCCCAATTTATTGATTTCCCCCTTTTCTTTTTTATTCATATAAGCATTCAGAGATATAAAACTTCCCCTAAGAAATGCTTTTGTTGCATCCCATAAGTTTTGTTATGCTGTCTCCTTATTGTCATTTTCTTGAATGAAGCTATCAATTGTTTCTGTGATTTGTTGTTTGATCCACTCATTCTTTAGGATTTGATTATTTAGTTTTCAATTAATTTTTAGTCTATCTTTCCAACCTAGCTAAGGCATTGAGGTACACTAAAGGAGAGAGAGGGGAGTCAATACATAGTTGACAAATCAAAATACCACCACCTCCTCTTAGACTCTGATAGAGATAGCTCAGAAACCTGAGCCCCAGAGCCCTAGAATTTGCAGTGCCCCTTCCCCCTATTGGCTCCACATTCAGCCCTGACCACCTTCCCAGCTATCATTGAGGGGAAACTCCCATGTGCAAGAGGGTTCTGCTATTCTTACTACCACTCCCACCTGCTATTGACTAAATGCCATTTATGGACAAGTAAGTGTAAGAGTCCAGGAAATAGCATCTTCCTCCTCAGAGGCCTTGATTCCAGCCCAGCCCCCACAGCTATCACAGAGGGAAGCAACCTTCATGGAGATGAGAATTAGCATCTGCCTCTGTAGGTGCTTTACTACTCTCCTCAGCAGCTCAAGATCCAGAAAAGAAAGCTCTTAGCACCAAAGTCCTTGGCACTGTCAAATGGTTGTATATAACTTTATTGATCGGAATGCTAAAAAGAAAGGCATTACTAGCTTCTTTGCTGCTGAATCCTAAGTTCCATGAAACTTTTCCATCTGTCTTGTGGCTGAAACCACAACAGACATGTGTTGTCTCCCCATCAAAAGATGAGCTCCTTGAGAACAGGGATGTTTTGCTTTTCAGTTTCTAACCCCAGTGCTTAGCATATGTACTGTGCAATAGGAAGTACTTAATAAATGCTTTTTCATTCATCCATTTCTTTCATTCCTTTAGAGTACTGAACTTAGGAGTCAGAAGACTGGGATGGGAGTTTCAGCAACATTAGTTACTACTTACACAAGATTGGTTCAGTCACCTTATAAGTGACAACTCCATGGGGTTACTATGAAAATCAAATTAAGTAGTTAATAAAAAAGTGCTTTGTAGTGATAAAGAACTCTAGAAGTATAACCTATCACTATTATTATAGAAATGCTCTAAGTGTTTAGCTTGCTTTGGAGTAAATGTTTAGATCAGCTCTGAAAAAATTGAATATAATTCTTAGAAAATAGCAAAAATCAACATTTTTCTTAATATAGTTGTTATGAGAGGGAAATATTTTCTTTAGCCTTAAGATAAAACAGGCAGAAAGCCTTTGCGAAAGATAGCTGATCAGCAAAAGAACCTTAACAGAATGGTCTAATCGTAACTTAAATCAATCAATGTAGTATGATTTGTTCACTCTGAAGTAGGGGCCTCCACTTTCTTTCCTTTCACTCTCTTATCCTCTTACCATGTGGCTTTTGACTGTTACCAATGTTCTCTTGTCAAATCCAGTGGCCTTTTCTAAATCCCCATTCTTCTTGACCGCTTTGCTGCCTTTTATGCTGTTGACTGCTCTCTCCTCCTTGATACTCTCTTCTCTTTAGGTTTTCAGGACACCACTGTAGTATGGTTCTTCTCCTACCTGACTACTCCTTCTCTCCTTTGCTGGATTCTTTTCCAGATCACACACCTTCTAATTGTAGGTGTTCCTCAGGGTTCTGTGCGGGACCCGATTCTCTTCTTTACACTCCTTAACTTGGTGAGTTCATCACGGATTTAACTACCATCTCTATACTAATGCTTCTCAAATCCACCTATTCTGTCTCAGCCTCTCTGTTGATTTCCAATCTCACATTTCTGCAGATGTCCAATAGACATCTTAAGCTCAATATGCTCCAAGCCTAACTCATTATATTTCCTCCTAAACCATCCCCACCTCCTACCTTCTCTAGTACTATAGAGTGCAACATCAATGTCCCGTCTATCAGGCTCACAACCTAGTTCCTCACTATCTCTCACCCTTACCCCCATGTCCAAGCTGTCATCATGGTCTGTTGATTTCATCTTTGCGGCATCTTTTGAACATGCCCACTTTTCTCCTCTAACACTGCCCCATCACTCTAGTGCAAACCATTATCACCTCATACCTAGATTATTGTAATAGCCTGCAGGTGAGCCTGCTTGCCCTACTCTGATCCATTCTCCATTAAATCAGCAAAGTGATTTTCCTAGAGCACAGGTTTTACTCTCCTACTCCATAAACTTCAGCAGTTCCTTGCCTCCAAGATCAATACAAAAGGCTCTATTTTGGCATTCAACTCTCCAGTCTTTTCAGTCATTTTACCTTACTCCCTGACACATATTCTTCATTTCAGTGACACTGATTTCCTGTCTGTGTCATGAAAAAGATGCTCCATCTCTCAGCTCTGGACATTTTCTCTGTTTGTACATTATGCCTATAATACCCTTCCTGTTCTACTCAGCCTGCTTACTTCTCTGGCTATAAGTCCTAACAAGAGTTCCTTCTTTTATAAGATGTTCCTTCCCAATCTCTCTTAATTCTAAAACCTTCTGTCTGATAATTATTTTGTATTCATCATGTATATAACTTACTTTGTATATAGGTGTTTGCATATTGTCTCCCCCATTAGATTATAAACTTCTTTTTTCTTTTTAGAGGAGGGAAGGCAGTGCAATTGGGGTTAAGTGACTTGCCCAAGGCCACACGGCTAGTAAGTGTTAAGTGTCTGAGGTCAGATTTGAACTCAGGTCCTCCTGACTCCAGGGCTGGTGTTCTATTCATTGCACCACCTAGCTGCTCCTTAGATTATAAACTTCTGTTTTTTGCCTCTTTTTGTATCCTCAGTGCTTAGTTAGCACAGTGCCTAGCACATAGGTCTTATTGTGTTGATTAGTCATGCCCAACTTTTTGTGACCCATTTGGGGTTTTCTTGGCAAAGATACTGGAGAGGTTTGCCATTTCCTTCCTTTCTCATTTTACAGGTGAGGAAACTGAGGCAAACTGGGTTAAGTGACTGGCCTAGGGGTACACAGCTTGTAAATGTCTGAAGCTAGATTTGAACTTAGGTCCTTCTGACTCCAAGGTCAGTACTCTATCCACTGAACCTTTATACATATTGGTTTATTGATTAATATTTCCATTCTTCTATTGGCCACAATGGAATTAACTGAGTGGGAAAGCCAGGCTAATGAAAGGGCTGGAAGTCACATCAGATAAGAATCAGTCAAAGGAACTTGGAATGTTTAACTTCATAGAAAGCTTTGTGAGCATATGTGTGGGGGAGGAGTAGGGGAGTGGGCAGCATTTCTTTGGAGCTATCTTCATATAGTTAAAAAGACTGGATTTGTACCTCTTGACCTTGAAAAGCAGAACAAGGACTGGTGGGTGTAGACACAAGGAGGTAGACTTTAGTTCAATACAAGGACAAACTTGACAGACGTACACAAATGCAATAGGTTGCCTTGGAGGTAATGAGTCTTCCGTTATTGGAGCTCTTCAAGTAGGGGCTAAATTACAATTTATTAGGCATGTTTTAAAGTATAGTACTTAATCTGATTTCCTATGTTCCTTCCAACAATGATATTCTGTGATTAAATAATAGTTTCTAATGCCTCTCCACAGACTAGGTAGCCTAGAAAATGAATCCTATCAGCTAATTAGAAACTAGACCTTGTCTTTTCAGTAGATTTCAGAGGCATACTCTTCTGAGAAAAAAAAATAGGCACATTCTTTCTCTTGGAGTCATCTCCTCAGGATTCTCCTTGATAACCACCTGACCACTCACACCAGATACCTTTGGGACTTTTGCCCCAGGGCTATGGTCTCCTGATTGGTAGCTGCTTCCTATTGTATCACTGTATCAGGAAAGTCCCACCTATGCTTCACTTCATTCCTTCTTCTCCAATCTACCTTCTTCATAGCAATCTCCAGAATTGCTTTGAAACAGTAAACCTTTCTTCCTTTCTCCACACTCTAGTTCTAGAACCACAATCACATTGTCATGGTGTGTCAGGATATTCCCCTAAGGTCCTACTTTCTGTCCCTGTAGTTTTCCAGACCTAAATGTTCCTCCCTGGCTACTGTTCCCTTATGTGTTTTCTCTCTCTTTAGAATATAAACTCCTTGAGGTCAGGTACTGTCTTTGCTTTTATAATTATATCTTTAGTGCTTAGCAGAGTGTTTGACACATAGTAGGCACTTAATAAATGCTTTTAAATTTATTCATTCACTTATCTAATTTTATGAATGGAGACTTAAAACGTGCTAGTTGTTACATTAAGAAATATACAAATTGGGGTGGCTAGGTGGCAAAATGAGTAGAGTACCTGCCCTGGAGTCAGGAGGACCTGAGTTCAAATCTAGCCTCAGACACTTAACACTTACTAGCCACATGACCTTGGGCAAGTCACTTAACCCCAATTGCTCTGCCTTCCCAATTCCAAAAAAAAGAGAGACAAATATACAAATATTGTGTGTAATGACTTGATTTGAAGCATGGTTATTATTGGAATCAATGAATTTAAAAATCATAGAATAATTAGGTTTAAGCAGTTACTGTTTCAAGGAGCACTTTATCTAATCTGTTCCAAACAGATAGCAGGATATATGAGCCCTCAAATGTTGCTTAGGAAAGCAATGCTGCAGCCTTAGTAATCCTTCCTAGCACTAGCATGGCCAAATCATCTCCAAATCTTCCCTAAACTTTATTTTACATTTCTGTAATTTCATTTCATCTGACACCTACCAGGAAGAATGTATAAAACCAGAATTTAGTAGATAGGCTTCAGTGGTGAAAAAACAAAAGATTTTGAAACTAGGAGCCTCTATTTAATGTATCCTTATTTTCCTACAATTATATCTCCAAAAAAAAGGCATGGGAAAAAAATGGAGCCTTAACCTTAAACTTTTCTCCCTGCTTTTTTTTGCAAGTTTTGTAGCATTTGTGTCCTGGCCTTAACATTCTGGGCTATTTGGGATTAAGAATATTATACATTGTTATATGGCTAAAGATAAAAAAAAAGATTGGTAGCACTATCTACTCCTCTGCACCAAGTTTCAGTAAGAACATGCCTTCAAATAATTGTAGAAATGAAATCAAAGTGTCAGTGAAACAAGATTTATGGCAATGAAATCTCATTTCAACTCTCAAACTAACATGGGCCAGGTTACAGAATGATTTTATCATTAAACTGTGTTCCTGAATATATTAAATTAAACATGACAAGGCTAATGATCATTAAATGACTCCTTTTAATAGAGATAGCCATCTACTTGCCATGCTGTAAAATCCATTCCCAGAGGTCCAACCATTCAAAGGCAGGTTTGCCGAAACTATGTAGAAAATGTGACTAATTCAGAATATGGTTGTCTGGACAATTTCTGTGAAAAAGAGACAGTAGGTTTCATTAGTGACCAGAAAACACATCTGGATAGAATGAAGAGCAAAATGTATATCGTTGTAATTTTACATCCTACTAAGTGTATTCTCTCTGAACTTTTCTCTTGACGCTTAGCTTTTCGCTGAATCAGCTGAGGTATTCTGTGGCCATTTAAAAAGGAGCAGGGGCTGTGTACCACTTTGCACAGTGATTGAGAGGCAGAGAAAAGAAGAGGGAATAAACATGGATAAAGCACCTACTATGTGCCAGGCACTGTGTTTTACAAATATTGTTTCATTTGACTTTTTTTTTCAAATGCTTTATTAACTTCTGCTTTACATCATTCATTTCCGCCAGATTTTGAGTTACAAATTTTTTCCCCGTTTTTCCCCTACCCACCGCCCCCAAATAGCGGTCCCACAGGATGTTTCATTTGATTTTCACAACCCTCTGAGGTAGGTGTTATTATTATTGCCATTTTACAGTTGAGAAAAACAGAGAAAGAGGGAGGTTTAGTTACTTGCCCAGGTTTACACAGATAGGAAGTGTTTGAGGATGGATTTGAACTTAGGTCTTCTTGACTCCAGATCCAGTGCTCTGTTTGTTGGTCCACCTTGCTAAATGTATTAGTGATCCTAAAGCCAGGAGGTAAATATGTCCCTGTATAACTATGCTTCAGCTCTGGGTGGGCATGCTTTATTCAAAAGAGCTTGGATAGGTAAAGAGGAGCAACTGATTTGCAGAGAGATAATATGAGCCAAATTCTTGACTTTGACACTTTCTAGTTATGCGACCTTGGGCAAATCACTAAACTTCTCTAGCCCTCAGTTTCCTCCTATGTAAAATATACATAATGATGCTCTCCACTGTTCAAAAAGCTTCAGTGGTTCCCTATTAAAATCAAGAACAAAATACCAACTCCTCTGTCCCTTAAAGCCCTTCACAATCCAGCTCCAGCCACCATTGTAAGACCTGTTATTCATTATACCTCTTTATGCAATGTATATTCTAGCCAAACTGGCTTCTTGTTTTTTTGTCATCCCATCCCACCGGCCCTCATTACTGCATGTTGCTCAAAGCTGAAATTCATCCTCTCCTCCTCTCTTCTGCCCTTAAAGATCAGTTCAAGGGACATTTCCCAATGTGTCCCCAACCCAATTTCCAGTGTCCTCATTCTCATTTATTGTATTTTCATATATATATATATACATATATATATATATATATATGTGTGTGTGTGTGTGTGTGTGTGTGTGTGTATGTGTATATATATGTATGTATTTTTATTTACTTAGTTTCCCTGAAAAAATGTGAACAACTTGAAGGTAGGTACTGTTAATTTTTGTCTTTGTATTGCCAGCACTTAATAAATAGGGCCTGGAACATGATATATGTATATATGCTTATTGATACATTGATTGAAAATGTGTGCTGGATCCTGCTTGATTGTAACATGTTATGTAAATAAGAGCTATTTACTTTTTATTCTTGAAAGAATTGTACAAAAATCAAAATTTAGGCAAAGGAAATATGTTTTACATTAGGATTGGAAAACCTATTTCCTATGAAAGACCAATAATTCATAGACAAAAACAATTTAAGGCCATTTGAGTTTTTTTAACTTATGTGTTTTTGGGTTTTTTCCCCCTGGGGATATTGAGAAATATAATACATCCCACTCATTCAATTTTTAAATTAAGGGTAAGAACCATATATTTTATTTAATAAATATAACATTAAAAGTCATTGTGCACAAATGCAAGAAGTATGGGTAACAGGAAAGGTACATTAGCAATTCTAAAGCTAGGAGGTAAATTTGTCCTTGCCTTACTATGCTATGACTCTAGCTGGGCATAATTTATTCAAAAGACCTTGAGTAGGTGAAGAATAAACAGTGCAGTGTAGAATTGTATATTAAAAATAAATACTCATGTGAGAAAATCCAGGAAATAGATGATGATAAATGAGGCAAAAAAATTTGGATAAAGATGAACAGAAGCAAACCTCAAAACAGTATTATACCTTATACTCACAATACTGTCTAGACAGAAAGAGATAGGGACTTCAGTTAAGAGATCAAAGGCTGACTTGGAAAACATAATATGGTAGTGTGGGGATTGCAATTACTTCTCTTCTCTCTTCCATTATCTGTTCCTCTTTATCTCCCTCTCATTCTCCAAGGACAGTGAATAATGTCTTGATTTGCCCTAATAACTTAATGAGAATTTCATCTTTCAAAAAGTCGAGGTCCCATAGAAGGTCACTGCTATTCTGGATCCCTAATGATTAGCAACAAAAAGAAACTGGTTGTTGAAGTAGAAATGAGAGGGATGATTTTAGAATTTGTGATTGAAAGGAAAGGAAAGCTATGTATAGTCTGATAAGTGCTCTAGAATTTGGAAGAGCATGTTTAGAGAAAAGACATCTAGGATTACATTGATTAATTGTTATAGGGGAAGTCAGCCTTGGAATGATGGGAAGTCATCTAAAGAGTTTAATGTGGATTCATGGGGAATTCATTTAATAATTTAGATTTTTTTTTAAAAAGCATAGAGAGAAGCAACTAGATAGTATAGTGGGTAGAGCAATAGGCTTGAAGTCAGGAAGACCTGAATTCGAATTCAGCTTGAGTCACTTACAAAACTGTGTGACCCTGAATAAGTCACTTAACCTCTATCTACTTTGATTTCCTTAACTGTAAAAGGGGATTAAGAAAAAGCACAGAGAAAGTAGAAGCAAAACAGGCAATAAAGATGAAAATATAGCATGGTTCTCCAAGGAGGATTTGAAAGTTCAGAAAGAGGTGAGACTGGTGAGGAAAGTTAAGGATAAATAAGTTGGGACTTTCTAGGTATTTGGGGAAAAAGGTCAAATGAACAGTACTACCCTTGGGGTTGTGTTATAAGGAAAAAAGAAGATATAAGCAACTCTTATTTGGCTCAAGGACTTTGGGGTTCAAGGACCTAGCTTCAAATTCTATCCCTGACACTTAACTGCTTGTGTGACCCTGGCAAGCCACTTATTCTTGGGCCTCAAGTCCCAAATCTGGAAAATGAGAAGGATGGGCTGTAAGGCTCCTTCCAGGTCTAAATTTATGATAATGGGATATTTACATTAGAAAGAACAAGAATGACTAATCAGGAGTTGAAACTCAAGATAAGGAAAGAAGTGGTAAGAGATTGCCTAGATACTTTAGAAATGTTCAAGTTTCCGGACTCTGATGAGCAAAGCAGAAAGAATTGAAAGATCATTGCTAGGTCACTGGCAGTGATCTCTGAAAGACTATGGAATTAGAAAAAAAACTATAGGTCAGCAATCTTGACTTTGACTTTTATAAAAATTCTAGAATATACTATCAAAGGAATGATTAATATCCCCCCAAAAATAAAGTCTCTGGAAGATCTTTCAGAGCTTTATGAAGAACAACCATGCCAGAATAACTTTTTTTCCATACATCAAATAATCAATAAGTGCCTACTGTATGCCAGGAACTTTGTGATAGACAGGGGATGCTACAGAGAGGGTTTATCTGGATTCCAGAAAATCAAGTGGAAAAGTCATGCTGTTTTTGAGAACAAGATGAAGAGATGTGGGTAAAACAATACAGTACTTAAGTGGATTCAGAGCTGACTGAATAACTGGAAAAAATAGTAGTTATTTTCTTTTTTTTTAAAGCAATTGGGGTTAAGTAACTTGCTCAAGGTTACATGGCCAGTTATTTTTTTTTTGTGGGTGTTAAGTATTTGAGGCCGGAACAGATCCTGAGTTCTCCCGACTCTGGGGCCGGCACTCTTACTCACTGAGCCATCTAGCTGCCCCCAAAAGAGTAGTTATTAATGAAATGAGATTACCTTGAATGGGACACCCAAAGGAAGCATCATAGAAATCTATGATTGGTTCTGAACTGCTTTTTTTTTTTGATTGGGATAAAAGCAGAGATAGCATCTTTTTTTTTCTTGTCTCAAAGATTTATTAGCAAACAATCTTTGTCATGCCTCCCAACCATCCCTACTCTTTACTGCATAGCCCTTCCTAATTTTATTTTTAAAAAGCATTTTATTTTTTCCCAATTACATCAGACAATTTTTTTAGAATTCTTTTTTTTAACAAGACTTTGAGTTCCAAATTTTTCTCTCTCCCTCCTTCCCTCCCTCCCTCCCCTTTTCTGAAAATGGTAGGTAATTTGATATAGGTTATACATGTGGTATTATGTAAAACACATTTCCTTATTCGTCACAGTTGTGAAAGAACAGATCAAAAGGAAAAACCCCATGAAAAAAAAACATGAAAAAGAATAAAGTTAAGTGAAAATAATATGCTTTGATCTGCATTCAGAGCCCATTAGTTTTTTTTTTTTAAGCAATTGGGGTTAAGTAACTTGCTCAAGGTTACACAGCCAGTTATTTTGTGTGGGTGATAAGTATCTGAGGCCAGAACTGATCCCAGGTCTCCCAACTCTTGGGCTGGCGCTCTTATTCACTGCGCCACCTGGCCGCCCTAGCCCATTAGTTCTTTATCTGGATGTGGATAGCATTTTCCTTTGTGAGTTCTCTATACTTGTATTTGATCTTTGTATTACTGATATCTGAGTCATTCACAGATGATCATCACACAATGTTGCTGATACTGTGTACTGCTGGTTCAGCTCATTTCACTTTGCATCAGTGCATACAAGTCTTTCCAGGTTTTTCTGAAATTTGCCTGTCCCTCATTTCTTCTTCTTATTTCATTATACTTATATACCACAGCTTTTTCAGCCATTCCCCAATAGATGGGTGCCTCTTACTTTCCAATATTTTATCTAAAGGAAAAGAGATGCTATAAATATTTTTGCACATGTAGGTCCTTTCTCCTTTCTTAATGATCTCTTTGGGCTATAGACCTAGCAGTAGTGGTATTGCTGGATCAAAGGGTATGTACAATTTGGTTGTCCTTTGGGCAGTTTCAAATTGCTATCCAGAATGGTTGGATCACTTCAAAACTCCACTAGAAATTCATTACTGTCCTAATTTTCCCACATCCTCTCCAACATTAATCATTTTGTTTTTTTGGTCACATTAGCCAATCCAATAGGTGTGAGGTGGTACCTCAGATGTATTTCTATATAATCAAAAGCGATTTAAAGTACTTCTTCATATGTTTTCCATAGGTTTCTATAGCTTTAATTTCTTCATCTGAAAACTGTCTGCTTATATCCTTTGACCATTTACCAATTAGGGAATGGCTTGTATTTGCATAAATTTGACTCAGTTCTCTATGTATTTGAGAAATGAGGCCTTTATCAGAGACACTTGCTATAAAAATTGCTTTCCAGATTTCTTCTTTCCTTCCAATCTTAGTTGCATTCCTTTTATTTGTTTAAAAGCTTTTCAATTTAATATCAAAATTATTCTACATTTTGTTATGCTCTCTATCTCTTGTTTGATCATGGATTCTTCCCCTCCCCATAAATTTGACAAGTAGGCTATTCTTTGCTCTTCTAATTTGATTGCTTCATTGTCTATGGTAGCTTTTAGCAAGACATAATTTCTTTCCTTATCTCTTTTAATTAGGTCTATTTTTGCTTTTAATTTTTTGGAGATCAGGATTGCTACCCCTGCTTTTTTTTTAACTTCAAATGAAGCATAATAGATTCTGCTCCAGCCCCTTACCATTACTCTGTATGTGTCTCTCTGCTTCAAGTGTGTTTCTTGTAAGCAACATATTGTAGGATTCTGGTTTCTGATCTACTCTGTTATCTGCTAACATTCACATTCACAGTTATCATTACTACCTATCTCTCTATCCTAGTCTTACTCCTGTTTGTACTCTCTCTCCTTTGACCCTCTACCCCTTCACTAGTTTTCTCTTTCTGTCTACCACCTCCCCTAATCTTCCCTCTCTTCTATCAGCCCCTCCCTCTTTACTTAATCTCCTCTCCTTCTACTTCCTTGTTGGGTAAGACAGATTTCTATATTCAACTGATTGTGTATATTATTCCCTCTTTGAACCAATACTAATGAGAGTTCAAAGTTCAACTAATAAGGTTCAAATGATGCTTGTCACCCACTCTCCCACTTTCCATTGTAATAGGTCTTTCATGACTCTTCATGTGAAATGACTTACCCCATTCTACCTGTGCCTTCTTTCTGTCCCCAATGTACTCTTCTTTCTCATCTCTTAATTTTTTATGTCATTACCTCAAATTCACCTTATATTCATACCCTCTGTCTACATGTCTTCCTTCTAACCATACTATTAGTGATACAATTTTTAAGAAGCATAAGTATCATCTTCCTGTGTAGGGATGTAAATGGTTTAGCTGTATTCAATAACTTATGTTTTCTTTTCCCTTTTTACCAGCTGAGTTTTGATATTGGAGTTCAAATTTTTGGTTTAATTCTGATCTTCTCCTTATGAACGCTTGAAATTCTTCTATTTCATTGAATGACCAGGTTTTTTGTTTTGTTTTGTTTTTTGCTTGATGCATTATGCTTAATTTCACTAGATGAGTGATTTTTGATTGTAGTTCTAACTCCTTTGCCTTCTGGAATATTATGTTCTATGTATGACCTCCAATCCTTTAATATTGAAGCTGCTAAGTCTTATGTAAACCTCTTTGTGGCTCCCTGACACTTGAATTGTTTCTTTCTTACCACTTGTGTATTTTTACTTGACTGGATGGTTCTGTAATTTAGCTATAATGTTCCTTGGGATTTTTATTTTGGGGTCTCTTTGCTGAGGTGATTGGTGTATTCTTTGAATGCTTATTTTGCCCTCTAGTTCCAGGATATCAAGGCAGTTTTCCTTGATAATTTCTTCCCCCCCCCCCCTTTTTTTTAAGCAATCGGGGTTAAGTAACTTCCTCAAGGTTACATGGTCAGGTGTTTCTGGGTGAGTGCTAAGTGTCTGAGCCCAGATTCGATCCCCAGGTCATTCCAACACTGGAGCCACTGCTCTTACTCCCTGTGCTACCTGGCCACCCCTCTTGATAATTTCTTGAAAGATGCTGCCCAAGTTCTCCTTTTGATTATGACTTTCAGGTAATCCAACACTTCTACTATTGTCTCTCCTGAATCTATTTTCCAGGTCAGTTGTTCTATATTTCATTCTTTTGAATTTGTTTGATTAATTCTTGATGTCTCATAGAGTCAATAGTTTCTATTTGCCCAATTCTAACTTTTAAGGAGTTATTTTCCTCAATTTTATTTTTTACTTTTTTCTATTTCATCAATTGTGCTTTCTAAGGATTGGATTTTTCAATTTCCTTTTCCTTTTGATCAGTTCTATTTTCTAGGCAGTTCTCATTTTTCAAGCTGTTACTCTTTTTTCATAATTCTCTTGCAGCACTCTCATTTCTTTTCCCAATTTTTCTTCTGCCTCTCTTATATGATTTGTATGCTCCTTTTCTAGTTCTTCCTGGGCTTGTGACCACTTCCTATATTTCTTTGGGGCTTTGCCCATAAATGTTTTGACATCATTGTCCTCTTCTGAGTTTGTGTCTTCCCTGTCACAATAATAATTTTCCACAGTCAGATTCTCTTTTTATTGTTTTTTTGCTGATCCTTTTTGGTCTTTTTCTTTTCTTTTAAATTCCAACCAGGGTAGAAGCAGCACTGTCTTGGGCTTCTTGTGCTAGTGTCTGTAGGCCCTGGATATTTACCTGGTGCTGCACTGATGTAGCCCTGAGGTCCATGGGGGACCCTTATGTCTGGTACTGCTCTGAGGGGGCATGGTAGAGGGTAGCTGGTGTTGCTGGATGCTTTAGGGGTCTGACAGATTACCTGGTGCTAAGCCAGGGTCCTGGTGTCTGGGGTGTTCTGAAGCTGGTGAGGTGTTTTTGTGTTTCCTTGGGGCTACACTGAAGTAGGTGGAGATCTGACCAGTGAAAGTTATCTATTTGCCCAGGGCTGTGCTAAAGCATGTGGGGTTTTCAGAGCTGGAGTGGGCCAGGCCACCTGGCTATGCTAAAGTTCATGGTGGTGGGGCTTGCTGCTGGTTTGCTGACATGCTTCCTCTTCTGGACTGTGCTCCCCTTTTACCTAAGGCAGACCTTTCCTTTTGATCTTCCAAGTTTCTTGGGTTCAAAGATTGTTTCAACTGATCTTCTTACTGGTTCTGCTGTTCCAGGATTTGTTTTAGGGTGCTATTTTATGTTTTTTTGGAGGTGAATATCGAAGAGTTATAGAGATTTAGTGCTTCTTTCACCATCTTGGCTCTCAGACTATTTCTCCACCCTCCCCCCCCCCCCCCACTCCTATATGACAGAGTTAGGACAGGTTGGAACATTCCAAGATGTAAAGGTAAAGTCATGCACTAGAATTAAATAAACTGCTTCACAAGTATAAACTGGGGGAAACATTAGTAGATAAGTTTGTCTTTAAAAGATAGGGGGGTTTTAAGGGATTGAAATTTCAATATAAATCAAAAGAATAATATGTGAATAAAAAATAGAATACAATCTTTGAATGCATTAAGCTAGGCATAGATGGCAGTCCTTGTTGGATGATCTTCAGAATGTTGTTTTCCCTTCTGGATTTCACTTATGAGAAAGGAGAGTGGTAAGCTATTCTCCATTCTACTTCTATCTTTGTGGGAGAAGGTAATAGGAGAAAGAAGAGTGGGAGAAGAGAGAATAACTTGAGTCCAATAAAGAAGAGGCAATTATTATCATATCTCTTAGATCATCTTTGTTATCTCTTAGAGATATATGAAATAGTGAAATAGGTGAGAGGTTTAATTTAGAAGGGAAAATTTTAGGAAAATTTGAGAGAAAGGGAAGAAAAATGTTAAGAACAAGCTCCAGGGGTGGAGTCAAGATGGTGGAGTAGAAGCAGGATCTCCGTGGGGTTCTGGCTTCCACCTTACCCAATCCATGTAAAAAGGGGACTCTAAACAAACTTTGGAGCTGCAGAACCCACAAAATGACACAGAGAAACTAACCTACCACTGAGGACAGCCCGGCAGGCTGGCTGCAAGTGGCCAGTGCAGCGCTCTGGGAGCTGAGCCCAGCCACTCTAGAGCTGAGGTTTTAGCCCCAGGGCAGAGCTGACCAGCCACCAGCTGGAGGGACTCCAGATCACCAGTAGCTGTGGCCATTTCCAGATTCATCAACACATAGATGTGAAGGACAAAGTGAGAGGTCAGTGCAGTCTGGACTTTGGGACCCAGTAGGTGGGAGTGTGTCAGCTTTTGCCCCCAGGGTGAGAAGCCGCTGAGACACTGTGCCAGCACCATGTTGCAGATTCAGTTCCTGGCCTGCAGGGTGTAGGGGGACCAAGCCACCAGTCTGAGGGGTAATCGCTCTTGGTTTAACTTGCTTGGATCTGGATTGCGGTCTAGGGTGGAGGCCCTGGGGTGCATGACCAGCTTGCCAGAGCATGTGGAGGCCTCAGAGAGGGCACCCAACTAATACCTCCAGCAGTTGAGAAAACCCCAACGTTTGGGAAGAAAGCTCCCCTGTCTTGTGGCAGAGTCCTACTGTGGCAAAAAGCCCAGGGGTCAAGTGACTGAGGGGTGACATGACCAGACAAAGGAAGCAAAACAGAAGACTCCAACATTAGACTCCTATTTTGGGGACAAAAAGGATCAAGGCATGGAACAGGAGGAAGACAGTGAAATCAGAACTCCTGCACTAAAAGCTTCAAAGGAAAATACGAGCTGGTTACAGGCCATAGAGGACCTTAAGAAGCAGATAAGAGAAGCGGAGGAAAGATTGGGAAGAGAAATGAGAATGATGCAAGAAAATTATGAACTGAGGGTCAACAGCCTGACTGAGGAAAATCATACCTTAAAAAACAGACTGCATCAATTGGCAAAAGAGGCTCAAAAAGGCAACGAAGAGAAGAATGCCTTAAAAGGCTGAATTTGCCAGATGGAAAAAGAATCTCAAAAGCTCAATGAGGAGAATCATTCCCTCAGATTTAGATTGGAGCAAAGGGAAGCTAGTGACTTTAAGAGAAATCAAGATAATGTTAAACATATCCAAACAAATGAAAGAATAGAAGGCAATGTAAAATATCTCGTGGGAAAAACCACTGACCTGGAAAATAGATCCAGGAGAGATAATTTAATGATTACCAGACTACCTGAAAGCCATGATCAAAGTAAGAACCTAGAAATCATCCTCCAGGAAGTTCTCAAAGAAAACTGCCCTGATGTTTTAGAACCAGAGGGAAAAATAGAGGTTGAACGAATCCACCAATCACCTCCTGAAAAATATCCCAAAAAGAAAACTCCTAGGAATATTATAGCCAGGTTCCAGAATTCCCAGATCAAGGACAGAATATTATGAGTAGCCAGGAAGAAACAATTTGAATATTGTGGAAACACAATCAGGATAACACAGGATATGGCAGCTTCTACACTGAGGGATCGAAGGGCCTGGAATAGGATATTCTGGAGGGCAGAGGAGCTGGGATTAAAACCAAGAATAACCTACCCAGGAAAACTGAATATCATATTTCAGGGGGAAAATATGATCATTCAGTGGAATAAAGGACTTTCAAGCATTCTTAATGAAAAAACCAGAGTCGAATAGAAAATTTGACATCCAGGTACAAGAAGCAAGAGAAACTTGAGAAGGTAAACAGGGAAAAGAAATCATAAGCCTCTGATCAAAGTTTAACTATTAACATTGCTACATGGAAAAATGATAATTGTAACTGATGAAACATTTCTCAGTATGAAAATAGTTGAAGGGAATAGAAATATATACATATATATGTCTATATCAGAGGGTATACGGGTGTATGAATACATGTGTGAATGTGTGTATATATGCTTACAGTTATACATAGATAGAGGGCACAGGACCAATTTAATAGGAAGGGGAAATTAAGGGGTGAGAGAGGAATATAATGAGAGGAGATGGAGAGAGACAGAATGAGGTAAACTATCTCATAAAGAAGAGGCAAGGGAAAGGGGTTACAATGTAGGGGAAGAATAGGAAGGCAAAAGGGAATGGATCAACCTTATTCTCACTGAATTTGGCTCAGTGAGGGAATGAAATACACACTAAATAGGGTCCCTCCCCCTATAGGAGAGTAAGGGAAAGGGATAAGAGGGGGGATGATGGAAGGGAGGGCAGGATCAGGGGGAGGGAAGTTAGAAGCACTCACTTTTGAAAAGGGATGGGATCAAATTAGATAATAGAAGAAGTGGGTGGTGGGACAGGAGGGAGGGAAATATAGACAGTCTTTTACAATATATCTACCATGTTAATGTTTTGCATTAGCTACACATGTACAATCTATACTGAACTGCTTATCTTCCTAGTAAGGGTGGGTGACAAGGGAGGAAGAGAATGAATCTGGAATTCAAATTTTTAAAATAAAATGCTTATAATTATATATACATATATACTATTATTAATACTATCTTACATGTAATTGGGAAAGAAGATATACAGGCACTGGGGCATACAGATCCACCCTGCCCTACTGGAAAAGTCTAAGGGGGTATGGGAGAAGATATGGGAGAGAGCAGATTGGAGGAGGGGATATCCTGTGGGACTACTATTCTGGGGTGGTGGATAGGGGAAAAACGGGGAGAAAATTTGTAACTCAAAATCTGGCGTAAATTAATGATGTAAATCAGAAGTTAATAAAGCATTTGAAAAATGAAAAAAAAAAAAAGAACACTCTCCAGGTCCAGATATGTGTCCAGATTCTATTTTAGATATTTGCATTTCTCTTTTTTTTTTTGAAAGGGCAATTGGGGTTAAGTGATTTTTGCCCAAGGTCACACAGCAGGTTTTTGTATTAGGTTTCTGAGGCCAGATTTGAACTCAGGTCCTCCTGACTCCAGGGCCAGTGCTCTATTTCCTGTGCCACCTAACTGCCCTGATACTTGCATTTCTGCCACAATCCAGTAACTATTATCTTTCTTCCAAGAATATCTTGATCTACTAAAGGAGAAGATGATGAGACCAGAGGGAAAACTTTACACTTCAGATTGTTAGGGAGAATAAAGAATTCTAAAAAGAAAAAGTGATAAGGCTTCAAAGGATAAAAGGATGATGCAAAGAAGGGGAAATTTTAACCTTGTCAGCGTTATAGTGGATAGAAGAATGTTACACAGAGGAAAAAGAAGGAATTAGAACTTAAGAACAGATTTCAGACTCTTCCTTAAGAAGAGAGATCTGGATGCTCTAAGACAAAAATCTGGTTATCTTCCCCCCAAAAAAAACATTAGAGTCACAGAAGTTGTTAAGTGAGAGATCATCCAGTAAAGAACAGGGAAAAAAGAGGAAAGTAGCAGTGTTGGTGATTTCCTGCTCAGGAACCCTCAGGCAGCTATTTATGGACTTGATAACATCAGTAGAAAGGATTGTTGCCTTAGTGGGCACATATCCAAAACATAAAAAAGAACCTTGTAAGATTTATCAAAATAAATGACAACTGCCCGCTTCTGGTGACTGATGTGAGCACAAATGACACTCCTAGAAGGAACCTGAAAAGTATTGTCAATGAGTATGAAGACTTGGGTAGGAAACTAAAGACCATGAAGGCAAAAGTGTTTCATTTACCTTTATTCCTTGAAGGCAAGGGATGCTGAAAAGAAAAATTAATCTGGGAAGTGAACAGTTGGATACAAATATGGTGCCACAGAACAAGATTTAGATTTCTGGACCATGGGTTATAATATAGGGCTGAAAAACTTCTGGTCAGAGTCAGAATATGACTAACAAAGGTTGGCAAGAAGGTATTTGCAAGACTAGCCATGATAGCAGAGTAGAAAGAGGCAGCTCAACTTCCTCTCCCAATTACTCCAAAAAGCCCTTTAACAAGTACAAGATTGAGCTCTTATTAGGAAATCTAAGAAAATAACTACAATGATCCTCCATCCACCCCCAATCCTGGTCAGCATGGGGGAAGAGGTCTGCAGATCCAGGGAATGGTGTCTAGCTAGGAGAGTGCTGTGTAGAGCCTTCCAGTTCAGGGAGCAAAGGTACCTGTTCATTAGGGTAAGAAGAGTTTCCAGTTTCAGCACAGCAGACCTGAGCTTGTACATAGGGCAAGAATTAGTGTCAAGAATTATGGCAGCTCTGGCAGCCATACTCTAGAGTTGAGTCCCAGGTTCAGTGAAGACTAAGGAGGTAACTTGTGTTTAGAAGTAGAGGACTAGAATAATGATTAGTCACTAGCTAAGGCTGTGTACCAGGCAAAAAGCAGGAACAGAAGCAAGCATCAGCTGTTTCTCTGATAGCAAAAGCAGAATGGGGGTCTTAGATCCAGTTTCCAGCCCACACTGAAACCTGGTGTATAATGAAAGACCAAAAAGGAGCTTGCAGTTGTGTGGCTTTGAAGTTGTAATGCTTTCCAGGTAGCTGACAGTGATTGAATTTATAGCAGCAGTCTACTGGATCTTCAACCAGAGGCATCCCTACAATTATGTTGCTCAGATACAAACCTAGGAGTAGCTTGCAAAGCTCAGACTAGGAAGGCAGTGACCAGATTTTGTCCATAATCAGATGGTTTTTGGAATATTGAAAGCTTACAAGTTTCTAGCTTGAGTTATTCTCTGATATCCTCAAAGAATATAACATGGACAAAGCAATGATAGGTCCAAAGAGAACAAGAAATAAAACCTGTTTGGCCCAGACTGAGGACTATGGCCCAGACATTCACTGCAGAAGAACCTAGCTCTAAGGTAAAACCCAAAGTTAGGATGTAAAGTTGGAAGAATGAAGAGAAAACAAATCCTACCATATAGAACTCTTATGATGACAAGCATTCCCACGATGGAAACACAAAAGAGAATGACTCCAAAATAACTATAAACAAAGACTCAATGAAAAACATAGTTTAGGCCTACAGTCAAATAGAATTCCTGGAAGAAGTAAAGATTTTTTAAAAAGCATTAAAATGAATTTACAAGTGAAATGAGTGCTAAAAGAAAGAATTGGAAAAGAAATGGGAGGTATAGAGAGAAGACTTGGAAAATGAATTAATAGCTTAGCACAAGAGGTATAAGAGCAGAATGAACAGATTCCTTGAAAATTGGAATGGGTCAAATAGATATGAATGATTTTGTATTTGGTTTAGCAACACACATACTAAAATTAGAACTATACAAAGATTAGTATAGCCACTACACAAGGGTGATATGGAAGTATGTCAAATATTCCATGCTTTTTAATTGTCAAAATCATGCTATTGGTTAAGAAACAGAGATGTAGATCAGTAGAACAGTCTAGACAAGGAAGAATCAGAAACAACAAACTTGATAACCCAGTGTTTGATAAAGTGGAAAACACAAGTTACTTACGAAAAATATTTGATAAAACTTCTGAGAATACTGGAAGAGAAATTAGGCTTAAACCAACACTTAAAGTCACATTCTACAATATATTCTTTATAGATATCTATACTTAATATTAATGATCATACAATTAAAAAATTAGAAGAGAAGCAAGTCAAACACCTCTCACAGATTTGGGTAGTTAATGTATTTTTAATTAAATAAAGGATAGTGGCAATTACAAAAGATAAAATAGACAACTTTGATTACACAGAAGTGAAAAGCTTATATTCAGGCAAAATTAAGGCATCTAGAAAAAGAAGGGAAGTGGTTGAATGAAAACAAATTTTTATACAAGACTTCTCTGATAAGGGGTTAGTGTACAAGATATATAGACAATTAATACGCACATATGACCAAAAGCCATTCCCCAATAGATAAGTGATCAAAATATATTAATACATAGTTCTAAAGAAGAACTGCAATGTCTAATAATCACATAAGGGAATGCTCCAAATCACTAAACATAAGAGAAATACAAACAAAACAACCTTGAGGTTTTATTTCACATTCTGAAAATTGACGATAAATTGATAAAAGATGATAAAAATGATGATAAAAAAGGCAATAGCAATGTTGGCAGGAGTTTGGGGCTGTTAGGCACACTGATGGATTGTTGATGGATCTGTGAACTGGTATAACTATTTTGTAAAGCAATTTGGAGTTATGTAAATAAAGTAACTTAAATGTATATAATCCCTGACCCAAGTATTCCATTGCTGGGTTTATACCCTAAGGAAGCCAATGAAAAAAGAAGAAAGAACCCAAATACAACAAAACATTTATAGCAAAACTTTTGATAGAATAGAATTGGAAACAAAATAGATGCCCATAGGTTAAGGAATGGTTAAAGAAATAGTAATCAATGTAATGGAATATTACTAAGTTGCAAAAATTATGGATGCAATGAATATAGAGAAACATGGAAAGAACTACATGAATTGATGCAGAATTAAGTAAATGGACCCAAGAAAATAGCATACAAAATGACTATAACAATGTAAATGGAAAGAACAACATACTCCAAAATTAAAAAAGAGAAAGCTGCATAAATTTGTAAATTTCTAAAAATTTCTAAATTGAAAGATAAGGGTATTGGTTTGACAGAAGAGATACGAGAGAATACTCTCAACCCACCTTGTTGCAGAGGTGGGGGGGATGCACAGTTATTTAACATTGCACATTTTTTTGGGCTTTGTGATGAATTTATTGGTTTGTCAGATTTTTTTGCTCTTTTTCTTCATTCCTTTTTTATTTCTATTCCTTTCTTCCTTCCTCCTTTCTTTTTTCTTTCCTTCCATTCCTCCTTTTTAAAATACTATTTATTATAGTATGTCTCTTTCAAAGGGAGACAGAAGAGATGACTGGAAAAACTATGATATTGTAAAAAAATAAAAGACATCAATAAAAACTTATTAAAAAGAAGTTAATGATTTCATTAGATTACAAGAAATGTTAAAAACAAAATCCAAGGACTGAAAAAAATAGAAGAAAATGTAAGATATTTCACGGAAAACACAACTGACTTGAAAACAGATCAGTGAGAGATGGTTTAAGAATCATTCAACTACCTCAATGTCATAACCAAAAAAAGGGCCTAAGTATAATACTCCAAGAAATCATGAAAGAAAACCTCCCCAGTTATCTTAGAGCCAGAGGGTGGAATGAAAATAGAGAGATTCCACTAGTAACCTACTGAAAGGAAAAAAAACCCCAAAACCTCCCAAGATATTCCAAATCCAGGTCAAAGAAAAAAATACACTGCAAGCACACAGAAAGACAAAATTTAGGTGCTGAGAAGCTCCAGTTAGAATAATACAAGATTTAGTAGCTACAAGTATAAAGAAGTGGAGAGCTTAGAATATGATATTCCTAAAGGCAAAAGATATTGGGCAAGAATAATTTAGTAAGTCGTTCAGTAAATATGATGCAAAAGACAGTGTCTTCCTTCTAGGAGCTCACAATTTAATGGAAGAGACAAAAAGCAAACAAATATGTACAAACCATATTCAAAGAAAGTAGGAAATAAAGGAGGGAAAGTACTAGTAGTAAGAAGGGTTGAGAAAGTCTTCTTGTAGAAGATGGGATCTTAGTTGAGCCTTAAAGGAAGCCAAGGAAGTCAAGAGACAGACATGATGGGGAAGAGAATTGCAGGCATGGAGGACAGTCAGAGAAAATGCCCAGAGCTGAAAGGTGAAGTGTCTTGTTCATGGAACAGCCAGGAGACCAGTATAATTGGATTGAAACATGCATGGTGGAGAGTAAGGTATAAGAATGGAAATGTAGGAGGGGGCTAGGTTATGAAGACCTTTGAGGATTTTGTATGTGATCCTAGAGGCAGGTCCTGGTAGGACCTGAATTTTAGGAAAATAATTCTAGAGGCTGAATAGCAGATGGATTGAAGTGAGGAGACACAAGGTAGAGAGACCCATTACCAAGCTGTTGTAATAATCTCTCTGTAAGGGGAGAAGATTAGAGTGGTGGTACTGTCAGAGAGAAGGGGATATATTTAAGAGGTGTTACAAAGGTGTAATTGACAGGCCTTGACAACAGATTGAACTGGGAGGACAGTGTTGCCAATCACAGTTATAGCGAATTTGGGATAGGGAAAGGGTTCCATTTTGAATATGCTGAATTTGAGCAACTTGAGATGTCTAAAAGGAAGTTAGAGATGCAAGACTGGAGGTTAGCAGAGAGGTTAGGATAGGTAAATATGCAAATCTGAGAAACATTAGATTAAAGATAGTAATTAAATCCATGAGAGTTTATGATACCACCCAGCAAAACAGTATAATCTTATGAGGGCCTGGGGGTGGGGGGCAACTTAATGAAAGACAGGACTTTCAAACATTTTTGCTGACAAAACCAAAGTTGAGTAGAAACTCTGGAATGTAAATAAAGGCGTCAAGACATATATAAAAACGATACATAAGATAAGAGATAAAACAAGGATGAATTGTTTACATTCTAATAGAGTGAGATGATACAATTGTCTCCCAGACAGAAGGCCTGGGATTGGTTTTATTATGTTTTGGTGATGTTAAAAAAAGAAGGGAAAGAGAGAGAAAAAATTATATCCTAGTTTGAGGGGTGAGGGAGGGACAGAAATGGTAAGCAAAATTATTTTACATAATTGTGGTAGGCAAATTGAAGATTATACAAGCAAAGAGGAAAGGGATAAGGAGAAAAGGCAATATCTGTATCTCATTTTCATCTGAACCAGTCGAAGGAGCAGAGAATACATAAGCACAGAGTTACTTACAGAAATACATTTTATTCAATAGAGAAATAGGAGAGAAAGGATAGAAGAGAGATGGGGTAATAAGAAGAAGGGTAGATGATTCAGGGAGGATTTTAGTTCTAATAAAAAAGCCCCAAACCTCTTACCAGGGAAGGTTGATCATTAAGGGGATTTTAAAAAGAAAGAAAAAAAGGAAAAGAACTTATGGCTGGGCTATGGGTGAGAGAAAGAAAAGAGAAGCAAGGGAATAGAAGACTGCATCAGACCTAGAACACTGACTAATTTACTTAGAGAACTACTTAGAGCCAATTAAAATTAATTGAAACAGGGGTGGTTAGTTGGCACAGTGAGTAGAGCACCAGCTCTGGAGTCAGGAGGACCTGAGTTCAAATCCAGCCTCAGACACTTAACACAAAAACTAGCCATGTGACCTTGGGCAAGTCACTTAACTCCAATTGTCCTCCAACAAAAGAAAAAATAATTGAAACAAAGTTGCAATATATAAAATAATCTGAATAAATCATCAGCATATTTACATATTAGCAACAAAATTCCATAGGAAGTGATATAAAGAGAAGTTCTATTTAAAATATCTATAGAATTTTTAAAGTTCTTGGGAGTTTATCCGCCAAGACACACACAACTAGGAGATACCTTTTTGCACAAAGACAGATCCAAGTAACTGGAGAAATTGATCATGTGTAGGTAAAGTTAATATAGAAAAAAATCATAACAAAATTCATCTGGAAGAGCAAAAGGTCAAAAATCTCAAGGGAAATAATAAAAAAAGTGAGAAAGAAGGGAGCCTAGTAGTACCAGATATAAAATTACACAACAAAGCAGTAATTATCATAACAATTTGGTATTGGATATGAAATAATTCAATTAGTGGAATAGATAATTAAACAATATACAGAAGCAAATGAACAGAGTAGCTTGATGTTTGATAAATCTAAATATTCGGCATAAGAACTCAACTACTCAACAGAATTGCTGGGAAAACTATAGTCTGGTGTAAACTAGGTATAGACCAACATTTCCCACCACCATATGCCAAGATAAGTTCCAAATGAGTAAATGACATAGTTACAAAGGGCAACATTATAAACAAATTAGAGGAGTAAGGAAAAAAAAATACTGTTCAGATCCATGGATAGGGGAAGAATTCATGGCCAAAAATAGAGAGGATCACTGAAGATAAAATACACAACTTTGACTATGTCAATTAAAAAAGTTTTGAACTAACAAAACCAATGTGGTTAAAATAAGGATAGCAGATAACTAGGAAGAAAGATATTTGAAGTAAATTTCTGTGATAAAGGTTTCATGGGGGGGGGGGTTAATTGGTGTGTGTATAAATATGTATATGCTATAAAATAATACATATTTTAAAAGTTTTCTTGACTGCTGTCTTTTTATATTACAACCATTTCCAGATTACCTTCCACAGGCTTGCTTATTACAAAAAAAGTATAACAAGCAAAATAACGATATGGTAACCTCAGATCAAAGTGCGTGCAACATTCCATATCCGTGGCTCCACCAACCTCTCCACTTTTAAAAGTATTTTTAAGTAAACAAATATGTTTGATATCTCTCTCATTCCCTACTTCATTGAAAAATGAGAAAAGAAAAATAATTTTCTTGTAATAAATATGCATAGTCAAGCAAAACAAATATCCTCATTGGCTGCATATGAAAACATATGTTAATTAGATAGCATGTTTCATCCTGTGTCCTCTGGAATCATGGATGATCACTGTACTGTTCATATAGCATTCAAAGTGATTTTTCTTCATAGTGTTTTTATTATAGAAATTTTTCTAATGTATTTGCTTATTTTATTATTCATAAATTTGTAAGACTCCAACATTATTCACATTACAAATATTGATGTTATAACATAAATTGTTCTTCTGGTCAAGTTTTCTTCACCCTGCATCAGTTCATAAGTCTTCCCATGTCTTTCTAACGTCACTTTTTTCTTAATTTCTTTCAGCACAATAGTATTCCATCACATTCATATACCACAATTTATTTAGCCATTTCTCAATTGATAAATTTTCCTATAGTTTCCACTTTTTTTACCACCTTGAAAAAGGGTTGCTATATTTTTTTACATGTAGGACCTTTTCCTATCCCTTTGATCATTATAGATACCTTTGATCTGGTGGTGGTATAGGTAGATCAAATGTCGTGCATTGTTTAGTCATTTTTATTGTATACTTCCAGAGGAAGAATGATCTATTATCTTTTAGAAACTGTCTGACGAAATCATACAAAAGGCTCATCTGGTTTACAAAGTGATGGTGCCTTGTTCTTTTAAAATTCTATTGGATAACTTGATCTTTATAGAAATAGTGTAGTTAATTCATGTGTAAGGAGAATTATTTTGTTAAATGAATTATTTCAAAATTTATTTACTCCACAAATCCAGAGTTTAATATTTTGAGCACTTTCTAGCTTCACTTCAGTCCCAGTTCATTCTCTACCCTTCTCTACCTCTACAGTGGCTACCCTGCTCTCCTGAGGATAACTCCACTATGAAGCTTACTTTCTGACTGATATATCCTTGCCCAGGACTGCCATAACTTGAAAAGCCTTATCCATGCTGCTCATGTCACTTCTGGCTCACTCTCTGGTTTGTTTTACCTCTATACCAGCTGCTTTTCCCTTCTGTGGGGAGCCCTGTCCTGACCCTTTTCCTGTTCCTCTTAATGTATTTATTGTCTTACTCCTCTGTCTCAGCAGATGGACTAAAACAAATTGAGGATAACCAATGGGCCTTAAACTTGTCAGTGATTTAGGGAGGTGTCTACCCCAAGCATGTGAACACTTCACCGAGGGAGTGGGTAGGGGGATGAAAACTTTGTTCCAATGGCCATGAAGGTGGCTGAAGCAGGTGTTGAGGAGTGCTTAGAGAGTGGTCAGGCATTTAAGACTCCAAGGTCATCCACTGCATCCCTAGTCATCTGAATTCATCTTAGTCATCTTGACTTATGTCTCTCCATTGGACTTCAATGACTCCAAAGAGAGAGTGAAGTTGATGACTGTACAACTCTGCCTCACTTAAATCCAGTTCACTCAAGAATCAAGACTTCATGGCATTATGTCATTGGCCCTCTTTAAAGATGAAGGACAAACAACAATCCATTTAGAACATAAGCTCCTAAGTAGGGAACAGCTTTTTTGTTTTTGTTTTTTAGCGCAGCATTAGCAAGTGCTTAATAAATATATGTGTCCTTTTTCTAGTCTGCTTAAAGTAAGATAGAACTTGTAGGCACACTATTGCCTTCTAATTTATTATCCTCTTGGAACAAAAAAGCAAAGATTAATAAATTCCATAATTAGACAACAGTTAATCTGCATATAGTTTGATATCTTTTAAAACTCATGAAAACCACAAAATATGATAATTTTCATTAATTTAAACTCAGACATGAATATTAAATGTTTTTGAAAAGAAAAAAAATCCTTAGAAAAAGAAAGAAAAGCAGTCTACTTCTACAAATATCTGGGTCAAGCTAAATATTTAGAGGTCAAAAATTGGTAAAAAAAAAAAACTAACATAATCTGTGAAGATTAGCTTCAAGACACTTAAAGGCATGCATGTTTCTCCAATTTACCTTGAGTAGTTGGAGAGACCCATATCTGCTTCTTCTTTTCTTAGAAAAATTTCTCCGGTGACTTAAAATATAATGAACCCACATTTGGTTGCCTTCTCAAGTCAAGGATATATTCCACAAAATGCTATAGTGTAAGGGGAAGCTAGGAGGCACAGGTGAATGGAGCACTGACCCTGGAGTCAGGAGGACCTGAGTTCAAATCTGGCCTCAGACACTTAACACTTAGTAGCCATGGGACCTTTGGCAAGTCACTTAATCCCAACTACCCTGCCTTTCCCCTTGCAAAAAGAAAAAAAAAGGTATAGTATATAGATTTTGCTTCTCGTCATTCTATTTGTATGCATTGTTTTTACTCATTTATAAGGGATTAAGTTTAAGATATAAGATCAGTGGCCCTCAACATTTGGGAGCTTTTGAGAAGGTGACAACAAGAATAATATAGATGCCTAATTTTGCTTTGGGAAGTCTCTGGGAGAAGAATAAGATAGACAAGGTAGTACTGGATTGTAATGGTAATGTAGGATGGTAAGAACAAAGGGAGGACTGCAGGAAAGACTTAAGACTTTAGACATTGTGGGAAGAAAGCTAAAAAGCCACACATATCACTCCACCAAACAGCGAGAGGCCTACAACTCCAATCTCAGCAACAGTTTTGGTGTGTGTGTGTGTGTGTGTGTGTGTGTGTGTGTGTGTGTGTGTGTG
>NW_027187419.1:21442343-21462062 GCF_028583685.1 Petaurus breviceps papuanus | reverse complement strand
TGTGTGTGTGTGTGTGTGTGTGTGTGTGTGTGTGTGTGTGTGTGTGTCTATAAAACCAAGGTTGATGGCTCTTCAGTTTAAAAATTACTAAGTTAGAACAACAGTTTCTGCACAGATAGTAGGCAAGTAGGAGGAATTTAAAAAGGGCTAAATAGAAGCAAAGTGTTTAATGAACATTTTATTTTCTGTACATTCATCTTTAAGTTCAAGGCTTGTTAGATGTAATAGGGAAAAATTCCCTTTAAATTCTATGAAATAAAGTATAGATTAAGTTCAGTTTAACATTCATTTTAAAGTACTTTTCCAATCTCGTGAATTTTTAAAGAAAATATGAGTACACAAAACACAAAATACTAATTATGCTTTATAAAGGAAACTCATTTGTGTTCCACATCTCTCTTAAATTTGCTCTTCATGTTATATGACAAATATAAGGCATTTAGCAGAATATTTAAAAATTTTAAGACACCAAAATCTTTACCAAAACAAAACAGAAATTCCACAAAATGTAATCCATTTTTTAAGAAGAAAAAAATCAACATTCATTTTTTATGAAAGAGAAGAGGTTTCACCATCCCTGCAAGGATCTTGGGTAACTGTGCAGCAATAACTTCAGACATCATTTCTGGAAATTCAACACTCAGTGACCGGGACTGGATAAATGTGTTCAAGCAGTAGAGATGGAGTTGTTTCACAAGCTGTTTTGTTTGACAGGTGGATAAGAAACAGGTAAGAAAAAAGACACAACATATTCAAATCCAGAAGCTACTTAAAAAAAACAACAACCAACCAATATACTATCAACAGGTAAGAATATTTAAGGAGCATGTTAGATAAGTAGTATCATAATTTCTCCCAGAGTCAGAAAGAAAAAAGTCTCTACAATATGTGAATCTTTTCATAGAGATTTAAAAAAGAATATTTTGATTACATCAATTACAAATAAATAGCATAAGCTTACAGAAGCATGGTATAAATAACTATACTTTTTGTAATATTTGTATGTAGAAGCTTTGGAGGAATCATGCAAAATTAAATTTAACTTTGAATAATTAAAAAAGCAGAAATACAGGAGTCAGCTACTGGTAATGTGAAAAGGAAAACTCTTACATCATGGAGAGAGTCCATAAATCTTGTAAGTTGGTAGAAACGCTGTGAGCTAGCCACAACTCCTTTCTGCCTCAACCCAATGGCTTTGATTAGCTCTCTAATGTAGCTTGATCTCATTTCATCAAACTGGTTCTGACTTCTCAGCCCTTCCAATGGAACTAAAAGAAGATAATTAATATTGTGGGTCACATTTCTTGGAAAAAATAATACATTCGACATTTTTTTGACACAGGAATAGTTAATACCTGAATAATCTAGTCATGATTTTGCTTTTCTCTGGATATTTAACTATAGATTGATTCCAATTAAATAGTGAAGACTGTGTTACAAAGCAAGGTGAGGACATGTACAAGCTTCCTTTGGTTCATTAGACAAACTAGGTAAATCAGAGAAAGTTCATGTAGCTTCAAATTCCCAACAAAAGTCTGTAAATTCAATTATTTTTAAGTATCAGTTTTGTTATAAAAAATAAGCTCTTAAGATGTAATTCTATCAGCATAAACTTTATGCATATGCTGATAAACATCAGCATAAAAGAATGAACAATAACAACAAAATCAACCAGTCAACCCTATGCATGATTACAAAGATTTCATATATTTGGTCTTATGTTGATACAGCCATTAAAGCTTAATGTTATTGTTTGGTTGTTTTCAGTGGTGTCAGACTCTTTGTGACCCTACTTTGTGTTTTTGTGGCAAAGATATTGGTGTGGTTTGCCATTTCTTTCTCTAGCTCATTTTACAGATGAGGAAACTGAAGCAAACAGGGTTAAATGATTTGTTCAGGGTCACACAGTTATTAAATGTCTGAGGCCAGATTTGAACTCAGGAAGATGAGTCTTCCTGACCTCAGGCCTGGCACTGCATCCACTGCTCCACCTAGCTGCCCAATGAAGTTTAATAAAGAATATTCTTATAAACTGCTCATATTTTCATTTGCATAACATATATGAAAAAAATTAGTTAAGCACACAGTTGGGGGCTAATTTCTGTGCAACTCAGTATATACTAAAATGGTGTTTTTTATAAATAAACTAAATAGCTAACTTTAGGTAAATGCATATCCTTATCTGAAAAATGGAAAATAATATTGCCCCTCATAATAATAGTAGGAAAATAATACTTAACTACTCAACAATTAGTGTTATTGATATTCCATTTGATAATATCCATATTAGAATGTTTAATCAACTCTTTATCAATTTAAGTGAAAGATTTAAAATATAATACAAAATCACACTAATCTTACATGCATTTGTAAGAAATTCTTCATTATCTTTTATCTATTGAAGGAAGAAGCTCTAGTTTTTTTTTAATCTGCTTTTGGTTAACTAAAAACATGCCAATCCAGTTCAAAGTTTCCATAACCTTAAAAGATAATGAGATGTATCACTAAGATACATCACAGAGAAGATTCCTATAAGAAGTGATGCAGATACCCATAACAGAGAGGTGTATAATGGCTGAGATAATTTCTCTTAGAACTGGTGACAGACAGTCTTTATGGTGGTCATGGAAGTGAAAGTACATCAAAATCGTTATTTTCTCTCTTTGTCACAAATCTATTACAGTGATTCCACTTTGCTACTCAATTGATACCTCCCAATCTAAGCTTCAAAACCTAACACTATCAAGCTAGAAATTGTGAAGTCAAAACTGTTAGTCAGATGAATGAAACATGGACCCTTGATTTCATTGGTGTGTGCACTCCCTTAAAATTCTAATTAACAGGTTGAACACTGCTTTTTGACTAACATACAGTACTTACAAGCTTCCAAGGCTATAAAAACTCACTACCTGGTAGCCAACTGTCTTCTGATGAACCACTATAAACTTAGTTCTGATTTCATAATATCTTTCATGTCCAGCTCCTCTTTCTTATTTCTACTGCAATCACCCAAGTTTACCAGCCATCCCTGATGCTCTATACCATGCTATCATATAGCTGCCTCCTATCTCCACTTTTGCTGTATCTTCTCTAAATTGTGACTGTCTCAGAACTTCCATTTTGGGAAAGGTCCCCAGACCAGCCATCCCCATTTTATGATCTTAGTTACCAAGTTCCCCACATGATTTCCTTGTCCCTTTCAACTCCCCTTTAATGTATTGCCTTCTCACATTAGAATGCAAGCTCCTTGAGGTCAAAATTCTTTTTGTTTGTGTTTGTATCCCCAGCATATAGCATGGTGCCTAGTACATAGTTAACATTTAATAAATGCTTGTCATTGTGGGCTAACGGTGCACAAGATGTTTTACCATGTATTGTGCATATAAAGAATAAAATGAAAATATAAGTATAAATAAATAATTGTATGTTAAAACAAGGTGATTTTAGAAGGGAAAGAACACTGTTAGGGGATCATGGAAGTCCTGTGTGAAAACATAAAAACTAAGGACAGGAAATCAAATGTCAAGTACAGGGAAAAACAATTATGCCAATCTGAGGAGTACAGTGCATGAAGAGAAGTATTGTGAAATGAATTATGAATTGAATATTAAGAATATGAGTATTATGGAATGAACCTGAAGAAACAGACTGGAGCTAGCCTGTGGAAAGCTTTAAACATGGATCTGAGGAGTTTGTATTTTATCCTTGAGATGAGAGGGAAACATGAAGACTAACCCTAACTCCCACATTTGTGCTAACTCTAACCCTTTCATAACCCTTAATAGTTTTTTTTTTGGGGGGGGAAGGATTTTTGTGTTGTTTTACAACAGTCACTTCCCAATAACCACTCCACAGAACTCTCCCATGTAAAAAAGAAAAGCAGTTAAGCAAAACAGATGGACACATCAACTATATCTAACAGCATGTATAGCATTCTACATAGCATCCATAATCTCTCTCTTGAGAAGAGGGAATGTTTCAATTTCTCATCTTGAAAATTCCAACAGCCTTCTATTGGTTCTAGGACTCTAGTAGATGGTGCCATCTCTGATCCACCTTTCATACAGCTATGAAACTAATATCCCTAAAACACAGATCTGACCATATCACTTTGCATTTCAAGAAGTTTTAGGGGCTCCTCCCTGCCTTTATGATAAAACATGAACTCTTTTAAAATGATTTTCCTAAAGTGCATGTCTGATCATTTTATTCCCCTGCTCAATAAACTCAGTGGTTCCCTATTTCCTCTAGTACTGAAAATAAAATCCTTTGTTTGACTTTTAAAGCTGGCCTTTACCTTGTTCTAGCCTTCTTATACTTTATTCCATCTCAGGTACCCTAAGATCAATGATATGGGCTTCTTGCTCTTTTCAATAAGAGCCTCCATTACATATATTCTACAAAAATATTTTTCTACATATATATTTATATTGTATATTATTTATTATATATTTATATTTGTATCTAAATATATATTTACATATATTCTATATCTATTTTTATATATTTTTTCATTAAAATATTTTATCAGCAAAAATCTGCTTTCTATCACTCACACTCCCTTAAATGAGAATTAAAAGGAAAAAAAACTGTACAAGCATGTAAAATCAAGCAACAACTTTCCATATTGGCCATGTTTGGCCATGTCCAAAAAAACCATAGGGTTCTACACTCTGAGACTTTCATTTCTCTATCAGGAGGCAGGTTGATTGGTTGGAGGTTGGTAGGATGTTTTATCAGCAGTCCTCTGGAATTGTAATTGGTCATTATGCTGATCAGAGACCCTAAATGATTCAAAGTTGTTTGTATTTACCATATTATTGTCATTGTATAAATTGTATTTCCTGGTTCTGCTCACTTTATTCTGCATCAGTTCAAACAACTTTATCTCTTCCCAGGTTTCTCTGAAACCATTCCATTCCTCATTTGTTACAACATAATAGTATTCCATCACATTTACGTGCCATAAGTTGATTCCTTTTTCCTGTTTACCTTTTCATGCTTCTCTTGAGTCTTGTATTTGAAAGTCAAATTTTCCATTTATTTCTGGTCTTTTCTCTAGAATGCTAGAAATTCTTCTATCTCACTGAATGTCCATTTCCCTCCTCATGGATTATATTCAGTTTTATTGGCTAGGTGGTTCTTGGTTGTAATCCCAGCTCCTTTGCCTCTGGAATATCATATGCTAAGACCTCCAGTCCTCTAATGTAGAAGCTGCTAAATCTTGGGTTATCTTGACATCTCCATACTTGATTTTTTTCTTTCTGGTTCATTTCAATACTTTCTCCTTGACCTGGGAACTCTAGAATTTGGCTATATTTCTGGCAGTTTTCATTTTGGTATCTCTTTCGGGAGATGATTGGTGGATTCTTTAAATTTCTATTTTACCCTCTGGTTCTAGAATATCAGGGCAGTTTTCTTTGATAATTTCTTGAAAGATGATGTCTAGGCTCTTTTTTTATCATGGCTTTCAGGTGGTCCAATAATTTTAAAATTATCTTTCCTGGATCTATTTTCCAAGCCAGTTATTTTTTTCTAATGAGATATTTCACATTGCCTTCTACTTTTTCATTCTTTTGGCTTTGTTTTATGATTTCTTGATTTCTCATAAACTTCTCATTAGCTTCCATTTGCCTCATCCTAATTTGTAAGGTATTATTTTCTTTGGTCAGCTTTTGGACCTCCTTTTCCATTTGGCTAGTTCTGTTTTTTAAGGCATTCTTTACCTCACTGGGTTTTTGGACATTTTTTTTTTTTTTACAATTTGAACTAGTTTGTTTTTTAAGGTGTTATTTTCAGTATATTTTTATGTCTCCTTTACCAAGCTGTTGACTCATTTTTCATTATTTTCTTGCATCACTCTCATTTCTCTTCCCAGTTCTTCCTCTATTTCTCTTACTTGATTTTCAAAATCCTTTTTGAGCTTTTCCATAGCATGAGACCATTCATATTTTTCTTGGAGTCTCTGGATGTAGGAACTTTGGCTGTGTTGTCTTCTTCTGTGTATATTTTTGATCTTCATTGTCACCAAAGTGAGTTTCTATAGTTAGAGTTTTTCCCTCACTGTTTGCTCATTTTCCCAGCCTATTACTTGACTTTTAACTGTTTGTTAAAGTAGGGCTCTGCTTTCAGGATGGAGGGTGCACTGTCCTAAGCTTTAGGCATTTTGTGCAAGCTATTTTCAGAGATATTCTAGGGACCTGTAAGTTTTCAGTTCTTCCAAGGTGGTATGATCTAAGAAGAGGTGCTTACTCCTCTCCTGGTCTGTGCTCTGGTGTGTCAGTGAACACAAGTATTTTTGTCTGCCCTGGAACTGTGAGGAGGGTCCCTTTTCCACTGCTGCCAAAGCTTTGCTGTGCTAGTGTTCTTCACCCTGGGATTGCCACCTAGGATTGCAACCTGGATTAAAGTATGGGCAAAGCAACAAAGTCCTGTGCTAGCAAAGAGGCCTCTGTAATCTCCTTTTGACCAGTGGTTCAACCCTCTTATCATCTGTGGGTTGAGTGTTCCAGGAGCAGCTGCTGCCACTTCTGCCACTGCTGCCAATTCAGTCACTCCCAAGGTCTGCTCCTACTTTACTGGTGTGGGGTCTATGGTGGCTCAGCCTCTTCTAGACTGCATGCCTCTCTCACTCTGGTGTGGCAAACCTTTGCCATAAAACTTTGTTATGGGAATGGGAATCTGAAGATCTTCCCTGCTTGGCCCTTTGATAGGCTTAAGCGACTCTGAGAACCTTCCCTGATTTGAAAATATACTCTTCCCCCTAATAGGCTGAATGTGCTCCCCTGGAGCCTGTGGAGGGGGGTTTGTTTTTCAGGAATGCCCAAAATTTGTTAATTTGTTACTGGGAAGTGAGTCATGAGGATTGTGATGGTCTCTGATGCAGCAGAAGGCTATATATACCCTGATGTGAGGTTTTGCTTTGGGGCTCACTTTGGGAAAAGTTGTATGATTTAACTAGATGAGACTCTGGGCAGCCATTGAGTCCCCTCCCTCCCTGCCCTGGCTTTGAAAACCCAGATGGTGCTTGCCTCTCTGGTAACTAACTAGGTATGGATGTAATGGTCAGACACCTGGAAGCCTGTCTACTGAACTGTGTTATTTTCTATTGTAACTTTTTTTTTGTATTCTCTGAAGTTTAGGGTGCTGACTTTCCCCCTGAACTAGGTAAATGATATATGTTTGATTGATTAAAGTAAGATTGTTAACCCATTTTGAGTTGCTTTCCTTTAGAAAAGCAGATCTAAGAATGTATGCCAGCAGCCATCCTGGGTATGGTAGGGTGCTTTTTGCTACAAACTTCCAGGCTGTCTTGGGCTGAAAATTTGTTTGACTGTATTTTTGTGGTTTCTGTTGCTCTAGAATTTGTTTAGAGTCATTTTAAAAAAGTATTTGGAGGGATTTGGGAAAGAATTCAGGAGAGTCCCTTCCTTTTCTTTCAATTTTAAAAATAATATTTGTTACTTGGGCAAGGTTTTGTCCCTCTTGTACCAAGCTATTAATTCTTTTTCTAATTCTTTCTTCCATAGTTCTCACTTCTTTCCAATTATTTTCCTCTAGCTTTCGCCTTTCGTTTATTAAAAAAAAAACATTTTAATTTTTTTGAAAAAGTCTTATTTATTTTCTTACAAGAATTCTGGTTTAATCTGTACCCATGATGTATTTTTCTTTGAGGCTTTGCTTCTAGATATTTTGGAGTCATTCTCTTTTTCTAAGTTTGTTTCTTGAGCATCCCTGTTACCATAACAGGGTTTTTACTTTTTTTACAGTGGGATTCTATTTTTATTTGCTAATTCTTTCAGCCTGATTTCAACTTTGATGTTAATGCTGGGCTCTAAGTACTTTTGGATTGATCCTGTCATAGCTTTTTGGGGGAATTAAAAGTGTTATGCTAGGGGGCATCTAGGTGGCGCAGTGAATAGAGCACCAACCCTGGAGTCAGGAGGACCTGAATTCAAATTCGGCCTCAGATGCTAAACACTTACTAGCTGTGTGACCTTGGGGCACTTAACTCCAATTGCCTTGCCTTCCCCCCTCCAAAAAAACCAAAACAAACAAATTTAATGTGTGTTTGTTGAACTGAATTAAAATGCTAAAGGTAATGCTCATATTATTGGGTGCTTTTCCTTTCAGAGATACTATAAATTACCTCTATGCAGCAAATAAGCTTAATATTGTCTTCTATTTTAATAATGAATCCTAAGAGAAGTCACTCACTTGTACTGAGGAGCAATAACACTTTCATACAGAGGAATTCTTCTTGGCTAACTTGAAGCTTGACAAACTCCTGTGGGATCTGCCACATGGTAAGGCATAAGGAATAGAATGATGATTCTTTCATTCGTTGTCTTGCACCACCACAAAAAAAGAAAAATAAATAAATTAATAACAATAAAAAACAATACAGCATCTCAGACAATTGAACATTATAATATTAGAGAATGTGATACCACTAAACAACTTTGTCTATTTTTGCATACAAGGTCTTTGTATATACAAACAAATTGGATATTTTGTATTTTAGTCCAACAAAAATGTGTTTCATAAAGTAGGGAAATAATGTATTTTATAGTCTCTAAAGCGTTGATAATAAAGGATTTTCAGACTGGGGTAAATCTTACTAGAAAGTAAGAAATATAAGTGTAAAGCAGAGTTTTTGCACAGGTAGTCAGGCAGACAGAAACAATTAGAAAAGGCATTAGTTACCCATTCTATTGAATCATAATTTTAAGCACACAGACCAAAAGAAGACGGTAGCAAAATTCCAAGAACTGTAAATAAAGAAGCAAATGATGCTCTGTTATGAGAAAAATTAATATTGTTTGGGGGTACAATAAGGAAAGTATAGTTCCTAGAGTCAGGAAATTGATAAATTACTTCACAGCATGATTTCCAAGATGGGACTATAGTTCCCCATTGCAATGGTTGCATATATCAAAGTGTGTAATGCAATTAATTTGATGCAAATATTAAAAAATATTCATTTTGCAAAAATGAGCCTTATAAAATCTTTGCTGGGGTAGCTGCATAATTGTGGGAGGACACAGAAAATTAAATTGGCACAGGTTAATAAGTTTAAAATAATTTATAATATCAAATAAAAATTCTGAAATTTATGGTATTTTACTTTAGATTTTTGACATTGATGATGTACCCAGGAAGACCTGAGTATGAATTCTACTCTGGATACTTCCTAGCTACATAATCCTAGGCAAAGTCACTTTTCTTGGATTTATTTTCCTCACTGGTAAAATGGGCACAATAATAGTACCTATCTCATAGTATTGTTAAGTTAAAATAAAGTTATGGAAAGCATTTTGCACACCTTAAAGCTTATGTAAATATTAAAAATTATTATTTTGAAAGGTCACTATTAAGACAAATGAAACAAGCAGGATTAAACTAGCAATTATAATTTATTTTAATAATTAAAATTATTTTGTGACAAGATATTTCTTCATTGTAGATACTAGGAACATTATAGAAATTTATATATTACTAAATTAGTTTAGTTATCTCTTTCCCAGTTTTTTGGAGTCTAATAGTTCCAGCAAAAAAGAATATTCCTTTTCATGTTGAACTATATTTTAACTTTTTAAAAGAAAAAATACTCCTGTTTTTCCCTTTTATTAACTTTAAATAATAATACCATACAACTAGACTTACATCTTACATATTTCAAATATTTTTAATTGAGAAAATTACTTAAAAGTCAGACATAACAGATGAAAAAGAAAAATTTTGGTCATCATAATACAAATAAAATGATATAATGCTTTTTGAATTTTCTTCTTGAAAAGCATTGATTTTGTGATAGCTGATCCTATCAGCAAAATCTTCATTATTCAGGGTGTTCTGCTTGGAAGAATTATTAAGTAAAATGAAACTTTAATCATTAAAAAAACTCTTAATAAACAAGTTGCTATACTTACTCATTAAGTACCAGATCAGGTGCAAAATAAAGCATTTGACCACTGACATGTTTATATGATCTCCACCCCAGTCCAAACACCATTAAACTCATCCAAGAATATTGGATGAGTGTTATCTGATCATCAATATGCAAGTTACGGAATCCTAGAAATCAAATGCAAAATTAAAATAGGCCAAAAAATAATTTCATTATGTAAGAAGAATTAAAAACCACTTCAAGTTCTTATCAAGTTATATGAATTGTATAGTAGTAAGACATTATCGACTAATTTTACAAACTATGATGTTACAGTACCAAAAACCAATTGCTAATGAACCCAGTTAAAAATAAACACAGAAATGAGAGAAGTAATTTTAAGTTGGTCATTGAGATTTTGTATTTCTGTAAGTTGCTTGACATATTTTCTGAAACTAGTATCTACTACAGCTATTTATTTGAACTCAAGATTCAAATCTATTTGTAAGTAATCTGTTCCAAGTATTGCTCAAAAATTTTAGAAAAAACTAAAACTTGCTATTGACAAATCCCCAGCTACTACTGGCCAATAGAGTGAAGAATTCCATCTCTGATGATCTTTGAAATCTCAAATTGGGGAGTGAACTTTGGGAAAGGACTATTAGTCCCTAACTCATAAATTTAAAATATCTTTTCTAGAGGAGGGTCATACAAGAAGAAAGGAGTCTTGGATTTCTTTTTACATGTCTTTTGTTATAGTACAGAAGGGAAGAAGTTGGGTTGGAAAGAAAAAAAAGTTCAAAAGGGTGAAGAGGAAGGAGTAATTCCTCAGGACTAGAAAAAAAAAACCTTCATAGGAGTGGCAACTTCTTTGACTCCCTTTCTTTACATTCCACAGAAACCCTATTAAGTGCACTTATTTTGTATTTCTGTATGGCATATGGTATTGTTCAGTTGTCTTTTAGTTATGACTCTTCATGACCCAGTTTGGATTTTTTTCCTGACAAAGATACTGGAATAGTTTGCTACTTCCTTATTTAGCTCATTTGAAAGATGAGGAAACTGAGGCAAACAGGGTTAAATGACTTGCCCAGGGTCACACAGCTAGAAAGTGTGTGAGGACAGATTTGAAAACAAGGAGATAAGTCTTCCTAACCCCAGGCCTGGCACGCACCCTCCATTGCACCACCTAGATGTCCCTCATATGGTATGTACCACCTCTATTTACATGTAACCAACCAGTACTTAAGTTTTCCCTATAAGGCATTACTTACTTTATATGACAGACACATCTTTAAGAAGTATGGAAAATGAAATTTTATAACACTAGAGGAAAACTGATACTTAAAATTTTAAGTGTTTTTTAAATTTTTTGTATGCTTTATTAACTTCTGATTTATATCATTAGTTTCCGCCAGATTTTGAGTTCCAAATTTTCTCCCCGTTTTTTCCCTATCCACCATCCCAGAATAGCAGTCCCACAGGATATCCCCTCCTCCAATCTGCTCTCTCCCATATCTTCTCCCATACCTCCTTAGACTTTTTCAGTAGGGCATGGTGGGTCTCTATGCCCCAATGCCTGTATATCTTCTTTCCCAATTACATGTAAGATAGTATTAATATTAATAATAATATATATATATATATATATATATATATATATATATATAATTTTAAACATTTGATTTAAAATTTTTGAATTCTAGATTCATTCCCTTTCTTCCTTGTCACTCACCCTTACTGGAAAGATAAGAAGTTCATTTGTGTAACTAATGCAAAACATTAACACAGAAGATATATTGTAGAAGACTGACTATATTTCCTTCCCTCCTATCCCACCACCCACTTGTTCTATTCTCTACTTTGATCCTGTCCCTTTCAAAAGTGAGTGCTTCCAACTTCCCTCCTCCCCCCCCCAGCCTTCCCTCCCTTCCATCATCCCCCTTCTCATCCCCTTCCCCATACTCTTCTGTAGGGTGAGATACCCTATTTAGTGTGTATTTCATTCCCTCCCTGAGCCAAATTCAGTGAGAATAAGGTTGACCCATACCCTTTTGCCTTCCTATTCTTCCCCTCCCTTTTAACACTTTTCCCTTGCCTCTTCTTTATTAGATGGTTTACCCCATTCTGTCTCCTTCCATCTCCTCTCATTATATTCCTCTCTCACCTCTTAATTTCCCCTTTTAAGTATCATCCCTTCCCATTAAATTGGTCCTGTGCCCTCTATCTATGTATACCTGTAAGCATAAATACACACATTCACATATGTATTCATACGCCCATATACCTGCTGATATATATATTCCCTTCAACTATTTTCATACTGAGAAAAGTTTCATCAATTACAATTATTGTTTTTCTATGTAGGAATGTTAGTAGTTCAACTTTCATCAGTGGCTTATGATTTCTTTTCCCTGTTTACCTTCTCAAGCTTCTCTTGCTTCTTGTATCTGGATGTCAAATTTTCAATTCAAATCTGTTTTTTTTTTTCATTAAGAATGCTTAAAAGTCCTCTTTTCCACTGAGTGACCATATTTTCCCCTGAAAGATGATACTCAGTTTTGCTGGGTAGGTGATTCTTGGTTTTAATCCCAGCTCCTCTGCCTTCCAGAATATCCTATTCCAGGCCCTTCAATCCCTCAGTGTAGAAGCTGCCAGATCCTGTGTTATCCTGATTGTGTTTCCACAATATTCAAATTGTTTCTTCCTGGCTGCTTGTAATATTCTCTCCTTGATCTGGGAATTCTGGAACCTGGCTATAATATTCCTAGAAGTTTTCTTTTTGGGATCTTTTTCAGGAGGTGATCGGTAGATTCTTTCAACCTCTATTTTGCCTTCTGGTTCTAGAACATCAGGGCAATTTTCCTTGAGAATTTCTTGGAGGATGATTTCTAGGTTCTTTCCCTGATCATGGCTTTCAGGTAGACCAATAATTTTAAAATTATCTCTCCTAGATCTATTTTCCAGGTCAGTGGTTTTTCCCATGAGATATTTCATATTGCCTTGTATTCTTTCATTTGTTTGATCTGTTTAACATCATCTTTTTTTTAAGCAATCAGGGTTAAGTAACTTGCTCAAGGTTACACGGTGTAATGTAATACCAAGCAAAGGCAACTTCCCAGGTTCAAAATACCAGCATAGGTGCTCTCTATTTTATTCAGTAACAACCCAGAACAGAGAAGATCAAAACATGACATCATTCAAAATACAGCATTTACTAAGTGTGATTAAATAATCTCCAAGTACTACCCCACCCCAGGATCTTCCAATCATTCAATCAATTACAAAGTCCCTGTTCTAAATACTACTCCATCCCTAGGCTATACCTTCATTTAGTCCACCACAAAACCCCTCTTCTCAAATGGAGATTAGTTTCCAAACATAGGTAAAGTACCTTCATTTGTCAATCACAGAGCACAATAAGGTCAAAAGTTCCCCACCCCCAGGATCACAATTGAATCTACCCCAGAGTTACATCAAGTTTAAACACAGCACTTAATACCCAAATGGAGGTCTTTTCTTCATCTTGACACAAGGCAAGTTCTCAGCAATCTTAGTTCCTGGAGAGACAAGGCTTAGCAAGGCCATAAGATACATTGCCAGTCCCTTCATGAATTTATCCTCTGTCTGTAGAACAGTCCTAGAACCCCTGAACACATTAGCAAAGCCCTCTCCCAGGATTTCTGTAAACATACAACAAGAAAATCCTTCTTCAGGGCTTCTGAACCAACAGAAAGGCTCCCAGACCCCTGCAACAACAGCACTGTCCCTCACCAGTGGACAGTATTCACTCTGTCTGCAGGACAGTCTCCAGACCCCTGCAACAACAGTACTGTCCCTCACCAGTGGACAGTATTCACTCTCTGTCTGCAGGACAGTCTCAGGGCTTCTTAGCGAACAGCCAGGTTCCAGGACTTCTTCAACAAAAGGACTGTCTTTCACCAGTGGACAAATCTGGCAAAATAACATCAAAACAGACAGACAAAGTACCAGCAAAACAGCCATGTCTCCTCAGTCCTTGGCAGCTCAGGGGGCAGGTCTCAAAAGTCCAGGGCAATTCAAAGCGGCCACCAGCAATTCTCTTAGTCTCTCTCTCTCCAGGAGGTGCTGCTACCAAAAAGATCTTCCGCCTCTCTCTTGTGTCTCCAAATCTACGTCACCAGCTCCTCCCAGTTCAGGACTTTCTTTTCACATCAACAAGCCCATCCCACAGGTGGGATTAACAAACTCTGGGTTTTAACACAATCAATTTGAAAACCAAGCCAATACAGGGGAATCTTTAATTGCCATTACTATCACACACGGCCAGTTATTTCTGGGTGTGGTGCTAAGCGTCTGAGCCCAGGATTCAATCTCCAGGTCATCCTGACACTGGAACCAGTGCTCTTGACTCACTGAGCCACCTGGCCACCCCTGTTTAACATCATCTTGATTTCTGTTAAAGTCACTAGCTTCCCTTTGCTCCAATCTAAATCCGAGGGAAAGACTCAACTCATTGAGCTTTTGAGATTCTTTTTCCATCTGGCAAATTCAGCTTTTCAAGGCATTCTTCTCCTCATTGCCTTTTTGCGTCTCTTTTGCCAATTGAGTTAGTCTGTTTGTTAAGGTGTGATTTTCCTCAGTCAGGCTGTTGACTCTCATTTCATAATTTTCTTGCATCATTCTCATTTCTGTTCCCAATTTTTCCTCCACTTCTCTTATATGCTTCTTAAGGTCCTCTATGGCCTGTAACCAGCTTGTATTTGCCTTTGAAGCTTTTGGTGCAGGAGTTCTGACTTCACTATCTTCCCCCGTTCCATGCTTTGTTGGAGACTTCTGTTTGTTTTGCTTCCTTTGCCTGCTCATATTGCCCCTCAGTCACTTGACCCCTGGGTTTTTTGCCACAGTAGGACTCTGCCACCAGACAGGGGAGCTTTTGTCCCAAACGCTGGGGTTTTCTCAGCTGCTGGAGGTATTAGTTGGGTGCCCTCTCTGAAGCATGCACATTCTCTGGCAAGCTGGACACATACCCCAGGACCTCCACCCTAGACTGCAATCCAGATCCAAGCAGGTTAAAGCAAGAGCAAATACTCCTCAGACTGGTTGCTTGGTTCCCCTACATTCTGCAGGCCAGGAGCTGAAGCTGCCACTTGGCACTGGCTGGCTATGCTGGCGGCTCAGCGGCTTCTCACCTTGGGGGCAGAAGCCCACGCACTCCCAACTATTGGTTGAATTACCAGACCTGAAAGGCCATTTTTAATGGCCTGATGTCATTAATGGTTTAAGTAAAATATAGTAGAGAAATGCAAAATCCTATGTTAAAAATAAATCAACTCTCAAGAACAAGATGTGGCTAGAGCATATTAAAAGGATCTGGGACCTTCAGTGGATTGTAATTTTGATAAATCAATAGTGCAACGTAATAGCCCTAAACATTATGCTAACTTGACAGCATTAAGAGAGTCAGTGTTCCAAATAAATGTTTCAAAAATACAAGCCTTAGTTTCAGGAGGAAGCTTGGGATCATTTAAATACTGTATATTTTTTTCTGCATGAAATACTGTGATCCAAACTGCTTTCTTTCTCTCATTCAATTCAGGGGTTAGGTTTTAAATCTTCTATGTCTGTCCAAGACTTGTTTTATGTAAAAATACTACAGATTGTCCAACAAATTATATATTATTTTAGATCATAAGATTCTTCATTCACATTGTTTTTCCTCTCTGAATGGTTAGGTCAATTTTTGTCAAGTGATTATGGATCTCTTCATAGGTCTTGCAATTTTCTAGGACTTGATGCAATAGTTAAAATGCATCTACATACCAGAGAATTTGCAGGACCTCACCTTATATGTGCAATAACTCTTTCATTTGGACTCCATTAAATATTCTTTATTTCTGAGGCAAAAACATCTGTCCATTTTTATAAGCTTAGCTTAATGGTTCCTACTCCAAGAAACTTTCTCTAACTTCCCAATGTTGTATGGCAATGAAAGTTCTGATCTTAGAGTTAGTCATAAGACTGGGTTCAAATCCTATCTTACTAAGCTGTGTAATTTAAGACTATTTTCTTAACTTCTCTGAGTGAAGCCTCTGGTTATTTATAAAGTTGGGATAATATACTTGAACACGAGTCATCTAACAGAGCTGTTAGGAGGACACCATTTCTACACTTAGAGGTGTAACATAAGCATGAATTATTATTATTATTATTGTTGTTATTATTATTAGCAGCATCTAATAAATGCTTGCTCTCAAAACAGAAAAGACTATTCTCATCTTGACACTTAAAGCACTCGGTTCGTAAAATCTGAAAGAGTACTAGAGCTTTAGCCATTTCTCTGCAGTTTTGTGAATGCTTTGAGTACTAATAGCCTGAAAGGCAGCAGTGGACAGTTTGGATGGAATGAATAATAATTTGCCTTTCTGACTTAAGATTCAGGAAGACCTAAGTTAAAATTCTGCTTCACACACTTACTAGTCATATGTCCCTGGGCATTCATAACATCTTTGAGGCTCATCAATACAATGTGAATAATATAGCACTTATTTTAAAGGACTGATCTGAGGAGTTAGAAAAAAAGCTTTTCAAACCTTAAATGTCAGTGTCAGTTTGTTGCTGATTTAAAAATCCCAGGATTTTAGAGCTGGAAGTAATTTTAAAGATTATTTAGTTCAAGCTCCTCATTATGCAGATGATAAAACTAAGGTCTAGATTTAATCTGAGGATCTATAATTCCAAATCCAGTGCTCTATCCACTGGACAACACTGCCTACACTACCACGATGATCATGATGATTATAATAACTCATATCAGGGGGCATTAGCCTTCTAATAAAATCTTATCTCTGTTCTCTCCTCTTCTAATTCATTTTTTGCACCATTTCTAGATGGCTTCATTATGCTGAGATCTGGTCATGTTGCTAACTTACTCAATATCCTTTAGTGACTCCCTTTAGACTACTGAGTACAATTCAAACTCTTTTGCCTTTACCTGGTATTCAGGGCTCTCTACAACAACCATTTTCAAAGAGGCAAGTTCAGGCTTGATATATGGAAAAATTACATAACAATTAGAATTATACAAAAGTAAAATGAGCTGCTGCAAGAAGTTAGGACGTCTTCAAGCAAAAGCTGGAGTCTGACCATCTGTCAGATAGGTTGTTGGAGGGCATTCTTATTCAGGGATGGATCCATTAGATAGTTGCTCAAGTCTCTTCTAACTCAGAATGTGTGAAATTTGATGTTATGCTACTGATAGAGACCTCCCCAACTGTTCTCTTACATATTCTGCATTTATAATCCTAAGTGTTCTATTTTCTCATGTGGAGACTACTTGCAGCTCAGAACAAGCCAATCATATAACTACATCTTCTATGGACTTGGTCATTATAGCAAGAAAAATGTTGAAATCACTCAGCAAGGATTTACATTGGGAGTGAAGACCCAAAAGCTCTCCAGCCATCTATTTGGGTAGGGGCCACTTGTCCTTGCTTGTTCCTAGGAGCCATTCTCTATACATTCAACATTGACTTAGCTCTGTAAATGTGTATTTACCTCATAGACTATTAACAAATATTAAGATTCTGCACTTGAACACCTTTCCTCCTCACATACTTCTTGCCCTAATATTCAAAACACAAAATGCATGAACTCAATAAGTATTCCATGTTCTTTTATTTTTTTGCCTTTTGGAGGGCAATTGGGGTAAAGTAACTTGCCCAAGGTTACATGGCTAGTTTTTGTGTGTGGGTGTTAAGTGTCTGAGGCTGGAACCGAACTTGGGTCCTCCTGACTGCGGGGCTGGTGCTTTACTCACTGTACCACCTTGCCGCCCCTCCATGTTCTCTTCTTAATTTATATCCTTTCAACCCATCTCCCTCCAATTCTGTGTCACTCATTAAGTGCTCAACACTCTATCATAAACACATCTAGGCACCATGCTCTTTAAATAGTCCAAGGGGGATAATTAATAATTGTAGAGACAAGAAGGAATACCATGTCTGTCCTGAATAGCTATTTGTCTTCTCCCAAAATTCTCAACCTTAAATTCTACTTGTCCAATTTTACCTTACACTCCATAGCATAACCTTCTGCCAAATTATACTACTCAATGCAATGTGTCTTGGGGGCATTGCTCACTTTGCTGGCTCTGTGCTTTTCTCACATAAATTCCTGTCTGGAATACACCTTTCCCTCCTCTACTAATTGAATTCCTGTCTGTCCTTTAAAGCCCAGGTTAAATTCTTCATTAGCATGCCTTCCTAGAATCCTTTCCATCTCCCAGCTTCACTTAAGTAGATGACACTTTCGTCTTTAGAGTTAACATTGAACTCTGGGCCTCTCTAATGTGCTTCTCATATATTATTTTGTTATACATATATATATATATATATAAATTTTTATGTATGTATTTTATATATGTGTCATATGCCCCTACCAGCCCCTAAACACAAGTTCTGAAATTATATCTTATCCAAAATTTGTATCTCTCAGAATGTACAACACATAGTAGTTTAATGTTTGGAGAAGTGAATTGCTGAACTAACACAAAATGGTTCCAGTGCCTGCAGAAATCCTTCAGTATGAAAATGACCAACTAGGGATGATAAGAAATGAGATAATAATGGAAAATAAGTGAATCCCTGGCCCCATTTTGATTTACCTTCAGATAATCACCAGAGAAAGAAGCCCTCAATGATAGTCAAAAAATCCAACAGTTTGAGTCATTCACATATTACCAAAGTCTCTTATTAGTCACAGTAGTATTTAAGAACAATAACCTGGCAAATCCTTGTAACTCATCTCATTGACCAATACAAACAAAAATGTTTTAAAGAGTGCATAAGAACAATTTTCAGCTTAAATAGCTCACCAGTTATGGCAAGAAATCAAACACAGAGTTTTCCAAACTCCATCCAGCTGTTAGGGTGGACATTCTCAATTTCTCCTAGTGTACTCATTCAGTAAACAAGCTTGGCAAACACTTTTGCATGCCGACCTCTTTTAACACTTGTCTATGTGTATCACCCCAATGTATTCTGGGGATGTGGAACTAGACTTGACTGACATAGATGAAAATCTTTGAGAATGACCACAAGAACTGAGACAGTTTGAATGTTACATAACTTCTTTAAATGGCATACTGAACATGCTCCCTGTGCTCCTGGTTGCTTATTAAAGGGCTCGGCCTGTCAGAAATTATAATCCCCACATAATCATTGTAATAATATCAGCTGAGGCTATTTACTAGGATGGGACTGTTCCACTGCCTGGTGTTTCCCAGGACTAGGCCTATCTCTGACAATGTGGATGAAGGCAGCAAATGTTGTCAGTAAGAATGCAAATTTATTTCCATGCTATTTCTGGACCTTTCCTTTCTAAACTATTGGATCTGATCAACTAATTTAATAGGACTTTGAAACTAAGTGAAACAATGAAAATTAAACACATTCTTACCCATTTTTTTTTTTTTTGGTGTGAAAATCATCTTTGAGTTCTATTCTGAGAAGATTCTCTTCAATAATTTTCCTCTCCAGGAAAAATGAAAAGTATGTGTGGACTTAGTCTTGTGAACCCTTGGTAAAAACCACAGCCCTAATGCTTACAGGCTACATATGATCTTGGATTACTTACTTTACCTTCAGTTTCCTCAACAGCAAATGCAGATAATAATACCTGTAAGTACCTACCCCATGAGGCTGTTGTGAGGAATAAATGAGATAATGGATATAAAAAACTTTGCAAGCCTTAAACATATAATCTAAAAATCTATTATTTGATGTATTTCCTCTACCCCACCAAACACACACACACACACACACACACACACACACACACACACACACACA
>NW_027187419.1:21397226-21442333 GCF_028583685.1 Petaurus breviceps papuanus | reverse complement strand
CACACACACACACACACACACACACACACACACACACACACACACACTCTCTCTCTCCCCAAATAATAGCCAAGCCGCACCTTAAATCTTCAGCCATTTTACTATTATATAGACTTTGTATACCAGATGGGAGTCCAAAAAAGGGACAATAGATAAAAAAATCAAATAGTATGTTAATAGTACATATAATTCTTCAATTCTATAATTCTTCACTTACAAACTATCAAGAGTTTCTGACATTTTTCTTCATTTCTTGTGCAACAGGAAAATCTCGGTGATTTTTATACTATATGGTAACTGTGGCATTTCTACTGGGTTTTAAAGAATTAGGATAACTTTGTACATAGCATATTAAAAAATGCTATGAATCATTGCCATGTGGTATGGCCTTGCCATGGCTTTCTTCAATTACTGTGAGTACACAAGGTTGATTATATGGTTATTTAAATTTATATGTTGGTCACCAATAAGTGAACATTATTTTCTTCTGATAACTTTTTGTTGTTTCATGTGACCTCTTTTCAGATACTAGATACTTGGTATACAAAACTTTCTAGTAACTGACATCAGTATCAGTCTCAACTGGGAAGTCAAATTATGTTTTAAAACAAAGTTACTTTGACCCTGAAAGATATTGTGACATACTGACATTCATTCATTCTGGGAGAATATTGGTTGCTGCCATTTCCTAACAAAGAAACTAAGTATAGTATACAACAATTATTAAAATCAGCCTTTCAAAGCAAAATCATGAAAAGAATTTTTTAAAAATAGGCAGAAAATGTTTTCATTAAAATTTTAATGCAGTTAAAATGTGGAACTCTGCACTTCCACGTCTCCTTATTTTTATTTCTACTTTCTAAACAGAATCTGTAAGCTATAAGCTACAGAATGTGCTGGTAAATTTAGTCTTGCTAATTAAACAATACTTAGGGGTAGGTGAATACTTTTTAGTTAATAGCATAAGGTTCTAGTCACTGGAACATACCAAACATGTTTTGTCACATAATCAGACTTGTAAATAAAACTTGGTATAAATTAATCATGAGGCAAAATGTACATGTAATATCTTTCTAACTTCTGGGGACTACATTAGTTTTGATAAGACTATAACTCTGTTCTAAAGTTAAACATATTTCGATTTTTGCTAAAGTTGAAATTTACATAAATTATTTTTACTAAGGTTGACTTGAAAATTAAGGTTTATGTTTCTGTTTACTTTAAAAAAACTAAATATCGAAACAAAAGCTATGAAATATGTCGGCAAAATTAAAAGTATCCCCTAACAACACGAGGAAGACAAAAATATAAGTACCCATTTATAAACAATAGAAAATGATTTTTCACACAAATTTTACTACTATTGTGGAAGCAAAATTATAATTTTTGCTAAATTCACATAACTTTAGTACAGCATTGAAAAGTAAGACCTCGTGGGGTTAAATAATTTGACCAAGGTCTGATGCTAGTTAGTGATGGAGTAGGAATTAGAATCTAGGACTTTGGTTTTCATTGTTTTTTTTTTTTAAACTAACCTTTGTCATCCTTGGGTCCAAAAACATTTTACAAATATTCAATGTATTTGTCATTCTTACTTTTCAAGTAGGAATACTGAAAAACAAATATATTCTTTCCTGCCCAGCTCCTACCGTGTTTCCCCGATAATAAGACACTGTCTTATTTTTTTTTTTGGACAGAAAAACACCAGAGGGCTTATTTTCAGGGGAGGGCTTATTTTAATGAACATTGACAGCAATTTTAATAAACAGGTAAATGTGAACAAAAAAATGTACCTTTATTCAATAATGAATTCAATAAAGAACAGGATGATGCGCTCACTGCTGCAGCTCTGATTGGATGCAGCTCGTAGCACAGGGGATCACCTTCACTACAGTAGCAATCTCAATAGGGCTTATTTTCGGGGGAGGGCTTATTTTAGAGGAATCTTATGCAGTAAGGGGAGGGCTTATTTTCGGGATAGGTCTTATTATCAGGGAAACATGGTAGCAATGAGTGTAACTGGTGTGAATTCAAGAATTTTTACTTTTGTCAGCCTATACAGGAAGATGATATTTCACCTCTATTAGAATATTAGATTTCATTCATCTTTGTTTCTTGAGTATGTTCAAGCAATTATCTTATAAACGAGAATAAGATACATAAAGGGATTTTTTTTAAAAAAAAGGATTTGATATAACTAGACATAAATTTTCTTTATGCTTGACATTCTCTTAAAATTTTATTAATAATTCATCTAATCCAATGTTTTCCAAATTAACATGCCCCTGGAAAACTTTAGGCATTGAAATACATTGGTAGACTTCATAAATTCTGATCCAGGGAGTTTAGGGGTATTTAATTCTTCTCAGATAAAGGGGACAGGAAAACATGGGAGAAAATAGGGAAAATCTAAGTTCTTTTTACACAAAATTTATATATGCAATTTTTTACAGATATATTATATTTTATTTTTTATATGTAGGGAAAATATCACCACCATAGAAACTTTCTAATAATTCCCTTATTCATACTGTGCAGAAAAGTAAGGTTTTAAGTAACATCATTGGTGAATATTGGTCTAGTGGTCTATATCCATTGAGGGAGAAAAATACTGGAGAATTATGTTGTTAGATTAAGAGATATTTTAAAAATATTCAAGTTTATTGGGGCTAAAGTGTTCTAATGGGTTTAATTATGCATAAGGCATAGGAGAAGCAGGTTTCCTTAAAAGTTTATAAAGATTTTGTTGCTGTGTGGGCATATTTGGAGGGAAGGGGAAGTGACAAAAGTTTTTTTCCCTCCTTTTCTATGCATGGGTATAAGAGCAGTATGACTGCATTATGTTTTCTTTATGTCATGCAGTCCAAAACAAAGAAGGAGAAATAATCCAGGAGAAAACTACTTGTTCTGTTGCTGCTGCTGCCATGATTCTCTCAGCAACTATGTTCCTTTGAGGCTCTGTTGGGGGATTAAGTACAAACTTTTAAGTTAAGCGCTTATATTCTTGTTATGATGATTTAACCTGGTTCACGGTATTGGCAGTTGATGGACTATTCTGTTCTCTGTTTAGACACAGATCTGACTGAAGCCATAGTTATTAAGAGACCCATTTCATAGATTTTTAAAAACTGCTTTATTTTAGGAAATAACTTTTATTGATTTCTTTTTCTTTATTGGTTTTTAAAAGCCCCTAGCACATTATGAAAACTTTTAATTTGTTTTGCAAGCAAATATTTAAAACCATTTTCAACTACGTTTACCTAATTAGTTTGAACTCATAATGAACTGGAATTTTTTAGAGTTGAAATCAATTCATATCGATCTTTTTCTTCCTTGAATTCCTATTCCAATTAAATGTAGAACCACGATGTCTAGCTTTTGCTGGCAAGCTACCTGGTACTACTCTCTACTTGTTTGACATGTGTAATTCTTGATCATTCAATAGATAGTAAGCAACTCATAGACAAGAATAGTCTTTTCTCATTCTTTTACATTCCTTTTGGCATCCAGTATAGTACTGGGCACACAGTAGACAAGTCAATAAATACTTGTTTGTTGATTGATTAAAATCTATCATCTATTATCTGATTATGAAGTTTGTTGCATCAACAATATATTATTATAACAGGCACAGTAAATTTTAGATTACTTTTCATCATATATACATTATTTTTACCTGGCAGTGATTTAGACCACTTGACTACAGAAAGGAGTTGCCTCTCGGCCAGTTGATTTAGACTGTTTAGCAAAGAACAGGATGTTTCAGGTTTTGTGTTGTCATATCCTGCATAGATAATATCTGGCTCAATGCTCAGTAACAGGTTGACCAGTGAAGGGATCAGCTGAACTTCTTGATTTGGTGAAAAGGTGATTCTCTGTGTTAGAGCTTGGCTTTCATTTGGAAGGCCCACTGGCTGTGGGAGAGCAACAGCCTCTAATGCTCTCACAACTCTGACTTTATTGAACTTTTTAAATTTTCTACCTAAAAAGAAACACACATATAAGTTTAAAAGTATAATCAGCTGAATCCATATAAAATACAACATATCAAGAAATATTCAAGTATAAAAATGGCTTGTTATATGTTCAAAGAAATAGAGGATCATAGATCTAAGATGAAATATCCCCTTTTCTATTTTTTTCACCATAGTAACTCAATGATATTTTTCTTCCTATTAACTTTTTTCTCTTTTCTGTTTCATTTTACCCTCTTTTCCTTCCCAAACAGCATTTGGTTAAAATGAATAAAAAAATCAAGAAATGATTTGACCAGGGCGAGTATGGGGGGAAACATCATTTGCAGAACACCTTTCAATGTAACCTAAGATTGAATGACCATTTTTTGGCCATCCTCTCACATGTTGATACTAAAATCCAGGGATCTTTTTCAGGATAATTGTTTATTTTGTCTAATGCTATATTTGTAAGAATGATTGCTTTAGCCTAACCAAAGGACTTTACATTTGACACTTAAATTTAATCTTTTTGATTTGGGTCCAGTAATCTAGCAGGATGAGATCAATTTATACTCCTGAAATAAAGGCAGCTTCCTCTCAAAGTCGATTATGTATTAAATAGGCATTTGTGTATTAGAATATATAGTTTCAACATATCCTGATGAAGACATAACTTCAGCCCAAATCAACAAGCAACAATTAAGCACCTACTTGTGTCAAGGTACTATGCTAGGCAAAAGTTCAGAAAAATTAAAAAATAACTTTTAAAATTTAATTAATCTACCATCAAAAGTGATAGCATTTCATAATGGAATGGGAATGACTCTGCCTGGAGCATAAGCTTGTCAGGTCTGATTAAACTGAATTATTTTAAGTAAGGTCCTAGAAAAACACTAAAGTCTAGTTAATTGTAGAAAGTCTCACTACTAGCATGCTGGCCATTAGGTGATAAATTCTTTAGCCATAAGTACTAATGAAACAGATAAAAATACAGAATAGCTCATTTCTGTGGAAGTCCCATTTCTGCAGTGATAGCTGAGGAGAAAAGGAGGAAAAGTCAGATTATCTAAAAATATTAATTTAACTATTAGTATTCTAAATGTGAGGTCTTTTCCCAGGGATCAACAAGATAGTGTACTAGTGGAGAACTGAGCCATAGATTTATTTACATTCTTGCTATACATGGAACTAGAAGAGAAAAAAATAAGCATTAGAAGAGTTAAATTCCTCATGTGCTCAAGTACAAGACCTATCATTTTCTGGGACTTTTGGTCATCTCTCCTTGCAGACATTTTCATGATGAACACTGGCAAAGAGATCATCAGGTTACAGTGCCTGCTTATACCATATCATCTGAAGGGGATGAAGAAATAGAGAAATTCTTCAAAGAAATTGACAGTAGCCTAAACATTATATCAATGAATACCTTGATATGTGGTGACCCTGATGCAAAGATAAGTAAAAGCAAACAATATTTCATAAAATTATTTTGGCATTAAGAAATAAAAGAGACAACAAACTTGTAGATTATTTAGAAGCCTGAACTTGCTTCAGGAAGACAGAAAGCTTGGTAGACATGATAAACACCAAACAGCATTATAATAAAAGTGAAACTAATTATATCTTAAAGAAACAGAATTGTAGGCATATATCAACTGCTTAGAATAAAGTCAAAATCAACACAGAATTATAAGAAAAGATAAATATTATAAGATATAATACTTCAAACATATTGCCTATTGTAATAGAATATTTTTCCCCCTGGGAGAGATAACAAATTAGATAAAATAGGGTTACTATCTTTAAAGAGCATATAGTATAGTAGGAGACTGAGACATCAAAATAGAGAATTCTACATAATGACAAATATTCTGAAGTAGTGGTCTCCAAAGAGAAGAATGTGCTTTTTTGGGGAGGACTAAGGCCTAACCCCAAGGACTGTGTGATCAGCTAATCAGAGACCGAGAAGATCGGTAGAATCCCACCCTTCCCAGAATAATCAGTGATGTAATAGAATATTATTATGCCATAAATAATAATAAAATTGGCAGTTTCAGGGGAAACTGGGAAGACCTGTGTAAACTGATAGAATGCTAAAGCAAGAAGAAAAAGAACACTTTATTCAATGACAGCATTACATAGAAAAAATAACCTTGAAAGACTTTGAAATTATGATCAATGCAACTATAAACCACGAGTTAAAAAGAATGAATATGAAACATGCCATTCACCACCAGATAGAGAGGTGATGAACTTAAAAGACAGAAAGAGACAAATTTTTGGACATGGCAAAATAGGAATTCATTATTATAAACTATGAAACTACACACTGAAGATTTATCTTTTTTTCTTGCTCAGTAAGAGGGGCAGATTAATTTTAAAACAGGATATTTATGTTATGACATGCCACACTTTTTTTCAATATAACTTACTGCTATACACTGGCATAGCTCTGAATTAAAACTCTGGTATTAAATTACATTGTCAAAGAGGAATGGTAAAAATACATTGTATCATCTTGCTACTAAAACAAAGTATTTAAATTCACTGCCATAAAAGGTTAGGGCCTTGGAATGGCTAGGTGGTATAGTGAATAGAGTACTGGCCCTGGAGTCAGGAGAACCTGAGTTCAAATCCAGCCTCACACTCTTAATACTTTCTAGCTATATGACCGTGGGCAAGTAACTTAACCCCAATTGCCCTGATCTTCTCCTCCAAAAAAAAGGTTAGGGTCTTTATTGATATTGCAGTTATTGGGAATAAATGGGTAGTATTTATTTTTAAAAATGCATTAAGTGTATAGAACTTAAAGTGGACACCATTTGTATTGTAAACCATTGCATTGTTATGCTGTCTAATAATTAAAACAAAATCCAGCCAACTGCCTATTTTTGTACAACCCAAAAGCTAAAAATGGTTTTTAAATATAGTTTTATTGAAACACAGATATGCTCATTCATTTAGATGTTCTTGAGAAGTAGTGTCTTATGTGGTGCTCTCATTGTTTAGCACTATTACTGATTAGTACCATGAATCACAGTTGACAGTTATATTTTGATAGTGTTTCAAGTACCACACATATTGCTGTATCACAACATTTTATTTTTTAATTATCAGTGCATAATCATCATGTCCAAAAAAAGAAGGAAAAGAGAAGGAAAAAAAGATTTATTAGATTTTTTTTTTTTTTGCTTAGGACCAACATAAATTTTTTTCTGAACAAACAGCCTTCAACTACTATTATTGAAAACTGGATGGCTTTGTAAATTAGCTTTGGCTGCAAACTCAATAATGCTTCTTAATGAATTCAACCTAAAATTACAAGTCCAAACAGCAGTTATAGGTGAAATCTATACTGTGGTAAAGTCAATTAGATGACAACTAACATTGTTTGACTCACAAGTAATGTGAAGTTGATTTACATACTTCCTGTGCTATCAAAAGTTAAAACAAGAAGCAAAATCCCCTTTTCACATAAATTTGTAGTGGATACATTTTCTGAATTCAAACTACAGTTCCAGAAGCATTTTTTTGGGACCTTAAAACAAGTGTAAAATATATTTTCATATTTCAAAATCTTTTAACTGTGGAACTAAAGAACTTTCACTTAACCTTCAACTGGAAGAATTTACTTTTTGCTTTTTTCTTTTTTTTGCTTTTTGGAGGGGGCAGGGCAGGGCAATTATGATTAAGTGACTTGCCCAAGGCCACACAGTTGGCTAGTAAGTATTAAATGCCCGAGTTTGGATTTGAACTCAGGTCCTCCTGACTCCAGGGTTGGTGCTCTACTCACTGCAACACCTAGCCCCTCCTGAAGTATTTACTTTTTAATATAATGACACACTAAAAAGCACACATTAAAAGAATAACCTAACAGAATTCTACAAATGCCTTCCAAGTGAATATGCTTAATTAAAATCATATTCTTATGAACTGATATCAGAATTTGGAAGTACCATTCTGGGTGAAAAGACATTTTCAAACAAAAAAATTTGTAAAATCCCACTGAAGATCAGTATTAACAAATGAACATTTACAATTAATTTTGACAAGGAAAACTAACTTTGAACCCCAACCAAGTGAAATATTATAAAAAATTCTTTTCTTCTCATTTGTTGTTGTTCAGTTGTGTTTGACTGTGATCCCATTTGGAGTTTTCTTGGCAAAGATACTGGAATGGTTTGCCATTTTTCATGAATTGCCCCAAGGAAAAAACCCATACTTTAAATCCAACATAGATAGTAGTTAAATTCCACAATTTCAATACCAATCAACACATTTTGCAAGTATCCAGGAGAAAGACCTTCAAATATTCAGAAAATGCAACCTGAATAACAGGATTACTTCATATGCTTAAAAATTATAGGAGAGAATAAAAGTTTATTTCAAAAATCAAAAGAGTTCAAACTATAATTCAGAATAATGAATCCTGCAAACCTGTGATTATCAACAACAATAGCACAAAGAGATGGATGTACAACTAAGGAGAGGCATTTGAGGCTTTGCTGAAAAAAAATTTAGGTGGGCAGATTATTTGACATGTGGGAAATAAATAGTTATGAAGAAAACATTAAGTAATAAAATAAATTCTCTTATGTTTATAGGTTTTGTTTAAAGGGAGAAAGTGATCTATAGGGCAAAAGAAAGACGAAAAAAAGAATAATCAAGAAATAGAAAGTACCTAAAGATGTAAGCAGAATTTAAAGAATCAGGAGAAGTGAAATTATAGGAATTAAATTAGGTCTCACGGACTATCCTCTGACTCATAAGCAAATTATGGGGGGGAGGGGTGTATAAGTGGAATAAAAGAGTGAAAAGAGTTGCATGAAAAAGAAGAGAGGGAACAGAGGGAATCAAGTGATGTGCCCCTACCAAAACTAAAGGTGATAAGTGAAGAGATAATGAATATTTTAGTTTTTTAATGAGAGAAGGGACTGTGATAAAACTAGCAAAAAGGGCTGGAGTTCACCCAGAAAGGGGAATGTAAAGGGTGACACTAAAGAACATTCCCAGAAGAGATGAGATATATGTTTGAAGTAAGAGACTGAGACTTCTATCACTTCTATAATAGTATTTGTCTCTGGGGGATTTAATTTCCCCATTAGGAGCCCAGTTTCTTTGTATGAGTCCAAAAGGGGATCTGGCTCTCACAAGTGTTTGGGAAAGGAGGTGAAACAAAGAATCAGAGAGAAGAAACATGGCCTTAGGAAACTGATCATGGCAAAAAAAAGGGGATAAGACTAAGCGTAGTGACTTCATATACAAAATGACTACAACCACAGAGTACTACTTCTACCTGACATTATTTTCCAGATGAATATATTTCTTTTTTTTATTTTAACTTTTGTTTTGGAGGGGTGGGGAGGGCAGGGCAATTGGGGTTAAGTGACTTGCCCAAGGTCACATGGCTAGTTTTGTGTAAAGTGTCTGTGGCTGGATTTGAACTCAGGTCCTCCTGACACCAGGGCCAGTGCTCTATTCACTGTGCCACCTAGCTGCCCCCAGATGAATATATTTCTAAGAGGAAGATGGTTAGGGGATGTGAGGTGGGGGGGGGTGTGGGAACAGAAACCAGGGATATGGAGAAGAGGATGATGGGATTAGACCTAAAAGATAATAACCTAAAAACTGGATAGAAAATAAAGTTCACACCCGATTCTTAAGAAATTTTGCTTCTTATGAAGGAAACAAAGACCATAAAGAACAAACAAGTAAGAGTAAATTTCAAGGATCACCCAATAAAATTCAGAAATGGATTGGAAAGAAATAGAAATAATGAGAAAGAAATGACAAAGGAAAACTTCCAGGAAGAACATGTGGCAAGAAGAAATTACTTAAAATATGGGGTTGGAGGTGAAGAGAAGAGGGAAGATTTTGAACCATATTTTAACTGGGTGAAGAAATACAAAGAGCAAAAGTGAGATAGTAAGAGCTAAATTAATAAATGAAATTAAAAGGAAGGAAGAAAAATTAACAATACAAAAATTTTAGACAATTCAAAGAAGAGGAGTAGAGAGAGAGTTTGTGTGAATAAGCTAGCATCTGAGTAATATAAGCAAAATTTATTACAGAGAAAAAGGTTTACTTAAAAGAAGCAAAACCCCAATACAAAAAAAAAAATTCAGGAATATATAACTCCAATAACTGTAATATTAAATGTAAATAAATTTAAAAATCTAATGAAATGAAAGCAAATAACAGGATGGTTTAGAAAACAAAACTCAGCAATCTGCTATATTCAAGAAACACAACTAAAAAATAAAGACATACAGAATAAAAATGAGAAGCTAGAACAAAATGCACTATATATCAGGTGAGTCCAAATAAGGCAAAAATTACAAGGATGCTAGTAGACAATGCAAAAAATAAAACTTCTGGGATAAATATAGGCAAAGTATGTTTAAAGGAACCACATATTAACTCAATCAAAACTATATATATATCAGCACCAAATGGCTTGCAGTCTAAATTCAAAAAATAAATGTTAACTGAATTTCAAAAATCCATAGTATAATAAGTACAGGAGACTTTAGGGTTTTTTTCACAGTTAGACAAATATAGAATGATAAATGAAAAGGAAAATATAGAATTTGACAAACTGTTAAAGAGAAGTTAAAGCTAAGAGACTTACGGTGACTTTTGTATGGAAATATAAATATTTACCTTTGTAAAAGCTACATGGACACTTTACAAAACAGATTATATATTAGCATAAAAAATTATAAATAACTGTAAAATGAGAGAAATACTAAATGTATATTTCACAGACTATTCATATGGAAATAGTAATTAATACAGTAATGCAAGCAAAAATACAAGTATAAGTGAAGTTTTAATGCTATTCCAAATTATAAGTAGATCAAAGAATAAATCAGAAATGATTAATAACTATGTGAAAAAGAATGATAATTAAGAGACAACATATTGAAGTTTCTGAGATGCAGTTAAAACAGTCCTTAGGTGAAAAGCCAAATCTCTGAAAACATACATTCACAAAACAAAAAGACAATAATAATGAACTGCATTATCCAATTCTATAAAGTTAAAAAATCTACAAAAATCCAAAATAAGAATAAAAAAGTAAAACTTCAAAATCATAGTAAAAATAAAATAGAAAACAAAAAAGTATTTATAAACAAAATTAAAAAAAATCTTTTTCTTTGTAAAGACTAATAAAACTGATAAATTCTTAGCTGTTGATCAAAAAGAAACGGGAAGAAACTAAATTATCAAAGTATAAATAAACAAGGTAATATTTAGGGGTTTTTAGGGGTGGAGCAAAAATTGAAGATTATAAGAAGCTTTATAGTTGAATTCTCTCAGTATTCCCTTCCAAAGAACTTTACAATAATGCCTTAAGTCAAATTTTGTAGAAGTTGAACTAACAACACTGGGGTAAGACATTTTTTTTCCAGTCCAAGATAACTTAGGAGTCAAAAGAAAAGGTCTATAATACTAGTATGTGGGTTGGCCCTGAATTTCTGTAGCAACAGAATCAGCTGTGGCCACCCTTGAAGGTAGTGGTGACAGCAGTAGCAGCAGCAGTAGCTTTGGGAGCTCTCAGACCAGAGATGATAAGGGGATTGGGTCACAGGTCCACAAAAGAATTTTGGGGAGCCCTGTGGCAGCACTGGGTGCATGACCAGGTGTTTTGGGCAGCTCCATTTTTCATACACAGTTATGTGTTGTGGTTCCAGGATGTAGAAAAGTACTTGTGGCTGCAAAGGAGTAGAGCCCTTGAGGAGCAGTAGCACTTGTAGCTACAAGTGATTAGAGACCTTCCTAGAGCATAGACTGGATCAATGATCATACCTCTCCTTGGATCAAATCTTGGAAGCACTGAAAATTTCCAAATCCCCAAACCTCCAGAATTAGTTCTGAAAACAGCAGCTTGAAAAAAAAAAACAAACCCAAATCCTGGAATATTCATCTCCAACCCTATGGATTAGTAGAGCCCAACTTTAACATAAACTGCAGTCAGGAAATAGGATAGAAAACTGAGCAAGCAACATAAAAAGAACTTGTCCACAAGAACCAATTTTGATCATAGGAAATATCAAAACACAGGCTCAGAAGCCAATGATGTGAAAACAGCTACAAGCAAGGCCTTAAAGAAAAGTACAAATTTGACACAAACCCAATAAGAATTCTTGGAAGTGCTTAAAAAAAAGAAAAAATTGATTCAAAAAATAAAATAAAAGTGGTAGAAGAAAAATAGGGAAAAGAAATAAAAGCAATGCAAGAAAGTTATGAAAAGAGAATTAACAGCTTTGTAAAAGAGGCATAAAAAATTACTGAAGAAAATAACACCTTACAAAACAGAATTAGCCAAATAGTAAAACAGGTACAAAATTTGAGTAATGAAAATACCTCCTCAAAAAAGTGGAATTGTCCAAATGAAAAAGAAGTACAAAATGTCACTAAAAAATTCCTTAAAACTTAGAATTGGACAAGTGGAAGCCAATGACTCCATGAGGTATCAAGAAATAATAAAATCAAAAGAATGAAAAAAAATGAAATGAAAAAAATCTCACCAGAAAAACAAGTGATCTAGAAAAGAGACTGAGGAGAGATAATTTAAGAATTGCTGGACTACCAGGAAGTCATGATTAAAAAAAAAAAAGGGCTTAGACATCATACTTTTAAGAAATTATAAAGGAGGGGTGGCCAGGTAGCACAGTGAGTAAAAGCACCGGCTCCAGTGTTGGGATGACCTGGAGATCGAATCCTGGGCTCAGACACTTAGCACCCACCCAGAAACACGTGGTCGTGTAACCTTGAGCAAGTTATTTAACCCCAATTGCTTTAAAAAAAAAAAAGAAATTATAAAGGAAAACTTCCTTGTTATCTTAAAACCAGAGGATAAAATAGAAGTTTAGAGAATCCACTGATCACAACTTTTTGAAAGAGATCCCCAAATGAAAATTCCCAGGAATATTATGTCCAAATTCAAGAGCTCCCAGGTAACAGAGAAAATATTTCAAGTAGCTAGAAAGAGACCATTCAAATATCATGGAGTCACAGTCAGGATCATACAAGATTTAGCAGCTACAATGGTATAAGAGTTTAGAGATTGGAATGTGATATCCTATAAGGCAAAGGAGCTAGGATCACAATGAAGAATAACTTACCCAGAAAAACAATATAATCTTTCAGTAGAAAAATGAAATAGAGGTTTTCATATATTACTGATAAAAAGACAAGAGATGAATAGAAAATTTGACTTTCAAATATGAGTCCAGTGAAGCATAAAAAGGTAAACATGAAATAGAAATTATAATGGACTCAATAAGGTTAAACTGTTTACATTCCAATATGGGAAGATGATTTATATAGCCCTCACGAACTTCATCATTATTAGGGCAATTAGAAGGAGTCTACATGGATAGAAGGGACAAGTGTGAGTCAAGTAAAGAGACAGGCAAGAAGAAAAACAAGTAGGGATAGAAATCATGATCTTTTAGACAAAGCAAAAACAAAAATAGACCTAATTAAGAGATAGTCATTTTTGCTAAAATGTAGCATAGATAATGAAATAAAATCAATGTTCACCAATGCGTCCAAAGTCTTAAAGGAAAAAGTTAAGACAATTACAGGATGAAACAGAAAAACTTTACTTGTGAAGAACCTCAACTTACTCCTCTCAGAGCTAAATAAATCTAACCATAAAATAAATAATGAAGAAGTTAAGGAATTGAATACAATGTAAGAAAAATTAAATGTGATAGACCTCTGGAGAATACTGAAAGGGAATACAAAGGAGCATACCTTTTCCTTAGTTGTATATGGCACCTTCACAAAAATTCACTATGTATTAGGACATAAACACCACTAAATCAAATGTAGAAAAATTGAAACATGAAATATACTCATTCAGATCATAATGAAATAAAAATTACATTCAAAAAAGGGCCTTGGAAACATAACTTAAAAATTAATTGGAAACTAAATAATCTAATCTTAAAGAATGAGGAAGTCAGAGAAGAAATCAGAGAAACAATCAATAATATCATTAAAGGAATGAAAACAAGGAATTAAAACACCAAAATTTGTTGGAATATAGCCAAAGCAGTATCTAGGGGAAAATTTATTTCCCTAAGTACGTACATCAATAAGAGTAAAATAACAGAGCAATTAATTGGGCATAAAATTGAGCAAAAAAAATAGAAAAAAGACAAATTAAATATCTCAAATTAAGCATCAACATGAAAATCCTGAAAATCGAAGAAAATATTAACAAAATTAAAAGTAAAAATCATTGAATAAATAAGACTAGAAGCTAGCTTTATGAAAAATACAATACAATAGGGGAGGCTAGGTGACACAGTGAATGGAGCACTGGTCCTGGAGTTGGGAGGAGCTGAGTTCAAATTCGGACTCAGATACTTAATACTTACTAGCCATGTGACCTTGGGCAAGTCACTTAACCCCAATTCACATGCCCTCCCCTCTGCAAAAAAAAGAAAAAAAATACAATAGATAAACCATTGGTTAATTGATGAAGAGAATCAAATTATCAGTATCAAAAATGAAAAGATTAATGTACCACCCATGAAGATGAAATTAAAGTAATTACTAGGAGCTATTTTGCCCAATTATATGAGAGTAAAACACACTACCTCAGTGAAATGTATGAATATTTAGAAAAACATAAATTGCTCAGGTGAACAGAAGAGAAAATAGAAAACTCACATAACCTTACTTTAAAAAAGAAAATGAAAAAAAGTCATAAATTAGTTCCCTAAGAAAAAATCCCCAGGTACAGAGATAAGTAAATTCTACCAAATATTTAAGGATCAATTAATTCCAATACTAAATGAACTATCTGAAAAAATGGTAAAGAAGGAGTTCTACTGAATTCCTTTTGTGTAACAATATGGTTTTGAGACCTAAACCAGGGGGAAATACAACAGAAAAAGAAAATTATAGAACAATTTCCCTAATGAATACTGATGCAAAATTATAAATACAACACTAGCATGAAGATTACAGTAATATATAACAAAGTTCACATACTATGATCACATAGGATTTATACTATGAATGCAGTGCTGATTAGATATTAGAAAAACTACAAGCATCACTGACCATATCAATAGCAAAAATAACAAAAAATCAAATGATTATCTCAAAAAGTTTGAGAATATGCAACAACCACTCCTATTAAAAACATCAGAAAGCATAAGAATCACTGGAGTATTTTGTAAAATGATAAGTAGTATCTAACTAAAACCAAGAGCAAGCTTGATCTGTAATGGGGATAAATTAGAAGCCTTCCCAATAATATTGGGGTGAAGCAAGGATGTCCATTATCACCATTATTCAGTATTATTCTAGAAATGCTAGCTATAGCACTAAGAGAAAAAGAATCGAAAGAATAAGCAATAAGGAAACAAAATTATCACTCTTTGCAGATGACAGATTGGTATACTTAGAGAACTCTAGAGAATCAACTAAAAAATTAGATGAAATGATTGACAGCTTTAACAAAGTTGCAAGATATGAAATAAACCACATAAATCTCCACATTTCTATATATTACCAACAAAACCTCACAAGAAGTGATAGGAAGAGAAAATCCAGTTAAAGTAACTGCAGACATTATAAAACATTCAGGAAAATACCTACCAAGACAAACTGAAGGACTATATGGACATAATTACCAAACACTTAACACAAATAAAAACAGATCTGAACAACTAGAGGAATGTTCATTGCTTAGGGGAAGGCTGAGCCAATATTAACAAAGACAATTCTACTAAGTTAATTTATTTATCAAGTGTCATACCAATCAACCTACCTAAGAATTATTTTATAGAACTAGAAAAATAATAAAATTCATCTGGAAGAATAAAAAGTCAAGAATATCAAAGGAATAATTTTTTTTTTAATGAAGGAAGGCAGCATAGTTCTTGTAGATTTCAAACTATATTACAAAGAGGTAACCATGAAAACAATCTGGTAGTGGTAAAGAAGTAGAGTAGTAGATGAGTAGAATAGGTTAGGTACACAATATATATTAGTAAATGACTATAGTAATCTAGCATTTAATGAACCCAAAGATCCAAGCTTTGGGGGGTAAGAACTCAATAACTGACAAAAATTTCTGGGAAAACTGGAAAGCTGTTTGACAGAAATGAGGCATAGACCAAGATAAGGTCAAAATGAATAATAGATTTAGATACAAAGGTTTATTTCATAAGTAAATTAGGGGAAAAATGAAAAAAATGTAGCTGTCAGTTTTAAGGATAAGGGAAGGGTTTACAACCAAACAAGAAAAAGAGAGGATCACAGGAAATAAAAAAGGATTATTTTGATCACATAAAATTAAAAAGCTTTTGTACAAACAAAACTAGTGCAGCCAAAATTAGAAGGAAAGCAGGAAACTGGGAGAAAAATTATAGTATTTTTTTCTCTGATAAATGCCTCATTTTTCAAATATGTAGGGAATTGAGGCAAATTTATAAAAATAAAAGCCATTCCTGAGTTGACAAATGGCAAAGAATTAAAGAAAATAAAATTAAAACATCTCTGAGGCCCCACCTCACACCTATCAGATTGGCTAATTCATTGTTGGTAGAGTCATGAACTCTTCAGACTATTATAGGGAATGATTTTAAACTACTCCCAAAGAGCTCTAAAACTGCATACCTTTTGATTTTGCAATACCACTATTAGGTCTGTATCCAAAGGAGATCAAAGGGTGAAGGGCCTATTTATACAAGGAAAAAAAATCTGTAGCAGCTCTTTTTGTGGTGGAAAAGAATAGAAAATTGAGGGTATGCCTGTAAATTGGGGAATGGGTGAAAGTTGTGGTATATGTTTTTTATGGTATTCTATTGTGTTGTACAAAATGAGGAGGAGAATTGCTTTAAAAAAACCTGGGAAGACATATAAACTGATGCAAAGTGAAATGAGCAGAACCAGAATATTGTATATAGTAACAACAATATTATAATAATGATCAACTTTGAAAGAGCTATCTACTCTAATCAATACAATGATCCAACACAATTCCAAAGGACTCATGATGAAAAAAAAAACATTATCCATCTCCAGAGACAACAGATGAAATCTGAGTACAGACTGAATCACATTCTTTTCACTTTCTTCATTTTCTCCATGCTGGAAAGGCAGGAGAAGGGTAGGTTGTGAAGGGCTTTAGAAGTTAAACAGATGATTTTTCATTTGGTCCTGTAGGTAGTAGAGAGCCATTGGAGTATATTGAATAGGGAAGTGATAGTTAGACCTCTACTTGAGGAACAATGCTTTGCAACTGAATGGAGAATGGACTTAATGGGGGAAAAACTCTGAGGAAAAGAGACCAAACAGAAGGCAAGTGCCATAGTCCTGGGATGAGATGATGAGGTGCTCTACTGGGGTGAAGACTATGTGAATGGTGAGAAGAGGATCTCTTTAAGAGATGTTGTGAAAGTTGAAATGAAAAACTTGGCTCAGAAGTACACATGTAGAAAAAATGTGAGTAAGAAGTTGATAACAGGATTTCCAGGAGCCAAAATGGCAGAGTAAGTAGTATCTATCATACTACGTTTTTTGACATCTTAAAAAATCCTGAAAATAGTGCCCCAGGAAAAATCCTGGAACAGTGAAATGAGCCAAAAGATGGAGTAGAGCAGTCTCTTAGTTCAGGAAATTTGGAAGGTCAGTAAGAAAGGTCCGTTTCATTGAGATAAAAGGTGTGAGCATTTCAGGACAAGATGTGTCCTAGCAAGTCAGTGGAAGACCCCACTTCAGCAAACCTGTGGGAGTTCCTGAGCCCTGTGGTGGTGGAGCAGGCAAACACCAACACCAGGAACCCCGCCCCCCCCTTCCCCATGTGCCTTAGCATAACCAGGGGAATCAGCAGACTCCAGCTTAGAGAACCACCGTGTGTTGTTGCAACCCTGGGTGGATAGGTATCCCCTAACAGTGGACCTCCACACAATTCAGTACAGCCCTGCATGGGTAAGCGTTGTCCAGTGGCCAGCCCTCCTTGTGTTATGATGCAGCCCTGGGTGAGCAGGTGTTGTCCAGCAGTGGACCTGAAGTGTTTCAAGGCAGTCCTGGGTGGATAGGCATCCTCCAGCGGCCAGACCTCCATTTGCTTCAGCACTACCCAGAGTTGGCAGGTTTCCTCCAGCAGTGGACCTTCTCCTGCTTCAGCACAGCTAAAGGGAAATGCAGAAAAAACCCCATCTGGTCACAGCATATGCCAGACACCACCATGGGGACCCCAGCTCAGCACCATGTAAGTTGCCAGACACCTAGAACTTCTAGCTACCAACACCTGAGGCCCCACCACACAAAGCCAGTGATCAAGCCCCTGGTTCACAGCTCAAGAAGCTTGGGACAGTGACCCCTGTGTTCCAGCAGGAAAGCTCAACTTTAAAAGCCAGGAAATAGGCAAATATCATGAGCATGAAGCATAAAAGGACAATTGACCATTGAAAATTACTATAGTGATAGGGAAGATTAAAACAAATTCAGAAGATAAAAACGTTGTCAATATACCTACTTCTGAAACCTCAAAGTGAAATAGGAATTGGTCCCAAGTCTAAAAAAACCTTCTTGGCAGAGTTAAAGAATGATTTTTAAAGTCAAATAAAAGAGACAGAAGAAAAATAGGAAAAAGAATGAGAGGTATGCAAGAGAGAGTCAATAGCTTGAAAAATGAAGGACAAAAAATAACTGAAGAAAACAACTCCCTAAAAATTTGAATTGGTTGAATGGAAAAGGAGATACTGAAGAGAAACTCCTTAAAATGTAAAATTGGCCTAATGGAAAAGGAGGTATAAAAGCTAACTGAATAAAACAATTCATTAAGAATTGGAATTGGGCAAGTGGAAGCTAATGACTCTATGAGACATCAAGTGTCAGTCAAAGAAATTTTTTAAATGAAAAAATAGAAGAATATTTTATTTTATAATACAAGAGATATTTAAAATATCTCATTGGAAAAACAACTGCCTTGGAAAACAGATTGAGGAGAGGTAATTTAAGAGTTGTTGGTCTGCCTGAAAGTCATAATCAAAAAAAGAGCCTGGACAGCATCTTTCAAGAAATCATCAAGGAAAACTGCCCTGTGGTCCTAGAATCAGAAGGTAAAATAGTCATTGAAAGAATCCACCAATCACTTGCTGAAAGAGATCTCAAATTGCAAACACCAAGGAATATTGTAACCAAATTCCAGAATTATCAGGTCAAAGAGAAGATACTTCAAGCAGACAGAAAGACATATCATGGAACCACAGTCAGAAATACATAGGACCTAGAAGTTTCTACATTAAGGATTAGAGGGCTTGGAATATGATATTCTATAAGGAAAAGGAGCCTGGATTACAACCAAAGATCAGCTACCCAGCAAAACTGAGCACAATTTTTTGGAGAGGAGACGGACATTAAATGAAACTTTGCTGACAAAAATACCAGAACTCAACAGAAAAAATTCTGTTTTCAAATACCAGACTCAAGAGAGGAATAAAAAGGTAAACAGCAAAGATAAAAAAGATGTTATTCAATAAGGATAAAATGTTTACATCCCTACATGGGAAGATAATGCTTGTAACTCTTGAGAACGAAATCTTTATTACCACACTTAGAAAGAATATACATAGACAGAGGGTGTGGATACAAGTTGACATTGAAGTGATGACCAAAAAATTAATTAAGGGGTGAAAAAAAAGAAGAGTATAGGAGACATCACATGAAGAGGTGCAAAGACCTATTACAGTAGAGGGGAAGAATGTAGGGAGGTGAGCATTGTTTGAACCTTACTCTCATCAGATTTGAATTGAAGAGGGAATAACATACACACTCACTTGGGTATAGATTTTTATCTTACCCTATAGGAAACAGGAGGAAAAAGGGGAAAGAAAAGAGAGGGGGTGGATAAAAGAGATGGTAGAAGGGAGGAAAGAAGTAATATGGGAAAGGGGAAAGAAAAGGGAGGGGTGCTGATAAAAGGGAGGGTAGATTGAGGGAGTCAGTGGTCAGAAGCAAAACACTTGTGAAGACGGAAAGGTAAGAGAGAGAAAAGCATAAATGGCAGAAAACAGGATAGAAAGGAAGACACAGCTAGTAATCATAACTGTGAATATGAATGGGACACACTCTCCCATAAAATGGAAGTGGATAGCAAAATGGATTCAAAAACATAATCCTACAATATATTGTTTACAAAAATCAAATTTGAAGTAGAGGGAAATACAGAGAGTAAAGGTAAAAAGGCTGGAGCAGAATATATTGTACTTCAGGTGAAGAGAAAAAAGCAGGGGTAGCAATCCTGATGTCAGATGAAGCAAAAACAAAAACAGATCTAATCAAAAGAGATAAGGAAGGAAAATACATCCTGCTAAAAGGCACCATAGACAATGAAGTAATATCAATACTAAACATAAATGCATCAAGTGGTAGAGCATCCAGATTCTTAAAGGAGAAGTTAAGTGAGATACAGGAAGAAACAGACAGCAAAACTATACTAGTAGGGGAACATAACCTCCCCTTCTCATAACTAGACAAATCTAATCACAAAATAAACAAGAAAGAAGTAAAGGAGGTGAATAGAATTTTAGAAAAGTTAGATATGGTAGACCTCTTGGGAAAACTGAATGGGGAGAGAAAGGAATATACCATTTTTTCTTAGCAGTACACAGCACCTACACAAAAATTGATCATGTTCTAGGGCATACAACCTCACAATCCAATGCAGAAAGGCAGAAATATTAAATAAATCCTTTTCAGATTATGATGCAATAAAAATTACATATTTTTAAATTATTTTAAATAATGAGTTCTTATCCCAGAAACTGGAGTCTTTGGGTTTGTCAAACAATAGATGACTATAGTCATTGACTATTGTGTCTTGTGTACCTAATCTATTCCACTGATCTACCACTCTTTTTCTTAGCCAGTACCAAGTAGTTTTGATGATTGCTGCTTTATAATAGGGTTTTAGATCTGGTATGGATAGACAACTTTCCCTTGCATTTCTTTTCATTATTTTCCTTGATCTTCTGCACCATTTTTTCTTCCAGATGAATTTTATTATTTTTTCTAGCCCTATGAAATAACTTTTTGGTAGTTTGATTTGGTGCAGCACTAAATAAGTAAATTAGACAGAATTGTCATTTTTATTATATTAGCTCAGTATATTAGCCATGGGAAGACAGACTAAAGATTAACTGGAAACTAAATAATCTAATCCTAAAGAATGAGTGGGTCAAATAACAAATCACAGAAACAGTCAATAACTTCATCCAACAGCATGACAATAATGAGACAACATACCAAATTTATGGGATGTAGCCAAAGCAATTGTTAGGGGAAAGTTTATATCTCTAGATGTTTACATGAATAAAATGGAGAAAGAGGAGATACAACTGAAAAAGCTAGAAAGACAACAAATTAAAAATCCCCAATTAAATACCAAACTAGAAATTCTAAAAACCAAAGAAGATATTAATATAAATGAGATTAAGAAAACCATTGAGCTAATAAATAAAACTAAGAGCCAGTTCTATAAAAAAAATAAATAAAATTGATAAACCTTTGGTGAATTTGATTAAGAAAAAAAGAAGAAAACCAAATTACCAGTATCAGAAATGAAAAGGGTGAATTCACCACTAATGAAGAGGAAATTAAAACAATAATAAGGAGCTATTTTGCCCAAACATATGCCAACAACCTTGATAATCTTAATGAAATGGTTGAATACTTACAAAAATATAAATAACAGATTACCTGAAGAGGAAATAAAATACTTAAATAACTCCATTAAAAAAAAAAGGAAATCGAATAAGTCATCAATGTACTTCCTAAAAAAAATCTACAGGTCCAGATGGTTTAACAAGTGAATTTTACCAATATTAATTTCAATACTATAAAAACTAATTTAAAAAAATAAGCAAAGAAGAGGAAAAATAGAAAAATAAAATTATGGACCAGTTCCCTAATGAATATAGATGCAACAATTTTAAATAAAATATTAGCAAAGAGATTAAAAAACCATTTATCATGAGGATAACACACTGAGCAGGTAGGATCTTTACTAGGAATGCAGCACTGCTTCAATATTAGAAAAACTATCAACATAACTGACCACACCAATAAAAAGTAACCAATTCATATGATTATCTCAATAAATGCAAAAAAAATCTTTTAACAAAATACAGCACCCATTCCTATTAAAAACGACAGAGAGTATAGGAAACAATGGAGCTTTCCTTAAAATTATAAGTAGTATCTATCTAAAAAATCATCAGCAAGCATTATATGTAATAGGGATAAACTAGAAGCATTACTAATAAGATCAGGGATGAAACAAGAATGTCCATTATCACCACTGTTATTGTTCTAGAAATGTTAGCTTTAGTAATAAGAGAAGAAAAACAAATAGAAAAAATTAGAATAAGCATTGAAGGAACAGACATATTGCTCTTTATAAATGATATGATCGTATACTTACAGAATGAACTAAAAAACTACTTGAAATAGTTAGCTTTAGCAGAGTGGCAGGATATAAAATAAACCCACATAAATCATTGGCATTTCTATATATTAGTTTTTTGGAGGGCAATTGGGGTTAAATGACTTGCCCAAGGTCACACGTCTATTTTGTCTGAGGCTGGATCCAAACCCAGGTTCTCCTGACTCCAGGACCGGTGCTCTATTCACTGTGCCATCTAGCCACACTGATTTCTATATATTATTAACAAAGCCCAGTAGCAAGAGATAGAAATAGAAATTCCATTTAAAGTAATTGTAGACAGCATAGAATATTTGGGAGTCTATTTGCCAAGAATACCCAAGAACTATATGAACACAGTTACAAAATACTTTTAACACAAATAAAGTCAGATCTAAATAATCGGAAAAATAGCAGTACTGAGCTAATATAATAAAAGTGACAATTCTATCTAATTTACTTATTTAGTGCTGCACCAAATCAAACTACCAAAAAGTTATTTCATAGGGCTAGAAAAAAATAATAAAATTAATCTGGAAACAAAAATGGTGCAGAAAATCAAGGAAAATAACGAAAAGAAATGCAAGGGAAGGTTGTCTAGCCATACCAGATCTAAAACCCTATTATAAAGCAGCAATCATCAAAACTACTTGGTACTGGCTAAGAAAAAGAGTGGTAGATCAGTGGAATACATTAGGTACGCAAGACACAATAGTCAATGACTATAGTAATCTACTGTTTGATAAACCCAGACTCCAGTTTTTGGGATAAGAACTCATTATTTAAAAAACAAAACAAAACTATTAGGCCAACTAGAAAATAGTATGGCAGAAACTAGGCAGAGATCAAGATCTTAAACTGTATACCAAGATAAGGTCAAAATGGGTACATTATTTAGACATAAAAGGTGAGATTATAAGCAAATTAGGAGAGCAAGGAATAGTTTACCTGTCAGATCTATGGAGAAGGAAAGAATTTATAACCAAACAAGAGATAGAGAACATTATGAAATGCAAAATGGATAATTTTGATTACATTAATTTAAACAGTTTGTGCACGAAGACAATGCAACCAAGATTAGAAAGGAAGCAGAAAACTGGGAAATAATTTTTCTCACCAGTGTCTCTAATAAAAGCCTCATTTCTAAAATGTAGAGAGAGCTGAGTCAAATTTATAAGAAAACAAGTCATTTCCCAATTGATAAATATTCAAAGGATATGAACAGGCAATTTTCAGATGAAGAAATTAAATCTATAGTCACATGAAAATATACTGTAAATCACTGGTGATTAGAGAAATGCACATTAAGATAGCTCTGAAGTACCACATCCCACCTATCAAATTGGCTAACATGACAAAACAGGAGAATGGTAAATGTTGGAGAAGATGTGGCAAAATTGGAACACTAATGCGTTGTTGGTGGAGTTGAGACCTGATCCAACCATTCTGGGGAGCAATTTGGAACTATGCCAAAGGGCTATAAAATTGCACAAACCCTTTGATCCAGCAACACCACTACTAGATCTATGTCCTAAAGCGATCATAAAAAGGGAAAAGCACCTACATGTGCAAAAATATTTAAAGCAGCTCTTTTTGTGGTGGCCAAGAATTGGAATTTGAGGGGATGCCCATCAATTCGTGAATGGCTGAACAAGCTGTGGTATATCAATATAATGGAATTCTATTGTGCTATACAAAATGATGAGCAGGTGGACTTCAGTAAAACCTGGAAAGAATTACATGAAGTGATACTGAGTGAAGTGAGCAGAAGCAGGAAAACATTGTATACAATAACAGCAACATTGTGTGATGACCAGTTTTGATAGACTTAACTCTTATCAGCAATACAAGGATCTAAGACAATTCCAACAGATTCATGATGGAAAATGCTTTCCATGGTCAGACAAAGAACTATGGAGTCTGAATGCAGATTGAAGCATACTACTGTTGCTTTTTTTTTTCCTGTTCCTTATTTCTTGTGGTTTTTCCCTTTGGTTCTAATTCTTCTTTACAACATGACTAATGTGGAAATATTTTTGAGATGATTGCACATGTATAGCCTAGATCAGATTGCACACTGTCTTGGTGATGGGGAAGTGGAGGGATATGTGGAAAGTCTGTAACTCAAAATCTTATAGAAGTAAATGTTGAAAACTAAAAACAAATAAATACAATTCTAAAAAAGAAGTTGAGAACAACAAAGTTGTAAGCCTGGGGGACTAAGAGGAATGTGATTCCCTTCACAGTAACAGGAAAGTTGAAAAGATGGTTGCATTTTGGGGCAAAGATAACGAATTTTGTTTTGGTAATTTCATTTTATTACCTATGGTATAGTGGATCAAGATTAAAATTTAAAATCAAAAGACTAAGGATTGAGTCCTGGCACTGATTTCACTTACAACTTAAGTGACAGTGGGTAAGTTATTTAATTTCTCTGAGCCTAATTTTTTATTATTTGAAAATGAAGATAATAATGTTTATGTACTTCACAAAGCTATTGTGAGGAAAATGTGTGAACTTCAAAGAATGATATAAATTTGAACCACTGTATCAACTGGATTGATGAAGTGGTAGTTGATTCAAACCCTGATATCTTAAATCTGAGTCACACAATGCAAAGAATTTCTAAATAGTCTGGTTGCATTTTTAGCTTCTTTCCTCTGGAGAATCACATCTTTTTAATGGAGAATCAAATATCTAGAGTTACTGTAGCCACCTTTTTCTTGCCATTGTTTGCTTTTTAGTCATGTCTGACCTTTCATGATCCAGTTTGTGGTTTTCATGGCAGAAATACTAGAGTGGTTTGCCATTTCCTTTTCCACTCATTTTGCAGATGAGGAACTGAACCAAGCACTGTTAAGTTACTTGCCCGGGTTCACATAGCTACTAAGAGTCTTAAGCCATATTTGAACTCAGGAAAATGAGTCATCTTGACTTTAGGTCTGGCATTTTATCCATTGTGCCACTTAGCTGCCCCATAGGCACCTTGGACCAATCTAAATAGGTTTATGTCAGCATATGCAAAACAGTTATAAATACACAGAAAAACCTTCAAGGGATTTTATGGAGAAATTAGCAAACTCACTTTCAAAATGTTTGTTTCTTATTTTCCTTTCTTCTGTTCAAATGGTATAGTTATGCGCCATTTGGATCTTGTTCAGTTAAGTTTTTGCTTAAGGTAGCTCTAAATTTAATAATAGGGAATCTAAATACATTTCTTACTCCATAACATCTCACTCCTGTTTCCTTTTCCCCAGAAGGTAAATGAGTTTGTCTTTAATCTTCTTGCCAAGGGAAGCTGGAAGTGGAAGGAAGGGTGGAGTATTTTGATTGAATGTATTTTTTAAACTGGAAATGATACTGTCTACAAGGAAAAAATTCTATAAAACCAGACTCTTGATTTAAAAATATATATTTCATGTTTAATCAGCCCTTTATAACAATATTTGTTGAACTTAATTGAATCTTTAAAATAATCTTAATGTGATTGCAGAACTCAACATAACATTTCTTTTGCAAATACAAAAGACATATTTCATTAATATGAAATGCTGTCATGTATCACAAAGTACACATAATCTCTAATAAAAGCATGCTTTCTAAATTTAGTATAAGTTGCTATCCTGCAGGAAATTCCCGAGTTTCAAACAATCATGAAAATAATATAAATTTCAAAGTAACCTGCTAAAGGTAAGGTATGTAATTTGTAAAGAAGAATCTAGGATGTATTTCTTGTAATCTAATAATTGCCACTAAAGCAAATATGAAAAAAGAATAACTATGAAGTTGAAACCTTACTGTAGTTTTGATAACAAATTCTGTTTCTAGGACTGTTTGCCAAAACACATTGTTTCTGCTTTTCCAGTGTCATTTTCTATGGAAAAATTTTATAAAATCTGTGGTTGAGTATATCAGTATCCTCTCTTTCATGTCTTATGATAGACAGGGCAGTGTCAATAGTAATCTGTAGCACAAATGCCAAAAACTAATATATTTCACTGTCATTTCAGAATTTTTTGAGCTGTTGCTGATGGTGGTCATTCAATATTTATTTTAAACTTTCATGTTATTCCATTCTTGACCTGATGTTTATTAACTTGTTTTAAAAATATTTTGGTAACTGTATTTAAATAAAATTTTTTCCCATTGTAATCCTAAATATATTATTTTATGTATTTAAAAACATTCTGAAAAAGGAAGTCAATGACACATGCAAAAAATTTTAAGAATTTCTAGCCTAGAAGCAAGTAAGCTAGAGGTCAAAGGTGGCTTGTGTGTTGATCAAGGTATCAGTCAGTGGAGCTCTACCTCCTCCTTCATTATAGACAATACATTCCCATAACATAACCTGAAATCACATTAGCTTTTTTAATTGTTGCAACTTTTGTTGTAACTATGGTCTACTAAAACCCACAGATGTTTTCATGTAAACAGTTGTGAAATAACCCAGCCCAACTCCTGTATATGTACAGTTAATTTTTTTTTTAACTCAAGTTCGGGGACTTTACATTTATCATTATTGAATTTCACCTTATTAGAGCTGGCCCTTAAACTTAAGCCTGTTGAAATCTTTTTTCAATTCAGTTTTGTGTTCCAGTAGGTCAGCTACCTCTCCTGGTCTTCTGTCATTCCCAAACCTGAGAAGTATTTTATCTATGCATTATCCAAGTTATAGATAAAAAGATAAAATCTACAGATGGACAAAACAGAAAGATCAAGGACATTCTGATGATTATTGACCAGTAAAGTTTGAGAATGTTAGAGCATAGCCAGCTAAAAAAAATGAAATTTAAAGAAGTATCTATGTATTGTGCATTTATATGCAATTAGATTTAAATATAACTATGGATTAGAATGAATTTTAGTTTAAACAAAGGAGGGACATCTCACAGTGTTCACTCCCCTCTCTTCAGTTAGATATTGAAAAGTAGGTGAACTGGGAAGTATACATGATTATTTTCTATTATACTATGCTTTTGTTTTCCCTGAGGAATCTGTGGCAGCACTGGCAGTAAGAGCTTATTGGGGAAAGAAAATTTCTATTAGCCATAGCAAAAGGAAGAAATTCGGACCCAATGAATACTTAGAGGAGGCAGATTTCCACATGCACAGTCTACAACTATCAAGGAGTTCAGAAGAGAGAGACCTCTTTTGTATAATATTTGCTACACTCAGTTTAGTGGGAGAGGGGCAGTCAGAGATAATATGCTATGGTCCTCTGCCTCTGAATTTTAAATGGCCAAGCAATAAATATTTATTTATTTTTTTATGCTTTATTAACTTCTGAATTACATCATTCATTTCTGCCAGATTTTGAGTTGCAAATTTCCCCCCCCCCCCGTTTTTCCCCTACCCACCACACAAAATAGCAGTCCCACAGGATATCTCCTCCTTCAATCTGCTCTCTCCCATATTCTCCCATATCCCTTTCAACTTTTCCAGTGGATCTCTATGCCCCAGTGCCTGTATATCTTATTTCCCAATTACATGTAAAATAGTATTAATAATAATAATATATATGTATATATTTGAGTTTAAAGTTTTAAAATCCTTTGAATTCCAGATTCATTCCTTTCCTCCCTTGTCACCCACCCTTACTGGGAACATAAGCAGTTCAGTATACATTGTACATGTGTGGATAATGGAAAACAATAACATAGTAGATATATTGTAAAAGACTAACTATATTTCCCTCCCTCCTATCCCACCACCCACTTGTTCTATTCTCTTCTTTAATCCCGTCCCTTTGCAAAAGTGGGTGCTTCCAACTTCCCTCCCCCCCCAGCCTGCCCTCCCTTCCATCATCCCCCCTTTCATCCCCTTCCCCCCCCTACTCTCCTGGAGGGTGAGATAACCTATTTAGTGTGTATTTCATTCCCTCCTCAAGCCAAATTCAATGGGAATAAGGTTGACCCATTCCCTTTTGCCTTCCTATTCTTCCCCCCCCCCCCATTGTAACACTTTTCCCTTGCCTCTTCTACATGAGGTATTTTACCCCATTCTGTCTCTTCCCATTTCCTCTCATTACATTCCTCTCTCACCTCTTTTTTTTTTTGAAAGCAATCGGGGTTAAGTAACTTGCTCAAGGTTACATGGCCAGTTATTTCTGGGTGTGGTGCTAAGTATCTGGGCCCGGATTCGATCCTCAGGTCATCCCAACACTGGAGCCGGTATTCTTACTCGCTGAACCACTTGGCCGCCCCTAAGCAATTGGGGTTAAGTAACTTGCTCAAGGTTACATGGCCAGGTGTTTCTGGGTGAGTGCTAAGTGTCTGAGACCAGGATTTGATCTCCAGGTCATCCCGACACTGGAGCCTGTGCTCTTACTCGCTGTGCTACCTGGCCGCCCCACCTCTCTCACCTCTTAATTTCACCTTTTAAATATCATCCCTTCCTGTTAAATTGGTCCTGTGCCCTCTATCTATGAATACCTATAAACATATATGCACACATTCACATATGTATTCATATACCCATATACCCTCATATATAGACATATATATATATATATATATATATATATATATATATACATATATATATTTCTATACCCTTCAACTACTGAGAAAAGTTTCATAAGTTACAATTATTGTTTTTCCATGTAGGAAAGTTAATAGTTCAACTTTGATAAGTTCCTTATGATTTCTTTTCCCTGTTTACCTTCTCATGCTTCTCTTGCTTCTTGTATCTGAATATCAAATTTTCTATTCAACTCTGGTTTTTTCAGCAAGAATGTTTGAAAGTCCTCTATTCCACTGAATGACCATATTTTCCCCTGAAACATGATACTCAGTTTTGCTGGGTAGGTGACTCTTGGTTTTAATCCCAGCTCCTTTGACCTCCAGAATATCATATTCCAAGCCCTTCCATCCCTCAGTGTAGAAGCTTCCAGATCCTGGGTCATCCTGGTTGTGTTTCCACAATATTCAAATTTTTCTTCCTGGCTGTTTGTAATATTCTCTCCTTAATCTGGGAATTCCAGAACTTGGCTATAATATTCCTAGGAGTTTTCTTTTTGGGATCTTTTTCAGGAGGTGATCGGTGGATTCTTTCAACCTCTATTTTTCCCTCTCGTTCTAAAACATCAGGGCAGTTTTCTTTGAGAACTTCCTGGAGGATGATTTCTAGGTTCTTACTTTGATTGTGGCTTTCAGGTAGTCCAATAATTTTTAGATTATCTCTCCTGGATCTATTTTCCAGGTCCGTGGTTTTTCCCATGAGATATTTCACATTGCCTTCTTTTCTTTCATTTGTTTGGATCTGTTTAAGAGCATCTTGATTTCTCATAAAGTCATTAGTTTCCATTTGCTCCAATCTTATTCTGAAGGAATGATTCTCCTCAGTGAGCTTTTGAGATTCTTTTTCCATCTGGCAAATTTGGCTTTTTAAGGCATTCTTCTCCTCACTCCCTTTTTGAGCCTCTTTCGCCATTTGAGCTAGTCTATTTTTTAAGGTGGTATTTTCTTCAGTCCAGCTGTTGACTCTCATTTTGTAATTTTCTTGCATTGTTCTCATTTCTCTTCCCAATCTATCCTCCACTTCTCTTATCTGATTCTTAAGGTCCTCTATGGCCTGTAACCAGCTCGTATTTTCCTTTGAAGCTTTTGATGTAGCAGTTTTGACTTCACTGTCTTCCTCCTGTTCCATGCTTTGCTCCTTTATGTCCCCAAAATAGGAGTCTAATGTTGGAATCTTCAGTCTGCTTTGTTTCTTTTGTCTGGTCATGTCACCTCTCAGTCACTTGACTCCTGGGCTTTTTGCCAAAGTAGGACTCTTGCCACGGGCTGAAGCTGCTATGTGGCACTGGCTGGCTGTGCTGGCCTCTCAGAGGCTTCTCGCCCTGGGGGCAAATCCAAGCACTCCCAACTACTGGGTTCCAAAGTCCAGACTGCACTGACCTCTTACTTTGTCCTTTGAACCTATGTGTTGATAAACCTGGAAACGGCCACAGCTGCTGCTGATCTGGAGTCCCTCCAGCTGGCAGCTGGTCAGGCCTGCCCTGGGGCTAAAGCCTTGGTGTGGGGCTGGGCTCAGCACCCAGAGCGCTGCGCTGGCCAATTCCTGCTGGCCTGCCGGGCTGTCCTCAGTGGGAGGTTAGCTTCTCTATGTCATTTTGTGGGTCCTGCAGCTCCAACATTTGTTTAGAGTCCTCTTTTTACATGGATTGGGGGAGGTGGAAGCTGGAGCAGCAGGGAGGTCCTGCTTCTACTCCTGAAATAAATATTTATTAAGCCCCTAATGTGTGCCAGGCATTTTGTTAAGCACTGGGGATCAAAAGAAAGGCAAAGGACAGTTTGTGTTCTCAAGGAGCTCACAGTTTAATAGGGGAGACAACATGAAAATAACTATGTACAAATAAGGCGCATATAGGATAAACTGGAGAAAATCAACAGAGGGGAGGCACTAGTATTAAGGGGGATCAAGAAAGATCTTGGATGAGACTGAAAGAAAGCCAGGATAGCCAAGAAGCACAGATGAGGAGGGAGAGAATTATAGACAAGCCAGCCACGGTCATTCTCGTGCTATTCCTCTTGACCAGAATACCCTTCCCACTTCTGCCTGTTTCTTAGGACCTAGTTCTTCCATGAAGCACTTTACTACCAATCCCTGCCTAAGATGATGATCTTTCTTTTCAGTATAATTCAATAGAAGTTACAAGTGCCACCATACATTATGCTACTACATCATATAGATGATATGATATTATAGATATTTATTTATTTCTAAATCACAGAAAGCTAAAAAGCATCTTTGAAAACATTCAGGTCCAGCCTTTTTTTAAAATATGGAAACTAGGACAAGGAGAATTAAATCCCTTTCCCAGAGTTATGTGGCTAATAAATGTCTGGAGCAGGCTATGAACCAAGGTTCTCTTGATTCTAAGCCCTTTGCCTTATCCACTGCTCTACAGTGTCTGGTATTACTATTCAACTGTTTTGTAACTCCTGATCTTATTTATTCAAAAATACTCTAGGCACCCTTTAGGCTAAAAACCATACCTCCTACTTCTTTTTTATCTGCCCCAAATACCTAACACATTCATAAGGAAAAATTAGGAGATCTACAAATGCTTGTACAATGAAAATATATCAACCATGTCAATAATCTTCATTATTCCATCTAAGTAATATTTAAATGTGTTCAAGTTACTAGACTAACAATTTATACTTACCCAAAACTTCATTATTTACAGAATGCTTATGTCACTCTATTCTCAAAACAATCCTGAGAAAAAGGTAGTGTAAGTAATATAATGCCTAATTTATCAGTGAGAAAAATGAAGCTCAGAACAGAGGGTAAGTAACTTGTGGGGGTCATAAAATTAGTAAGTTGTCAGGTCCAAATCATAGGACTATAGATTTAGAATTGGAAAGAACTTTATAGGTCATCTGGTCCAACTCCCTCATTTGTAAAATAATGTTCAAGGAGGTTAAACGACTGTCCAAGAGCATATAGTAAGAAATGTCATAATCACTATTTAAACCCAATTTCTTTGACAACATACACAGTGTTTTTTCCACTCTGTTGACTTTCTTATGACTCCCAATATAGTGCTCTCTTAATTACCATAGTTGTTCAATATTCGATTAAAAACAAAATAAGAAAAAAATGAATGTCATAGATATTGAAAAGCATTGTTTTATATACAGCTTTTATTTGTAAAATGACTTACATATAAATATACATATATCATATATGTATAACATAGATACATACATATTTATACTTCCTTTTCTTTCAGGAAAAATATATCTATGTATTTCCAAAACATGATCACTAGAATTGACAATGAAAGTCTCTCCTAATGGAAGTAATGGATAGCATATATGTTATCGAATTAGTGGTGAAGAAACCATAGTACTCTACATAAAAATGTAAGTGAGGATAGAATAATATAATATTATAGGTTCTTATAATATTGGTAGAATTGTTTAACTTAGTGATTATTTTGTGAATCACTAAATGGTCCAATTCTGTAAGCTACTCTTTTAACCCTCTGAAGTGGCAACAGCTAGAAACTGAGCAAGATTTCCTTTCCACAGGTCAGTTGCAGGAAAGTAACAGCAGTAGCAACCAATTCAGAGTAGGAAATATGGAGCCAGTTGTAATGGCAAACAAATGTACTTAACGACTTGTTTCAGCTATTTAATTATTTAGCACCTTGTTTCAGCTCAAGTTTCTTTTGAGCCTTGTCCATGATTATATCAAGTCTTTGTTAAGAAACAGGACTTGTGAAACCTACAGTGGGAGGAACTTGGTGATGCAACAGAAAGGTGTGGAACAGAGAGGAGCTAATGACCATATATAAGAAGAAGCCTAAGCTGGGAAAGAGCAGAACTGAAAAGGGGAATGATTGTGGAGGCCAGCACTCTGTTCTGTCAGTGCTGATTTTTTTTTGTGATACTTTGTACAAAAGCCCTGGGACCTTACTAGAAGCCTTGAAAGAGGATTTTCTTGTCTATTTACAGTAGACCTGGAATAGGGTTTCAGAGATCCTGGGACCATACTGATGATGTGTGTTGAGTTCTCAAACCTCGTTGGTGGGTCTGTATTGATTTCATAGGAAGATAGTGAATTGATGATGGTGCCAGCAATGTGCATGAATGTTACTGTGGTTCTGTTAAGCTTTGTCTTCATAGAAAAAGAAACTGTGAAGGATTGAGGTGGACTGGACACTGTGTGCGTCAATATGGAACTGGACAAAGAGCTGGATGAGGAGTTGAGAGCTGTCTACCTTTGAATCCAGGTGATGGTTGGGTAAATTCAGGCAAAAGCTGGGACCATGGAAGAGGTACCATGGAATCTGAGAGCCAGCCTTGAGTCAAGATGAAAAGACCTCTCCTTGGATACTTAATGCTGATTGAGAAGATTATGATCTACTCTGGCTTAGGGGTGGGAGAACTTTGTACTCTGTACCTGGTACCTCTTAAGGATGATTGAGCGAAGGATGATTGGAAACTAATCTCCAATCAAGAAGAAAGAAGACTTTTTGACTGAGAGAATAAGACAATGTGACCTGGGGGTGGAGAACTTTGACCTTTGTACTTTGTGTCCCTTAAGGAGGCTTGCTCCTTAAGGATGATTGGGTTAAGGACTTACTGAATGATATCTTTTATTTAAAACTATGTGGCCACTTTAGTGATAACTTGTTATGTTATAATATTGTGAATGCTGTACTTTGGTTTCTGTGAATGCTTTGCTTTAGTTTACTGCTGAATAAATAGAGAGTTTACTATACTATGTGATCAGAACCTTAGAGCTGTCCACAGCAGCATTCCTCTGGAAAGCTGCTCATACTTAGCTTTACACCAATCCCATTATTTTATGCCCAATAAGAACATGGGGAAGGAATTCAAGTGCTATGGAAGTCAATTTATTTGTATGACAGGCAAATCTCAATTGCTGTGGCCAGTACCATTACTTTCCAAAATTTTTCTTCAGTTTCAGGGATTTTTTTCCTAGGTATGGGAATGCTGTCAATATGAAACATACAATTTGGGAAGTTTTTCCTTATCTTCATATGCTTCCACTATGGTTTCTATTATTTTTGTGATAGCCCAATAAAAGCCTGAGAAACTTAAGGGATAAAGAAATAAGTTTTCAAATACTGTGTTTCATTGACCAATGGCAGACTAAAAACTTGACACTTTTTCTCCTGGCTTCCTAATTCTCTGCTAGTTCATTAGAGCACATTGTATTTTATAGAATTTATGAATTCTCTAGGTGAAAATACAAATTCATACTATTTAATCAGAAATATGATTATTTAACCTAATATTTTTAATAACCAGAAAAAAATGAAACAACAACGCAAACTGACTTATCCAATGTCAACACAGCTTGATAAGACAATACTAGGACTACAATCCAGACCATCTGACTCCGGCCAATGTTCTTTCCTAAAAATTAAATACCTCTCTAGAAGAAAATTTAGTGTCCATGAGATGAGTGGATCTCATTATATTTATCTTGATTCTCATGTTTCATAGTTAGCTGCAGTAGTTAGCCACAAGGGTTAAGCCAAGAGTGCTACCAAAAAAAGTCAAAGAGTGCTGAAACTTGCTTCAAGCAAGCAGGAAGGGCAATGAAAATTATGCTACAAACTCTAGGGAGTGTAGTATATTTGTGTGTCTGCCAATAAAATTTGATACTTATAACAAAGTGAAATTTGGTTTCTCTTCTAGAAGAGAGAATAAAGTACTTAGAAGAATGGTATCCTCATCTCCAGTTTTAAAGGGAGATTGAAATGTTCCTTGAAAGAATGGAATATGTATCTCATGGAGGAAACAAAGAAGAAAAAGGATACAAAGAAGAAAAGACAATTCTCATCTACATCTAGCCTTTGAAGTGCAGAAAAATATGACATATAACTGTTGTAGCTAAGTAATAGATATGTGGCTTTTCTTATAAGTGGAAAAATGTACCATTTCTGGTGGAAGCAATTTCTTTTGCTCAAAGGAATATGGATTCACAACTGGTTTCAGGAAGTAATATGGATCCACACCTGCTAATAATGTCAAAAAAAAGAGAAGTGGTAGCTGAACCACCACGATTTTGGTAGACTCAATGATGAGGCATATTTGTTAACTTGACATGAAAACAGAAATGTCTGACCCAGGTCATTTATCTAGGGCATTATAGAGAATCTTCTGAGAACTGTTAAATGTGAAATCTACTATACAATTCTGGTAATTCATGTGTAGGCAAACAATATTACCACAAGGAGCCTAAAACTATTTCTGAGTATTATGAAGATGTAGAAGTTTAGGCAGTTTTAAAAAAAAATCGTTGTTATTTTAAGGGTAAGGGATTCAGAAGAGAAGGGAAAAAAAAAAACTTGCACTTAGGGATGGGATTTCTGGACCATGACCTAAAATATAGCAAATGGCTTATGCCAAAATGGCCATTGAAAGCACATTGGGGGGCGGCCAGGTAGCACAGCGAGTAAGATCACCAGCCCCAGAGTCAGGATGACCTGGGATCGAATCTGGGCTCAGACACTTAGCACCCACCCAGAAACACCTGGCCATGTAACCTTGAGCAAGTTACTTAACCCTAATAGGTTAAGGGTGGCCAGGTGGCGCAGTAAGAGCACCAGCTCCAGAGTCAGGATGATCTGGGATCGAATCTGGGCTCAGATACTTAGCACCACACCCAGAAATAACTGGCCATGTAACCTTGAGCAAGTTACTTAACCCAAACTGTTTTATTTAAAAAAAGCACATTGGCATGGAGTCTTATAAATATGATCAAAAAGGTTTTGAACTGAAGAGACTTTGGAAGACAGAAAGTTGGTAACATAAAAATGGCAAGCCTCATCATGAAGGTACAGTAGGTACAACATAGGAGGAAGAATAGAAGAAAAGGAGACTGATAGTCCCAGAAACAATACAAAAAGTAATCAGAATTTTTTTAAAAGGCCTCATATGATTATATATTGATGCAACATGTATTAATAATAAATAAGTTGAATTAGAAATTCTAACGCAAAAAAATAAATTTGTTCTCAGAGATATCATAGATTTGGTGAGACAGGGCTTATTACTAGAATCTGGCCAGAAGGGGATATATTTTATTCAAAAAGGAATCAGAAATAAGCAAAGTATATTAAGAATATACACTTGTGTGTAGCAATCTAGAAAACTGAAGTAAAAAACAATCAGGTAAGGAGCAAGGGAAGAAGAAATACAAGCGATAATTTTGCAAGGTTTACTATAGCCTCCATTGATAGGAAGGATTAGAGGAAGAGTTTGAGAAACTGATAACATCTAGTACTAATTTAGTAGTGAGAGACTTCAACTTTTTGGTCATCTGCTCTCGGAGCTCCTTTCTTACCAAATTCAGATTCACTGATAAATTTGTGGCTTCCCTAAAAGATAATTTCATCCTTCAAAAAGTAAAGGTGGTGGCAGGGAGAATTATTCTGCTGCAATGGGCAGCTAGATGGCATAGTAGATAGAGCGCTGGGCCTGGAGTCAGGAAGACTCATCTTCCTGAGTTCAAATCTGGCCTGTAGACACTAGCTGTGTGACCACGGGCAAGCCACTTAACCCTGTTTGCCTCAGTTTCCTCATCTGTAAAATGAGCTGGAGAAGGAAATGGCAAAGCATTCTAATATCTCTACCAAGAGAACCTGAAATAGGGTCACAAAACATTGGACACAATTGCAAATAACTAAAGAACAATTAAAAAATGATTTCTTATAACAAAACAACAACAACAAAGGAATCTCAAAAGGAATGTTGATGTCAAATGACCACTTTCTCATACTTATCATGAAGTAGGTGAAAACCAGGTATAATCTGATATGTACCCTAGATTTTGAGAATACAAATTCCAAAGGGAAAGGTCAGATCCTAATGGTTGTGATGGAGAACACAGCATAACAAAGATGAGGAGTCCTTAAGAATTAAATTCTTAAAACAATTAGAAATTATTTTCATGGTACACTTAGTTTTCACTAAAGCATTTGACAGTGTTATATGAATTTATATGAACAAAACTGAGATATAATGACTAGATATTAGTGTAATTAGTTGGATTTGGAAGAGATTAAATGAATGAACCCAGTGAGTTGTCATTAGGGTGTCAATGGTAATTTGGAAAGATGTCTTAATAAATTATACCTCTGCAAACTGTCCTTGGCTTTCTGATGTTCAATGTTTTCTATCTATTACTTAGGTGACAACAAAGACATTTGCTTTTCAAATTGTGGATGATATGAATGTTGGAGGGATTAGATGACAATTTGGATCCAAAAATACAAAACAGTATGAAATTTAATAAGAGAAACATAGGATCCAGAAAGAAAGAGGTAATAGATCTTTTATAGTCTGCCCTAGTAAGGCTACATCTGATTCTGTGCATCATATCTTAGAAATATATAAAAAAGCTGAGGCATCTATCCAGAAGAGAGTAAGTAGTATATGGGGACAGAATTAGAAAGAAGGAAGAAAGGAAGAAAACAAACAAGCATTTATTAAGCACTAGGCACTAGGCACTGAGCTAAATACTACAAATATTATATAACCTGATCTTCACAACAACCCTGGGAGATAGATACTATTGCTATCCTCATCTTACAATTGAGGAAACTGAGGCAAATAGCATTTGAGTGACTTGCCTAGGGTCATAAAGATAGTAAGTGTCTGAGACTATATTTGAATCCAGGTCTTCCTGATTCCAGGCCCAGAATTCTATTCACTATGCCACCTAGCTGACAAAAGGACATATACAAAGAACAGCTGAAGGAATTGAGGATATTTGTACTTAAGAAAAGACTTTCTTCAGGACTTTTTTCAAGTATTTGAAGAATTCTTATACATAAAGGGATAAGACTTGTTTGCTTAGCACCAGAAACAGGACTATGAACACTGTGTAGAAGCTGAAAATCTTCCTAGTATAGTTTTCTTTTTTTTTTGGAGGGCAATTGGGGTTAAGTGACTTGCCCAAGGTCACACAACTAGTTTTTGTGTTAAGTGTCTGAGGCCAGATTTGAACTCAGGTCGTCCTGACTCCTGGGCCGGTGCTCTATCCACTGCACCACCTAGCTGCCCCTCTGTTAGAGTTTTCTAAAAAGGGAAGGTGCTGACTTAGGTTCAAATGAGTCCCCCCTCACTTGAGGTCTTCAAATGAAAGCTAATACACGTGCCAAGTATTGCACAAAGGATTCTAGGTCAGCAAGGGATTGTACTAGATGGTTCCAGAGGTCCCCAACAGATGTTCAATAAACTGTATAGATTGAAAAATGGTGAAAATCTATGAAGTTAATAGCATTATGGTAGTTTATTTACTTAATGAGATACAAAAGCAATCCAGGCAACAAACAAATCAGGAGCAGATGCTATGCAAGAACAGAATACTTTCTGAATCAGTTACATATTCTAAATGTATGTAATTCCTTATAAAGAAAAAATAACAATTTTACCTCCAAGGACCATGCCAGCCTGGCAGCATTTTCTTAGACGACACGCTGGACAGTTTTTTCTGCGAATTTTATCAACTATGCAGTCGTTTCTCCCAGCACATAAATAGTTATGTTGTCCTGAAAAAATATTTTTGATATTGAAAAAAACATTTAAAGATTGTTTAAAGGAGCAGAGGTTTAAATAATTTAAAAAATTTTTCGATAACAATAATAGCTCACACTTTGGCACTGATATCACTGTATTAAACTAAAGAAATAACTCAATTAACCAGAATCTTGCAAAACTCTGTTTAACTTCATTTTCCAGTAAATGAAAGTTAACTTTGTGATACACTGGACTTGTATTAACTTCTGTTATTAAAATGTTTATAAGTCACATTCAGCTTTTTGCCCCTTTAATATAAAACCAAAAATAATTTTATGTCACTGAGGATTATAATAAGCCTCATGGTCATCATTTTGAATAGTATACTTAACCATTCATGTAAGCATAGGAGCTAGACCGAGTAGGTACTTATGCCCTAGGATACACCCTCAAGATCACTCCTGTTTACAATAATCTCACTTTTTCTTCTACCACTGTCATTGCTTTTTGTCACAATTGCCACTTACCAACCTCTTTATCCAGCCAAATGGCTGCTGTGCTTTTCATATTCCTCTGGTTCATTTCAACAATAGGAATAAAGCCTTCAATTTTGGGTTTCACTGATTATTGATATATCATCAATCACAACGCTTCTTCAAAAATTCCTTTGACCATTTTAAAAGATTCTTTTTAATGACATGGACTCAGCTTTCTTTGACAAGACTTAGACTTTCTGGATTAACTGCAGTGGCAGTTGCTTAGTTTCCATTTTTCTAAGTGGACAGCAATGTGTCCAACTTATCCTGTGGTCATGTTTCTAATAACCTCAACCATCTACAGCAGCCACAAACATGAAAATAGGCATACAAAGACTTCAGATGGCAAGAAACATAGTCTATCACTTAAACCTTCTTGCAGAGCTTAATAATTTAGAACAAATGTAAAATAGTTTATTAATTTAACAAGCTTGATTCTCAGATTCTTTCACCAGCAAATATATGGTAGGCTGGGAGATACCTTCAATGAATATTTAATTAAGAAAGTGAAAGGTGAAACACATAAGCCATTGACTTCAGAGGGATCTCTGCAATTGAACAGCAAATCCAGTAGATGCCTAATCAGGGGTAAGTTGGTAAATGAGGCAGATAATTATAGGAGAGCATTATCCAGCCTTCCAAAGTGCATCAAAGAGCTTCTCTGGCTATTCGTTCTTTAAGCATCCATTTTTAGGAAATGGCCCACAACAAATGCTCTGGTTAATATATTTCTGAAATTCTACCCATTACTAAACATAAAGGTCAGTTAAACAAATAAACAAACCCATTTCTATCTATGAGTTTAACACTACAGGTTGGAGAGGAGTAAAGAGATGACTCTAGACTTCAGAAAATGGGCAAAGACCTTTTTCTTACCTTCACACCAGGTGGTCCCATTGGCATATTTACAACCTGTATTGTGCATACAGGTTGCAGTACAATTCTACACAAGAAGCAGCAAGGTATAATATAAAGAGTACAAGAGTGGAAACTAAAAGAACTGGGTTTCAGTTCTTTATTTCGAAAACAAGGATAACAGTATTTGCACTACCTACTTCACAGGACTACTGTAAGTATTATATAATCTGAGCTATTATTAGTATTGCTATAGTGTGTACAAGGGAGCAGGTAGGTGACGCAGTGGATATGGTGCCAGGCCTGAAGCCAGGAAGACCTTAGTTCAAAACCAACCTTGGACACTTACTAGCTGTGTAACCTTGGGCAAGTCACTTAACCCTGTTTGCTTCACTTCCTCATCTGTAAAACGAGCTAAAGAAGGATATTGGCAAACCACTTCAGTATCTTTGCAAAGAAAACCCCTGAAAGGAATCACAGAGTCAGACAGGACTAAAAATGACTAAACAACAACAAAGTGTGTGGATATAAAGTAAAATGGGATTCTTTTTCTTTTATGTAAATCTGCGCAAATAGAATTTTAACAATAGTGTTTTATAAGAGCTTGCCTTCTCCCTAAGGAAGAAATGGGTCCAAAATATTAAAAATATAAAAACACAGCATATTAAACTCTCCCTCTTCTATAGATATAACAAGAGTATTAACTACATATGTAAAAATGTGCATTTATATTAAAGGAACAAAAAAATGTATCTGTTGTACCTGTCTACTTCTGGGTCATGAAGACCTAGAAAAAGGTAGGGCAGGGAATAGGAAAATTGTTCCTTCTGGGTAAACAGCTAGAGAAACTGTAATAGCTCTCTTGGTTTCCTAATCCCTTTCCCTCTGGGACATTGTTTTTTTCCACATAGAAAGTCTAGAAATGGAATGTATTTTTCTCAGCTTATACACCATCAATCATAAATCTGGCAATCCTATTGAACCAGGAAGCAGGATAAAACTCAGTTCTTCATGTCCATAGTAGTAGTGCCCTTCCATATTTAAAAAGGATACAAGTTGAGATGAATATTTTACTATACATTAAGTAGATAGCACCTTCATTAAGCATGTGGATCTTGTGGTCCAGAGAGTTTATATGACTTGTCTAAAATCACACAGCTAGTCAGTCAATGGTAAAGTTAAGACAAGAACCAAACTCATCTGATTTATCTGCATTGTCTGTTACTCCAATAAAATTTATAATTTAATTCAACAAACTACAATTGTTTTAATTCAACAGACTACAATGGGGCTTCTTATGTCACACTAATTCCAGTAATATCTTACTCTGAAGTTTCTCAAATCTAAACAGAGAAAGTGATGTTGGGTTTTCTATGTGAGTGAAGAATAAAACTCTGGCAATTCTTGCCAATCTAGTATGGGTTCCCATATGGGCCTACTAACAGACTTTGTATCTATTATCTATGGCCCAGACTAGCCAAATTCAGAAAGGCTTATTCCTAGAGCAGATGATGAAATTTTCACAATTTAGTCACTATAAAGACCCTTTTCTATGGCAAAGAAATGATACTATACATACATATATATATATATATATATATATCAGCAGAGTAAACCACATTAAATCACAGATTTTTGAAGTATTGATGAGAGTAGGTCAAATAAAGTTTTTTTTCATCCAACTTTATTTTTTTTTATTTATTTTTCTGATTTACATCATTCGTTTCTGCCGGATTTTGAGTTTCAAATTTTCTCCGTTTTTCCCCCACCCATCCCCCCAAAACAGCAGTCCCACAGGACATCCCCACCTCCAATCTGCTCTCTCCCATATTTTCTCCCATACCCATTTCAACTTTTCCAGTGGATCTCTATGCCTCAGTGCCTGTATATCTTTTTTTTCTTAATAACATGTAAGATGGTATTAATAATAGTATATATATATATTTGAATATTTGATTTTAAAACTTTCAATTCCAGATTCATTCCCTTCCCCCCATGCCACCCACCCCCATTGGGGAGACAAGCAGTTCAGTATAGGTTGTACATGTGCGGCTAATGCAAAACAATGACATAGTAGATATATTGTAAAAGACTGAATATATTTCCCTCCGTCCTATTCCACCTCCCACTTGTTCTATTCTCTACTTTGATCCTGTCCCTTTTCAAAAGTGGGTGCTTCCAACTTTTCTCCCCCCCCAGCCTGCCCTCCCTTCCATCCTCCCCCCTCACATCCCCTTCCCCCCCTATTCTCCTGGAGGGTTAGATCCCCTATTTAGTGTGTATTTTCCCCCTCCATTGTAAACATTTTCCCTTGCCTCTTCTGTATGAGATAGTTTGCCCCACTCTGTCTCTCCCCATCTCCTCTCATTATATTCCTCTCACCTCTTAATTTCACCTTTTAAGTATCATCCCTTCCTGTTAAATTGGTCCCGTGCCCTCTATCTATGTATACCTGTAAACGTATATACACACATTCACATATGTATTCATATGCCTGCATACCCTCATATAAAGACATATATATGTATATATATATATATATACACATACATATATATTTCTAATCCCTTGAACTACTGAGAAAAGTTTCATAAGTTACAATTATTGTTTTTCCATGTAGGAATGTTAATAGTTCAACTTTGGCCAGGTGGCTCAGCGAGCAAGAGCACGGGCCCCAGTGCTGGGACGACCCAGATCAAATCCGGGCCCAGACACCCAGCACCACACCCAGAAACAACAACTGGCCGAGCAACCCCAAGCAAGCCACTCAACCCTGATTGCTTTAAAAAAAAATAGTTCAACTTTGATAAGTTCCTTATGATTTCTTTTCCCTGTTTATCTTCTCATGCGTCTCTTGCTTCTTGTATCTGAATGTCAAATTTTCTATTCAACTCTGGTTTTTTCAGCAAGAATGCTTGAAAGTCCTGTATTCCACTGAATGACCATATTTTCCCCTGAAACATGATACTCAGTTTTGCTGGGTAGGTTTTAATCCCAGCTCCCTTGACCTCCGGAATATCACATTCCAGGCCCTTCGATCCCTCAGTGTAGAAGCTGCCAGATCCTGTGTTATCCTGATTGTGTTTCCACAATATTCAAATTGTTTCTTCCTGGCTGCTTGTAATATTCTCTCCTTAATCTGGGAATTCCGGAACCTGGCTATAATATTCCTAGGAGTTTTCTTTTTGGGATCTTTTTCAGGAGGTGATAGGTGGATTCCTTCAACCTCTATTTTGCCCTCTCGTTCTAAAACATCAGGGCAGTTTTCTTTGAGAACTTCCTGGAGGATGCTTTCCAGGCTCTTACTTTGGTCATGGCTCTCAGGCAGTCCAATAATTTTTAAATTATCTCTCCTGGATCTATTTTCCAGGTCAGTGGTTTTTCCAATGAGATATTTCACATTGCCTTCTATTCTTTCATTTGTTTGGATCTGTTTAACAGCATCTTGATTTCTCATAAAGTCATTAGCTTCCATTTGCTCCAATCTAATTCTGAAGCAATGATTCTCCTCAGTGAGCTTTTGAGATTCTTTTTCCATCTGGCAAATTCTACTTTTTAAGGCATTCTTCTCCTCATTGCCTTTTTGAGCCTCCTTTGCCATTTGAGTCAGTCTGTTTTTTAAGGTATTATTTTCTTCAGTCAGGCTGTTGACTCTCATTTCATAATTTTCTTGCATTTTTCTCATTTCTCTTCCCAAGTTTTCCTCCACTTCTCTTATCTGCTTCTTAAGGTCCTCTATGGCCTGTAACCAGCTTGTATTTTCCTTTGAAGCTTTTGGTGCAGGAGTTCTGACTTCACTGATTTCCTCCTGTTCCATGCCTTGCTCCTTCTTATCCCCAAAATAGGAGTGTAATGTTGGAATCTTCTGTCTGCTTTGTTTCCTTTTCCTGCTCATTTTGCCACTCAATGATTTGACTTTTGGGCTTTTTGCCACAGTAGGACTGTGCCACCAGACAGGGGAGTTTTCGTCCCAAACGCTGGGGTTTTCTCAGCTGCCAGAGGTATTAGATGGGTGCCCTCTCTGAGGTCTCCACACGCTCTGGCAAGCTGGACACACACCCCAGGACCTCCACCCTAGACTGCAATCTAGATCCAAGCAGGTTAAAGCAAGAGAGATTACCCCTCAGACTGGTGCTTGATCCCCCTACATTCTGCAGGCCAGGAGCTGAAGCCACCGCGTGGCACTGGCAGGCTGTGCCAGCGTCTCAGCGGTTTCTCACCCCAGGGGTAAAAGCCACGCACTCCCACTTCCTGGGTCCCAAAGTCCAGACTGCACTGGCCTCTCACCTTGTCCTTCGCATCTATGTATTGATAAATCTGGAAACGGCCACAGCTGCTGCTGATCTGGAGTCCCTCTGGCTGGCGGCTGGTCAGGCCCGCCCTGGGGCTAAAGCCTTGGCGTGGTGCTGGGCTCGGCTCCCAGAGCGTTGTGCTGGACGATGCCTGCCGGCCTGCCGAGCTGTTCTCAGCGGGAGGTTAGCTTCTCTGTGTCATTTTGTGGGTTCTGCAGCTCCAAAATTTGTTTAGAGTCTCCTTTTTACATGGATTGGGGAGGGTGGAAGCCAGAGCCACGGGAGGGTCGTGCTTCTACTCTGCCATCTTGGCTCTGCCCCCTCAAATAAAGTTTTGATTTTAAAAAAGCACAGGAAAATATGAAATATACCCAACCTTTTTGAAACATTATTTTATAAAAATTTCTTTTTTTCCATTTATGAAGCAACAAAGTTTAAAATATGATTTCTCTAAGTAAAACAATAAATTCTCTTAGTTATAGTAAAACTTGAACAGAGAACAGAAGAAAAAAATTAGTCTTTGTTTTCCCAATCTAGAAGTTAGTTCTGTTAGAGCTCCTCCTTTAAGCCAAATGTTTGCATGGTACAAAAAATACACAATACATCTTGTACTTAAAATTACATTAATGTTATATTTGTTATGAAAGTGCTAAGAGCAGTATAAAGAACTAATTTACATTCCTCAGTATGCTCCACTTCAATGTGACTTTAAAAGTAATGCTCTAATACAATGGTGTTAAAATCAAGCAGAAACAGGGGCCACATATGTAAGGATTCTGTCAATGCACATTGACTTAGGAAGCAATATATTAGTATTATTTGTTTTACTGTATTTATATTTATTTTGTTAAATATTTCTCAATTACATTTTAACCTGCTTTAAGAATAATGGACCATGGGGGCGGCCAGGTAGCACAGTGAGTAAGAGCACCGGCTCCAGTGTCAGGATGACCTGGGGATCAAATCACGGCTCAGATACTTAGCACCACACC
>NW_027187419.1:21339366-21397216 GCF_028583685.1 Petaurus breviceps papuanus | reverse complement strand
ATGACCTGGGGATCAAATCACGGCTCAGATACTTAGCACCACACCCAAAAATAACTGGCTGTGTAACCTTAAGCAAGTTACTTGACCCCAATTGCTTTAAAAAAAAAGAATAATGGACCTTGGCCACGATGTTTGACACCCTTCTCTAGTATACTTTGGAAATGAGAAGCACTGCAAACCCATTAACAGAAAGTAATTTCTATCTATTTCTAAGAGTTAGAAGCAATAATAAAGAGAACAATTATAACTATGAGCAAAATATTACATGTGTATCTACCTAAATATATATTTACATGCATAGATAAGTGGAAATAAGAATGAGGTATTTTTTAAGTGGGGAAAAATTAGAAAAGTGGTTCAAATGAAGAAAAAATTCTGATAGTTGAAAAGAAATCAAAGTGGTTCCTGTAGAACAGAGCTTTATGTTATTCTCTTCTGTTTCTGATACCTGAGAGAAAAGGATAGTGAGAAAGAAAATTAGCTCCCGTCTTTTCAAAAATTGTAAAAAGACAATTGGCACTATTTTGTGTTTGATAAGTTAAGATCTGTAGACTTGGTGAGTGTTGAAGATAGGAGGGAAGCTAAAAAATATTTTGATTTAAGTTTAAAAATTCTGAACAAATGATTCCTACTTAAACCTTAAAGTGCAGCCAGCATAAAAATTAAGTAATAATAGATAGCAATTGGCATTAATAAGGCACCTAATTATACCTGTATTCTAATTCATTAAATCTTACCTAAATTGCATCCCTTATTTATATACTTATATAATAGATGCTTATTAAATGTCTAAATGAATTGCTAACTTAATCTTCTAGCTCTAAATCATATGATACTAAAATTTATATGATTTTCAATTATTGTTATACTTAGTTACTTTAATAATGTGTTTTTGTAGAAAAAATTATATTACTTTCTTTTGTTCCAGTTAACCTCACCTATCAGAAAACTGTTCCTGGTAGCAGGTTTCTCTAATTTAATAATGTACCCAGAAGAGAGAAACACACCCATGAGATGTGCCATACACTCAAATTACACATCCTGTTGGGCTTTGTGGACCCAATAAATAAAGTAATAATAGTACATGATATAAGGAGGCTCCCATATTTCAATTACCTTGTCAAGGTGTCAGAGAGATTCTCCTATCAGTGGAAACTTTATCCACACCCATGAAAAATAAAATATGGAAGCCAATATGACATAAGCATAGGAGTAGAAAGATTAATTTCCTTACTGGCTGATTCTCAATCAGGGCACCTATGTACTTCTGCTTCTTAGAATCTCTAAGAGTTGGGGGCAGCTAGGTGGCACAGTGAATAGAGCACAGCCCCTGGAGTCAGGAGGAGGACCTGAGTTCCCTCAGACACTTAATACTTACTAGTCATGTGACCTTGGACAAGTCACTTAACCCCAATTGCCCAGCCTCCCCCCCTCCAAAAAGCCAAAAAAAAAAATCTCTAAGAGTAAACAAAAACTGAAATTTTAAATGAGACTGAATATGTAGGCACTGTTGAAGGCCTATGTCTCTCTAAAATATGCTATCAAGGGTGTGAGGTACATGAGGTACAGCTCTAAATCACACCAATTCTGTTTACTGGGAACTCTACTGAAAAACACAGATCTCAAGGAATCTTAGCAATTTTCATATTTATTTCATTTTTAAAATGCTGCAGCATTTTAATAACATTGTTATTGATGCATAGGAATGGAGCTGGACCCGTGATTTCATTAGCTTAGGGAACTCTGAGTTGAAGAAAGTCTTTTTTCCAATGCAAGCTGACAACTTTGCTGCACTTTAGAGATGCACACAGCAATGAGTAGCTAGGCTATATAACAGGAAGAATCTGAAACAAGGTTCTAGGGCTAGCACTCTATTTACTATGCCTTCCTGCCTCTCTGATATTAGTGTAGATGTCACTAAAAAGAAAAGGTATTGTGGTGCAGTGAATAGAGCACCCAGCTCTGAAGTCAGGAGGACCTAAGTTCAAATCCGGCCTCAGACATTTGACATATTTACTAGCTGTGTGACCTTGGGCAAGTCACTTAACCCCAATTACCTTGCCTCCCCCCCCCTCCAAAAAAGAAGAATAAAAAGAAAAGGTATTTTGTCTTGACTGACTCACTATCCTGATACAAGTTGATTTTTCACATTATACTTCAGGGAAGAGGTATCTCTTTAGAGATACTTATCTCACCTTGAAATAGAGAAGGTTACCTCACCTTCCTCAGTGTCAGTCTTCATAGTGGGTAGCAGGTATACTTCAGTAAAAGGAAATAATGTCTAAAATTTACAACAGTTTTATTTCCTTTATACATTTGTTTTGTGCTTCTTTTAGATATAGGTATACTCAATGCTAAAATGGAGTTTGCTCTGCATCTATCCCTATATGTTTATCAAAGAATTTTTTGAAATTTTATATCCATTTACTACATAATAATTATTCTCAATTTTATTCATCATAACTGTTTTTTTTATTTTTCCTAGATAGCTGTGTTCTTTAGAAGGAATCTGTAACTAATTACATCCAGCCATTAAATTCAACAACATTTATATTTTCACCACATATCCTTAAACTGAAATTATCCCTGGAATATTTTAGCCTAGCCTTTCATGAAAGGATAGACACATCATGGAATGTTCCTTATAATTACTTAAATGTTAATTCAACATTGTATTATTTATTTAAAATTTTTAACAAAAGAATTTCAAAATATCATTATTGTTAAAAAAGATCATATCCCACAATAAAAACTCAGTATCAGTACTATGATTAGATTATTTTATTTGCTTAGTGATTTACTTTTAGCTGCAACTGAACTTAAATCACTCACAGATAAATTAGGACTAGACATTTCCTAGTAACTGAAAATCTGTAGTACTTGTGGCTCCTAGTAACCAGTTTCTCAATATCAGTGAAGAAAACGAATTCCTTAGAACTTAATACAAGTTAACCACTTCCTTTGCTTCCTTTTGGAAAGCAGGGAGAAATATACAGACAAGTGCCAAGAGAAATGAATATATGAAAAAATAAACAAGAAAGAAAAAATGGAAAAATAATTGTCAGTGAAAACTAGGGTTTTTTATATCTATGTTTTAAAGAGTGAAGTTGAGAACTACACTAAGTAGTATTTTTTTTCTTCATTGTGCCATGGAGTTGATCATAGGTTCTCTAAAATTATATTAACAGAGTTGAAGCTCTAGTAGATCTTACCAAAAAGAAAAGGCTTTAAGTATGGACCAGATGATGGACGATATGTATGTTGTACAATAATCAGCCTGTTCAGTGTGAAAAGGTTTGCATCAAGTGATGAAGTTTTCAGCTATGGCAACTTATGAAACATGGAGGGGTGGTGACTTGTGTTGGTGAAAGGAAAACTCTCACACTAATGAAATCACAGATCTTTCAAAATCTCAAAGTATGGGCTTAAGAAACTCTTGATGAATCATTTTTGGATCCTTCAAGTTTATGATAATAACAATGATTGTTGACATTGATATGGAGCTTTACAATTTTATAAAATACTTCATATGCCTTATTTCACTTTATCCTCATAACACTTACAGGAAGTAGATACAACAGATATTTTTATCCCCATTTTAAATATGAAGAAATAAGGCTTAGAGAAGGCAACTGACTTGTCCACAATGACACATCTAATAAGTATCTGAGGAAGAATTTAAAACTAGTTATCTCCTGCCTCCAAAGTCAGCATTCTTTCCACTATACAATAATGCTTCAAACAACATAAAATTTTATGTAGCACCTTTGAACCATGTGTCAGAAAGGAAAATGAGAACACCAGAAGCTACCATAAGAACTAACAATACTGCTGGAAAATTTTCTGTACTGTACCTTGTTTTTGCTTGTAACCAGAACAGGGTCAAAACTCCAAGAGACTGGGTCACCCCAAAAAGCCACTTGTGAAGACAAGAGCTAAACATTAAGAAGGTGATATAGAAGCAGGGTCAAGGAAAGCCAGGATTTGATTTTAGGGTAAGAGTTTAAATTATCTGAATTCATAATATTATACCATGTCTTAATAATTTTCATATATATATATATATATATATAAACTGTGTAAATTATAAAAAATTCCTATTAAGCTGGTCTTTTGTACCAAAATCATCTACTTGAACTTAAAAATGAAGTGAGTTCTTCAGAGCTGAAAAGTTGTATATAGTCTACTGACAAGGGATGTCAGTAAATACATGTGTGTGTACATACAGATAAATACATACACACATATGAACACCCAAACATACTTTGACTTAATACTATATGTAAAGCTACCCTAAACCATCCCTCAGCAAAATGCTAAAATGAACTACTAAAATAGAAATTGTTCCACAGTACAAGATAAGCTTTGGAGGCCAGGAGAATCTGCTGTAACTTGAAAATACTGTCAAATAAAATATGCATTTTCAAATGTCTCTAGAATGAATAAAAATGTCCTTAAAGATTATATTTTCAATGGATGTAAATGAAGAGGGTCACAATAAAAACAAAACAAAAAAAGAACTCTTTTTACCATTTTTGACTCACCAGTCCTCTTCCTTACATTACTTCCATAACATTGTCATTGTCATAGAATCATATCTTAAGAATTAGAAGTGACTTTAAAGTTCATCAAATGTAACCGGCATTTGAAGTATGAATTCATTTTTAAAACCCTGATATCACCTAAACAAACATTTTTGTGATGTAGAGGAATTCATTGCTCATCCAAGATATTAAATTTTTTTGAAAACTTTTATTTTTTACCACATGATGGGCTGAAATTTGCCTCTTTGTAACTTCCATCAATTGGGCCTAATTCTACTTCCTAAGTCCAATGTAGGGTGAAATGGGGAGCTAAAATCATTCAAATATTTGAAACACTATATCATAAATCTGTCTAAGTCTTCTCTTCTTTGAATTAAACATTCCCAACCACTTCAACTAATTATCATGAAACATTAAGTCTCTATCCATTTTATTTGCCTTCTTTGGATGCTGCTAGTTCTTTACCTCAAAGGTCTATCTTTTGACATCACAAACTCAACATATCCATGGAGTTTATTTTTTCCCCTTTAATCTTCTCAACCTATCAATTTTTTTTTCTAGTAGAAGAAATTTCCATCCTTCCAGTTGTACAAATTATCAATCTCAGAGTAATCTCACTCTTCATTCTCCCTCATTCCCCAAATGTAATCAGTTGTCAAGTCCTGGTGATTTTATCACTATAACATCTTTCATGTTTCTCCCCTTTGTTTCATAACATAGCTACCACCCTTGTTTGGGTATCTGTCACCTCTTGGCCGGGGTATTATAATAACGTCTTAATTGCTCCATCTCTCTTTTCTCCAGTCTCATGCTCAATGCAACTGCCAAAATAATATTTCTAAATCATAGCTCTGACAATACCAGTCCCCTGACCAAATATCTTTAGTCATTCCCTATTACCTTTATTATGAAACACACAGATAAATATAAATAAATAAAATTCCTCAGTTTGACATTTGAAGCCCTTTACAATCTGGCTCTGATATACCTCTTTAGGCTTATCTCTTATTCTTTTCCTTCATGCATTCTATATTTTCTAGCTAGGCTGGTCCTGAACTCAACATTCTACCTATCTCTACACCTTTGCATAGGCCATCCCACATGTCTGTAATATATTCCATCCATCTTTCTTTTTTGTTTTTTTGCTTTTTGGAGAGCAATTGGGGTTAAGTGACTTGCCCAAGGTCACACAGCTACTATTTGTGTTAAGTGTCTGAGGCCAGATTTGAACTCAGGTCCTCCTGACTCCAGAGCCAGTGCTCTATTCACTGCGCCACCTAGCCGCCCCCATACTTATTTCTATAGGTGATATCTACTATGTGTAGCCTTTCTCAATTTTTGCTTCCCCATCCTCACAAGTTGTTAGTGTTCTCAATATCATCAAATTGCCTTATATTTAGTTTCTGTTTACATGTTGTATATCCCAGTAGAATGTAAACTCCTTAAAAATGGAAACTTTTTTCATTTCTATCTCCACCACCTAGAATATGTGGTCTACATACAGTAAGAGCTTAATAAATGTTTGCTTAAATGAAATTCTATTTACTCAGAGCCTGCAGGAGACATACAGTTTTTTCCAAGGCATTTTTGTCCTATTACATATTATAGCCAAAAGTTTCAGAGAAGATGCTAACCTGCATTGGTAGAAGGAATTTTTTCACCCCTGCACTGGCTACACTCTCCTCCCTTCTCCATTTTGATCCCTTGGTGAATCAGTTCAACTCTACACTATCCTCTTCACTGGCTTGCATCCCTTGCATCCTTATGTCATTGCTTTCATGCCTTGCCAAGCCTCTAAATTATATTACTACCAATACCCTTGCCTTCCATCCTGTTCTCATCCTGTTGAATGGAACTGGAGAAAATCTCAAAACTGTGTTGAGTGTGTCCACTATAACTTCATGTTATATCATCTCAATTGGGCCCCCACTAAAGCAAAGGAAACCTTTTAAAATTCCCTAATTGATTCACTATCTTATCCACCACTGTACTTTCTAAACTTTTTCATCCCTTCTCAAACTTCTCACAGTCCACTCTCCTTACACCGTCTTAGCTGAGAACCAGGCCTCACATTTCACTGAAAAAACTGAGGCCTTTCACGAAGAGTTCCTTTTTCTCCTATTTTCTCACATCAGTCAGATGCCCTCCCTCCACTTTTTCACCTTCACCCCTCTCTCACATGCAGATGTGGCCTTACTCCTTACATCAAGGCAATCCTCTCCAACAGCACAAAAGTGATCCCATTTCATTCTGTCTTTTCCAGAAGACTGCCCCCTCCATCATCCCCTTGCTCTGACTAATCTCTCCCTGTCTACTGGACACTTCTCTGTTGCCTATAAAGAAGCTCCTATCTCCCTCCCCCCCCCCCCGCTTATAAAACACCCTCACTTGTTCCATCCATCCCTGCCAGTACTCGTCCTATATCTCTCCTTTTTGAGGTTAACTTCTTCAGAAGGCTACCAACAGTTGGTGCCTCAGTTTCCATTCCTTTCACCCTCTTTTTAATTCTCTGTAGTCTGGCTTCTGGACTCATTATTCAACTGAAACTGCTTTCTCCAGTGTTACCAACAATCTCTTAACTGCCACATATGAGAGCTTTTCCTCATCCTCACCCTTCTTGACTTTTATGCAGGCTTTGGCACTGTCAACTACTCTTTTCTCCCTGATCCACTTTTCTAAGTTTTCATGACATTGTTTTCTTCTGGTTGTCCTCTTACTTATCTGACCTTTCTTCCCAGACTACTCCATCGAAACATGAGTATCTCCTAGATCTCTCTCTGTTCTTGACCTCCTGTTTCTCTATGTTACTTCACTTCCAAAGGATTCAATTATCATGACGATGCAGATGATTCTCAGATCTCTTTATCTATCCCTGACCTATATCCAGACCTCAAGTCTCACATCTTCATTGGATATTTGGATGTTTAAAATCAACATGTCTAAAACCCAATTCCTTAGCTTTCCCTCCAAACCTTTCCCCCTTCCAAACTTCCCTATTACTGTCAAATAACACCATCCTCTTCGTCAACCAGGCTTGCAACCTAAGTGTTGACTTTAGCTCCTCACTTTCACCCCCAAATCCAAACTACCGAAAGATCCTGTCAATTCTATCTTTGAACCATCTTTTGTATTTGTACCCTTTTCTCTTCTGACACTACCATGACCCCGAAAAAGGTCATCACCTCACTTCTAGACTATTGCAATAGCCTGCTGGTTTGTATTCCTGCCTCAACTCTCTCCTCACTCCAGTTCATCCTTCACTCAGCTGCCAAAGTGATCTTCCTAAAGCACAGGCCTGATAATGCCTATACCCCCTCCCATTCAATAAACTCAAGTGTCTCCCTATTGCTTCCAGGACCAAACATAAAATATTCTATACGACTTTTATTGCCCCTAATAACGTGGCTCCTTCCTACATACTAATCATCTCTAATGTATCCTGTACATGTCCATCTTGTACACAATTCTTTGCACGCCGTGTCCCCCACTAGACTGTGAGCTTCCTGAAAACAACACTTGTTTCTGCCCTTCTTTCTATCTCTTCACATAGTAAGGAACTAATAAATGCTTATTGGCCAATGTGACCCACTGACACCTGCAATTCTTTGTATCCCTCATATTTGTATATGTAGCTTAACAAACCTGCTAAATTGTAAACTCTATGATGGCTGGGGTGTCTGAATGATCTTTCTATCTGCACTACTGTTTGGAAGAGTTTTCTGTACATGACGTACATTTGATAACTATTTGTTGAATTGATATGAATAAGAATTCTACTGTGATTTATCCTTAGACATTTACCCGTGTTTCCCCAACTTATTATTTTTTTTTGGACAGAAAAACACCAGAGGGCTTATTTTCAGGGGGGGGGGCTAATTTTAATGAACATTGACAGCAATTGTAATAAACAGGTAAATGTGAACAAAAAAATGTACCAGCAAGCAAATCACTGGGGAAGAACAGGATGACACGCTCACTGCTGCAGCTCTGATTGGATGCAGCTCGGAGTGTGGCATGCGTTTCACCCGGGGCGGGGGGGGAAGGTGCATACAGAGGGTACCATAATGTAGCGTGTAGCACAGGGGATCACCTTCACTACAGTAGCAATCTCAATAGGGCTTATTTTCGGGGGAGGGCTTATTTTCGGGATAGGTCTTATTATCAGGGAAACACGGTAAGACATGGGCTAGCTTACAGTCTAAAATATTAGTAACAATGATAATTTCTAATGATTTAATGTGAGTTATAGCTTTTTAAACTTTTCAAGACTCAAGAAGGTAAGGTGGTGGTAAGTCTAAGTGTGTAACCCATAGTAGTTTCAGCATTATTTCAGATCTTAAATATTATGATGATACTAACAGCACCAGAATCTCTTTGATACCTTCTTTGACCCTTCCTTTTATGATATTGTACTTTTAAAATTTTTCTCCTAAATTTGCAAAATTCTTTCATCATATTTTGACATTCTTCTTGGTCATCTATCTCCTCTCCCCAATATTAGCTTTCCAACTATCTTTCTCCACTATTTCATAAGCTTCTGATGATATGTTTTAGATGAAGGAAGGAAAGAATAAGTGAAAAGAGTATTTATCAAACATTTATTCTGTGTCAAACACTAAACTAAACACTGGGGCTTCAAATACAGTAACCCTATATAGTCTTTGTATTCAAGGAGCTTACATCATAATATACAAAGGAAAGTAAGTGACTAGGAAGATTTTAGTCTAGCAAAGATAAAACAAAAAAAATGACATATGGAATTGAAATAGAAAGTTAGTGGAAAAAAAGGATAACTTGAATGACTGGTCTTAATAAAGGTAAATGTCTCAATTTTGAAAAAAAAGAAAAGAAGAAGAGGAGAGGCTGAAAACAATAGACTGGGGAACTTCAAATTCAAATTCAACATTTATTTAGTGCTTACTTTATGCACACACTGTAAGAAGTGCTAAGGAAGTAAAACAAATTAAAAGTCCCTATTTTCAAAGTGTTTACATTTTACTATATGTGAAGCTTAACATTGTAAAATTGTGTCTTACACATTATTAAAGGAATTATTTGTGAGCATTTAGGGTGGGAAGTGATGACTTCTAAAAGCCAATGTAACTTACTCAAGAATGAGTCAAAGCAAACTACCTTCATTTTCTTTTTTTGATGGGATTACTAGACTGGTAGATTAGAGGAATGCCATAAATATTATTTATCAAAATTTCAGCAAAATATTTGACAGTTTTTTTCTACTATTCTTTGTAAAAAAAAGGATGAAAAAAGGTGACCTAGGTAACAAGTTAGGTTGATTTAGTAGGATCGGAATGATTAGACCCAAAGAATACTTAAAGTTTCTAGTGCAATGGCACAGGAATATGACCTTACTCTTAGCTGTCAACATTTTCTTTTTAAAATTTATTTGTTTACTTTTAGTTTACAACATTCATTTCCACAATCCCTTGAGTTTCAAGTTTTTTCCCCCTTCCTCTCCTTCCCCCTCTCCCTCATGGTGGCATGCAATCAAATACAGGATCTACAAATACCTTCACATTAAACATTCGTCAGGTTGTAAAGAAAGATTATAATCAATGGAGTGAACAATGAGAAAGAAGAAACAGGGGGCAGCTAGGTGGCACAGTGAAAAGAGCACCAGCTCTGGAGGTGGACTCAGGAGGACCTGAGTTCAAATCTGGCCTCAAACACTTAATATAAAAACCAGCTATGTGATCTTGGGCATGTCACTTAACACCAATTGCCCTACATTCCCCCCTCCAAAAAAAAAAAGAAAGAAGAAAAAATGAAAGAAAAAAGAGAGAGCAAGTAGTTGGCTTCAATTTGCATTCAGATTCTGGTTCTTTCTCTGGATGTGGATATCCCTTTCCATCACGAATCTTTTGGAGTTGTCTTAGCTGTCAACATTTTAATCAGTGAATTAAATGGAATTATAAATGGCGTGCTTGTCCAATTTGTAGATTACATGATACTTGTAGATATACATATACATCTTTTATAATTCTTGCTTATGTCCTCCCCAAATTTCAAATTTTTGTTAATAACAAGGTCAATGATGCTTATAGTTTTCCTCACATTTAGCTAACCCTGCATTCTAGGTATAAATACAACATGGTCATCATGTATGATTTTTGTGCTATATTGCTGTATGGTAATTTTAAAAAAATCAGTATTTATTAGGGGAATTGGCTTATAGTTTTCTTTGTTTTGGCTTTCCCTGGTTTAGGTGGCAGACTAAAAGAAATTTGGTGGATCTTTTTTTTTATTTATTTACCTGTTTTTCAAATAGTTTATGTAATTGAATTGGTCTTCAAATGTTTGATAGAATTTGCAGGAAAATACATCTGTTCATGTTTTTTTTTCCTTTGGGCATTCATTTGTAGTTTGTCAATTTCTTTTTCTTAGTATTAAGTATTCTATTTCCTTTTTCGTTAATTTGGATTATATTTTCATAAATATTCATTTCATTTAGATTGTCAGTTTTATTAGCATATAGCTGGGCAAAAGAGTTCCTAATTGCTTTTATTTCTTCTTCATTGGTTGTGAATTTACCTTTTTCATTTTTGGTACTGGTAATTTTTTTCTTTTAAAAAATCAAATAAATAGGAGCAGAGCCAAGATGGAAGAGTAAAAGCAGGAACTTGTTTGAGTTCCCACTCCAACCACCTCCATTAGCTGTAAAAATTACTTTAAACAAATTTTAGAGCTACAGAACCCACAAAGTGGCAGAGAGAAACAAATCTCCCACTGAAGGCAGCCTGGCAGGCCAACAAGTATGGTCTATCACACAGGACTATAAGCTAAGCGTGTGGGCCCAGACCCAGGGCAGCCCTGACTAGAAGCCCAGACTGGCTGGAGAAGACTTCAGGAGAGTGAATCACCAGCAGCTGTGGGGTCTCTAGACTTCTCAACCCATAAACACCAAAGAGAAAGTAAGAGGTCAGTGGGGAACCTTGTTGATCCAGAGCAAGAGAAGAGCCTGGTTCAGCCCCTGCCACCAGGGTGAGAGGTGGCAGTGTGGTGCCTGCAGCTGCTGCTGAATGGCTGCCTCCAGAGTTCCTGGTCTGCAGATTATAGGGAGACCAAGTGACCATTCATGGGGTAATTGTTCTTGCTTTAACCTGCTTGGATCTGGGTCACAGTCTTGAGTGGTGGTCCTCCGGTGAGGAATGCCAGTGTGCCAGAGCTTGTGGGGGCTGTAGACAGGGTGCCCTCCTCATAGCTCTGACAACAGCTCTGACAACTACAAAAACCCTTATGGACACAGCTCTCTCCACTCTGGAAGCAGAGTTCTACTGTGGCAAAGAACTAAAAAGTCAAGTAATTCACTGCCAAGATGAGCAAACAGAGGAAGCACTATAAGACTGTGGAATCTTTTTTCTGGGGGGAAAAAGAGGATCAAAACACAGAACTAGAAGACAACAAAGTCAAAACCCCTGCATCAAAAACTTCCAAGAAAAATATGAACTGATCTCAGGTCATAGAGGAGCTCAAGAAGGATTTTGAAAATCAAGTAAGAGAAGTGGAGGAAAAATTGGGAAGAGAAATGAGAATGATGCAAGAAAATAATGAAAAGTGAGTCAACAGCCTAAATGAAGAAAATAACACCTTAAAAAATCAACTAACTCAAATGGCAAAAGAGCCCCCCCCCAAAAAAAAAAAACACAATGAGAAGAATGCCTTAAAAAGCAGAATTGGCCAGATGGAAAAGGAATTTCAAAAACTCACTGAAGAGAATAATTCCTTCAAAATTAGATTTGTGCAAATGGAAGCTAATGACTTAATGAGAAATCAAGATACTATAAAACAGATCCAAACAAATGAAAAAAAAAATAGAAGGCAATGTGAAATATCTAATTGGAAAAACCACTGACCTGGAAAATAGATCCAGGAGAGATATTTTAAAAATTATTGGACTACCTGAAAGCCATGATCAAAAAAAGAGTCTAGATACCATTTTTCAAGAAATTATCAAGCAAAATTACCTTGATATTCTAGAACCAGAGGGAAAAATAGAAATTGAAAGGATTCACCAATTGCCTCTTGAAAAAGATCCCCAAAAGAAAACTCCTACGAATATTATAGCCAAATTCCAGAGTTCCTAGATGAAGGAGAAAATACTAAAAGCAGGGGGGAAGAAACTATTTGAGTTCTGTGGAAACACAATCAGGATAACACAAGATCTAGCAGCTTCTACAGTAAGGGATTGAAGGGCTTGGAATATAATATTCTGGAGGTCAAAGGAACTAGGAACTAAGAATCACCTCCCCAGCAAAACTGAATATAATGCTTCAGGGGAAAATATGGTCATTCAATAAAATAGAGGACTTTCAAGCATTCTTGATGAAAAAACTGGAGCTGAACAAAAAAATTGACTTTCAAATACAAGAAGCAAGAGCAGCATGGGAAGGTAAACAGGAAAAAGAAATCATAAAGAACTTACTAAAGTTGAACTATTTACATTCCCACATGGAAAGACAATAAAAGTAACTCATGAGACTTTTCTCAGTATGAGGACAGTTGAGGAGAATATATATGTATATATACATATATATGTATGTATAGGAGGGTGTATGTGTGTATAAATATATATGTGAGTGTTTATATGTGTGTACATGTGTACATAGACAGAGGGCATGTAAGGGTTATGGGATTTAAAGATCTTCCATGCCCCATTGGATGTGCTGACGTAGCAGGAAGGGGCGGAGCAAGCGAAAGCAAAAGCCAGAGAAAGCAAAAGCCAGAGAAAGCGAAAGCCAGAGAAAGTGAAAGCCAAGCTAGCGTTCCTGCGGTGGCTGGTGGTGGTGGCGATGGTGGCGGCAGCAGCAGAGGCAGCGGCAGCGCAAAGCCCTTTTTGAGTTAGGACTGCTAAGGACTTTCTGCTAAGGACTCCTGCTGAGGACTGCCAGGGGCCGGAGCTGCTGGGAGCGCGCTTCCAGGACGCTGGGTGGTTGCTGTGCATGGGGAGAGGAGGACCTTTGCCTGAGGTAGCCTGTTCTGTTTTAAAGGCTTGAAAATGTGGGTGCTTTCTACTTTATCTACCTGTGCCAATGTCATAACTACTCTGATGGCTTTCACTTTCTGGTTTTGGGACTCAGTCTTTTGGTATCTTAATAAATTTTCTAGTTTATTTCCCCATATGGCAAGCATGACGTATTTTGTGATGGATAATTATATCAGCATATTTGTAATCTCTATAGGCATTGTGAATATGGCATTGCTGATACAGGGCACAGGATGGGTTGAATATGAAGGGATATCTAAAAAATTAAATTAAGAGGTGAGAGAGGGACCTATTGGGAAGAGAAAGGGAGGGATAGACTAGGGTAAATTATCTCATAAAAAAGAGGCAAGAGAAAACTGTTACAATGGAGGGGAAGAACAAGAAGGTAAAAGGGAATGGGTCAGCCTTACTCTCATTGAATTTGACTTAAAGAGGGAATAACATATACACTCAATTAGGTATCTTACCCTATAGGAAAGTAGGGGGGAAGAGGATAAGAGGGGAGATGTTATAAAGGAGGGCAGATTGGGGGAGAGGGTAGTTAGAAGTAAACACTTTTGAAAAGGGACAGGGTCAAAGTCGAAAACAGAATAGGTGGGGGGGGGATAGGATGGAAGGAAATATAGTTCCCCTTTCACAATATAACTACTATGGAAATTTTTTGTGTAACTATACATGTACAACCTATATTGAATTGCTTGTCTTCCCAGTAGGGGTGGGTGAGGAGGGAAGAAGGGAAAGAATCTGGAAATTAAAGTGTTAAAAACAAATTGTTTTTTACATGTGACTGGGAAATAAGATATACAGGCACTGGGGTATAGAAATCTGTCTTGCCCTAGTAGAAAGTCAGGGGGGGATGGGGGAGGATATAATAGATAATAGATTTGGGGAAGGGGTATTCAGTAGGCTTGCTATCTTGGGGATGGGGGTAGGGGAAACACAGGGAGAAAATTTGTAACTCAAAATCTTGTGGAAATGAATGTTGAAAACGAAAAATAAATAAATAGCTATTAAAAATCAAATAAGTAAACTTACTTTTTAATAGCTTTTAGTTTCATTTATTAATTCAGTATTTTCTTTCGATTTTGTTAATCTTTCCTTCAATTTTCAGGATTTCTACTTTACTGTTTAGGTTTTTAATTTGTTGTTTTTCTAAGCATTCCTGATGAAAAGCAGGGAACACAGAAGTCAAGAGAAGAATAAAAAGGTAGGAGGGAGAAAGAGATCATAAGTGACTGAACAGCCTTATACTGTTTATATTCTTTTTATGGGGAGATGATATTAACCTCTTACAACCTTATCATCTCTAGGAGTGATAGTAGTCAACAAACATTTATTAAGCACCTACTATGTGCATGGCACTGAGCTAAGTATGATGGATGCAAATATGAAAAAAAAGATAATCTAAACAGCTAAGACCCAAAGTCACAACCACTCTTTTCTGCCTTGGATCAGTGACTTAGAATTGGGTAATGGGAGAGATAGCTGCCAGATGGTACTTGTTCTTGTAACCAGCTTTACTCAGGGATCTCCTGGAATCTCTTTCTGCCTAGTACTTCCTGTCCTATCACCTTGTGTCAGCCCTCTCTCAGTCCCTGGGCTTTAAAATTCTTCTACCTTTTGTACTTTTGACCAAATCCTCTTCCCAGTATCTGAAGACCCCTTGGTATATCTCTTTAAGCCTCCCTGGGCTGGAAAATTACTCTTTGTGATATTTTACTGGCTTTCCTGATCAGAGTTTAGTCTGATACATTCTCTAGATCTTTGTAGAGATGAGGTGTGTGTGTGTGTGTGTGTGTGTGTATCTGTATGTGTAGTGGGTAGTTGAGCTAGATTCTAATGGTTCCTTTTATTTTATCGTCTTAGCTCCACCTCTTTTCCCTTAAAAAAGAATTTGCTTAAATAGCTCATACCCTAAGCCGCCTTTTATCCAAGAAGAAATTTAACATGGATAAGTTAACTTCTTCCTCCACAAACCTTTTACTCTCGTGTTAATCTATGCATTCCAGAGTGAAATGGATTCAAGGTTTGGTTTTTGAGAAAGAAATCGAGTCAGTAAATCTCAAGTGAACTAGGCAGTTTTCTGCCATCAAAATTTACCCTCCTTTGGAGAGGAGAGGGAGAGGGGAAGGTAGAGGGAGAGGAAGAAGGAAAGGAAGAGGGAAAAGGAAAAGGAGAGGTAGAGGCAGAGGGAGAGAGGTCAAAGACCAAACCTTAAACACATTTCACTCAGAAGCTCATAGATTGGACAACAATATGTCCCTTCCCACGTACCACTTAATGGCTAATTTTTGGAACCTATGGGCTCAGAGTGAAATAGTTTCTCTTTTGGTCAGCAACCCTGAGGGTCTTTCCCTCTCAGTTTGATTTTTCTTTTAAATTAAAGGGGTCAACCCTTGACTCACTTCTTAAAGAGGCCTATTCACTGAATGGGTTACTTCACTCTAACTGAGAACCTAAAAAGACCTTAGCCTAAAAAGGCCAGGGTTTCCCATTGCATCCTGAGCCATCTCCAGTCTTCCAGATGAATGCAAAGTCAACTGTAATTCATTTTATCATCTCCTTGATGTCATGGTCCTCTTTGAGAACAAAGGACAAACACAACTCTGATGTCACATTTTGTCTGAAGGGCAATACTAAGTTACCAAAGTTTCTGCTAGATTAAAAATAAGTTCAATAAGTTATCAAATGGGAAAATTTTTGAATACAGTCTATGTTATACAATATATTTGCTGTATGAGCATCAGCCTAGCTAAGTATGGAGAGATCCATCATCAGAAGTTTGACCAAAAGGTTATGAATTCTTTGGTCATAGTGACTTATGCGGTTGTCAAAAATACAAAATGGTCATCTGTCCTGTGTGTCTCATTTTATTTTAAAGAGGTACACTGGAAAAAAGGTGTAAGAAGACACAAAGCATTAAATTTTTTACACTGTGTACAGATCTTACTTTAACTTCTCTGATGCTTCATCTTGTCCTGGAGGTAATCCTTGGTTCTCAAAGGCTATGCCAGCAGAGTGTAAGCTCTGGCAGGTTCCATGACTTTAAGTATAGCTTTGGCACTAGGCTATGTAAGCTTCTGAGGATCAGTTTAGCTAAATAAAGACAGGTTCTTTATCATTAGATTGTCAATTTGATGATCCATCATGGAAGCCTATAGAGCAAGAAAAAATGCAAAATGACCCCTAATCCTTCTGCTTTTGCAAGGAAAGAAATGGCCTAGGGTACTAAAATCATGCCGTTTTCATCTACAAACCTTAATTCAGTTATTAGTAATACAAATGTAAACTCCATATCCAGGTAATAAACAAAACATTATGTTGTTGGAGAAACTGAGTTATATAAATTCTCTTTGTACAAGATGCCAGAAGACCAGAGAAAGTTAAAACTAATTGGAAAGATAGTTCACAAATTGCTAAAGTTGGGTTTATCTATATTTAAGAGCAACAAAAAATATATAATTTTGTTGGAAATTTGATAATTTCATATTTTCAATAGACCAGATACTACCCACTTATAGTTATTCATTTAGGCACTAATGATACTGATAGAATCTAGAAAGCATTGCTAAGAACTATGAAGACTTAAGGCAAGAAAATGAAGACCTTAGGGGAATGAGTGTTTTTTTCCCCATTATTGCTGAAAAATGAAGGTTCTACCTGCAGAAGAGAGGCAGATTTGGAAAAGGAATTGTGGGCTAAAGTGGTATTTAGAGAACAAATTTTGGATTCTGGACTAAGACTTAGAATATACAGATGACGGGCTTTTAGTGATGGACGGTACTTAAACATGTCTGGTTAGAATCTATTTGCTTGAAATCTTATAAGAAGACTTTAAACAGAAAAAGGAGGAAGGAGAAAACCACTTTTATATGAAACCAAACACACATATATGTGTATATACATACATATGAAAGCTGCTAACCTAGATATCACACAAAATAATGGTTATAGATATGTGTGATAGTTATGGCAATTAAAGATTCCCCTGTATTGGCTTGGTTTTCAAATTGATTGTGTTAAAACCCAGAGCTTGTTAATCCCACCTGTGGGATGGACTTGTTGATGTGAAAAGAAAGTCCTGAACTTGGAGGAGCTAGTGACATAGATTTGGAGAGACAAGAGAGAGGCAGAAGAACCTTTTTTTTTTTTGGAAGCAGCACCTCGTGGAGGCAGAGAGAGAGACTAAGAGAATTGCTGGTGGCCACTTTGAATTGCCCTGGACTTTTGAGACCTGCCCCCTGAGCTGCCAAGGACTGAGGAGACATGGCTGCTTTGCTGGTACTTTGTCTGTTTTGATGTTCTTTTGCCAGATTTGTCCACTGGTGAAAGACAGTCCTGTTGTTGAAGAAGTCCTGGAACCTGGCTTTTGGTTAAGAAGCCCTGAGACTGTCCTGCAGACAGAGAGTGAATACTGTCCACTGGTGAAGGACAGTGCTGTTGTTGCAGGGGTCTGGAGACTGTCCTGCAGACAGAATGAATACTGTCCACTGGTGAAGGGCAGTGCTGTTGTTGCAGGGGTCTGGGAACCTTTCTGTTGGTTCAGAAGCCCTGAAGAAGGATTTTCTTGTTGTATGTTTACAGAAATCCTGGGAGAGGGCTTTGATAATGTTTTCAGGGGTTCTAGGACTGTTCTACAGACAGAGGATGAATTCATGAAGGGACTGGCAATGTATTTTGTGGCCTTGCTAAGCCTTGTCTCCCCAGGAACTAAGATTGCTGAGAACTTGCCTCATGTCAAGATGAAGAAAAGACCTCCATTTGGGTATTAAGTGCTGTGTTTAAACTTGATGTAACTCTGGGTAGATTGAATTGTGATCCAGGGGTGGGGAACTTTTGACCTTTCTGTGCTCTGGGATTGAACAAATGAAGGTACTTTACTTATGTTTGGAAACTAATCTCCATTTGAGAAGAGGGGCTTTGTGGTGGACTAAATGAAGGTATAGCCTAGGGGTGGAGTAGTATTTAGAACAGGGACTTTGTAATTGATTGAATGATTGGAAGGTCCTGGGGTGGGGTAGTACTTGGAGATTATTTAATCACACTTAGTAAATGCTGTATTTTGAATGATGTCATGTTTTGACCTTCTCTGTTCTTGGTTTGTCACTGAATAAAATGGAGAGCACCTATGCTGGTATTCTGAACCTTGGGAAGTTGCCTTTCCTTGGCATTACATTACAATATGCCCAGAAATTCCTGGGAAACAAAACCCTAGTAAGGTGCCAACAATAAAACTCATACCTTCAGATTTTGATAAATGCCTGAAATTAATTTTTCCCAGCATACCACCAATTGATATTATTGACAACATGTTCTTCCTATACATTATCTTGTTCTTCCTATACATTATCTTGTTCCTTGGTCTCTGTGATAGAGTTCTCTTGGTTTTCCTCCAATCTGTCTCACCATTTTTCCTCAGTCTATTTTGGATCATCAATATCTCCATATGTGTATACCCTAGGTCTCTGTTTTGGGCCCACTTTTATTTCTCCCCCCTCTCTTTTTCTAATCTTCTTAAGTTCTTAGTTCAACTATAATTTCTATTCATAGTTGCCATTGTGGAAATTTGAGGGACACTTAGCCTAAGAAGTTGAGAAGATGGATAATAATCTAGCTGGAGAGTTTGAGAAGGGGAACCAAGAAAGAGCATTATTAAAGAAATTAAGTAACAGAATATCCAGGAAGAAGGCCTATGTATATCAAGTCAAAGATAAAGAAAGGAACTGGGCAAATTTGGCTTAGCTTTAGAGGCCAAAACTAGGAACACTGGGTAGAAGTTGATGATTTTGACTTAGTTTAAGGGAAAAACTTCCTCATAGTGAAAAAGTGGTATGAGGTGTATCCAGGGAGTAAGACTTCCCTCATCCAAAATTGAGGCCAGGTTTCTGATAGAAAGTCTATTGTTCTCTTTACTATATCATTATTAAACTAAGCACATTAAATTCCTAATATAGTAAGGAAAAACAATCAAATATTAGCCAAATGTCTTAATGAAATTGTCAAAAGTCAGATCAGTTAAAATATATGTCACATTGTAATACCTATATCAATTTATCATTTAGTACCTAGAGAACCACAGTATTCTCAAATATTATGGAAAGATTTAAAATGTTATATATATTTAAACTATTATAGATAACCTTCATGTACAATTATAAACTTATAAACTATTACAAACTTCATGTGTAATTATCTAAAATTTTCACCTTAATATGGATAGTTTCTAATTTGTTTCCCTGTTGCAAGTCTCTCCTCTCTTCAATCCATCCTTTCATAGAGCTGCCAAAATAATACTCTTACAATTCTAACCATGTCACTTTTCTGTTCCAAAGGCTCTAGTGGCTCCTTATTGTTTCTAGAATAAAATGCAAACGCCTCCTTTCAGCATTAAATGTAGAGCTAGAAGAGATCTCAGAAGTTATTTGGTGTATAACTCCCTGATTTTCAAGGTGAGAAAAATTGAGGCCCATGGAGGTTGACTTTTGTTAAGGTCACACAGGTAATCAGCATCTGAATCTAAGCCCTTTGATTCTAGAACCAATGTTCTTCCCATTGCACTATGCTCGATACTACTCCCTTTTTTACTCTATGTTCCAACCAAAGCGGCTTTCTTCTTGTACTTCACATAAGACACTTCATATCTCCTGGTCTCCATTCTTTTACATAAAGCAGGAATTCATTCCCCCCCCCCCCATGCTTCTTAAAATCCCCAGATTCTTTTAGTGCTCAACTTAAGCTCTACCAACTATGTTAGGCCTTTCCTGTTCTGACCCGTCTCTAGTTGCTGCTAGTGCTTCTCCCCACTCTCCCTTGTACTTGTTTTGTACATGCTTTGTATTACGTGGGTGTGTATTGTTTTGCCAGATAGAATGCAAACTCCTGGATGGCCAGTATTGTTTCATTTTGTGTGTTTGAAAACCCAGAGCTTACTTCAGCTGCTGAACACAAGGAGTGCTTAATAAATGTTTGTTGAATGATTGACTGTAATCGATAGGATAGCTTTGAAGTCAGAAGATCTGGGTTCAAACCCTTTATCTGCCATGTAAAGCCTATGTGATCACTGACAACCTTAGGCAACTCTCTAAGATTATAAGTTATAGATGTCTAGTTATGCTGTTGGCAGAGAATTTCCATACTTGGAATTCTACACACCAATAAAGTCACAGAATCATATAAAAAAATTAACTGGTGGTTTTACTTTGATTTGGAGTTTTTCCAATGGATGTCTCTGTATTTAGTTTCCTATTTTTAAATATTTCTCTTTTTTTTGTAGTTATAAGTACATTCATATATCATCCACTAAGGTTATAATCTAAAGCTTCATTTTGGTATAGAAGTGACCCATGGCTCTTGAAGGCTATTACAGTAAAGTACAAATCTTGGTGTGTTCAATTGTGTTAAAGAGACTGAAGTATGATTCCAGTAACCAACTCCTCGTTAAGTTCAGAAAGTGTCATTAATCACCATGTTGGCTATATAGGGTGATAAAACTTTGGCCTATAGACATTCAGAAAGACCATCTACCAAGTCAGAGAGGGGTTGTAAGTTTTCTTGATGAAGAGAATATCCTAAAATAGGAGAAAATATGAAGTATCAGCAGCAATCTTTCAGAAGCATGTTTATATTAAGTTAAAGTCTACACAAAAAACTTCAGAATGGCAATCATTAGATAACATTATCTAATACATATGTGTATCTGTTCATTCAATCCATATTTATTACCTAAATTTGTGAGGAATTATGGTAGGCCTAAAGGAATTGTTTTGCAGTGGAAAAAATATAGGTTGATGACAACTTTGATTTCCAGATCTGGTACTAATTTGATGATGTCTTTCAGTCATTTCATTCATTCCCTACCCCCCTGCCTTTTTTTAGTTAGGATATCTGCCCAGTTAGGTGGCACTTCTCTCATTCTCCAGGAGCTTTCAAAGACAACTAACAAGAATTAAACAATCACATCTCTTAGTTCTTTCAGTCTGCAAGGACAGAGCTTACTAGAACTGGTAACTTGAACAAATCAAGAGCATCTAGATGCTCTCTTAGTATTTTCTTATTCATCTTGGGAATTAACTTTCTATTAGTTATGTGTGTTTTGTCTTTTCAATTCAAACATCACTAACCTCAACAAAGAAAACAGAACCATATTAATAACTGAGGACAGTATTATCTTAATTATCATTATTCTATCTCTAGACAATATCGGAAATAAAACCCTCAACCCTTTTTGTTGTTCTTTGCTTTCTTCAATAGCCTCAGTTTCATAAATCCATATTGTACTTTTGCATTAATCTTCTGTTACTTGCCTTTATGTGGAAGACTGGATGTTTGTTATTGACAGAATCAGTGAAATTACATAGAATGAGAAGTTTAAGGAGAGATAATAAGCTCAGTTTTAGACATATTAAATCTGAGATTTCTGATGGGACATACAAGTGAAGCCTTGTGAGCAATATGGAAAGGTTGAGCTAAAAAGTGAGTCTGAGGATTTGGGAGTCATCTAACTGGATTGCTCAGGGAAAGAGAATAAAGAAGCATAAGAATAAAACTTGAAGAAAACAATCCTTAGGCATTAAGAAGTCAATGGAAAGGACAGAGAAAGGATTGTCCCAGAGGCAAAAGGATACTCAGGATGATGTAATTATTCTGAATCTAAGAGAGAAGAAAGGATATGGTAGCAGAGGTAGTTCAACAGAACAATAAGCTACCGGAAGGCAGGTAGTTGAGTACTGAAAAAAAAGTAATTGGATTTAGTTTTAAGACCTTTGAAAGAAGCTTCAGAAGTGTTAGAAACCAGATTGCACGAGATTGTGGAGAATGTAGGTGTCAAGAAAGTGAGGGTATTGGGCACAGAAAAATTTCTCAAGAAGTTTGGCAGTGGAAAGGAAAGAGATAGGACAATATCTAGATGGAGGTACAATGTTCAAGGGTCGTCTTTATAACAATTAAAACTTTTTTTTTAGTAATAGCTTAGATGAGAAGCTGGTGGAGGAGGAAAGATTGAAGATACAAAGAGGAAATGATTGTTCTGGAGGGCAGAGGAGGGAAATCATTCAAGGGCACAGTTAAAGGGATTAGCCTTGGTGAAGAACAGACTTCTTTTGTGACCAATAGAAAGAAGGAAAAATTAGTTGGTGATGCTGGATTTTGTGGGAAGGAGGAGTGGAGCTGAGGGAACTCATGTTGGATAAACTTGATCTTATACCATAAATCTTCAAGTCATGTCAAGGAGCCTTTATTAAGTGTAAGCCAGATACTGTGCTAAGTAATAGGAATATAAAGAGAGGCAAAAAAAAACAGCCTCTGCTCTCCAGGAGCTCAAAGTTTAATCATAACAACCTTCAAACCACCATAATACTCTATCCCCTCTTCCTTGGGAGTAAGCAACTGAGTGGACTCCATTGAAGAGAAAAATCTGTAAAGGCATCTTAGCAAGATTTGTGGGGCATCTTAGTCTATAATTTTCTCATTACTTTGTACTTTTTTAAGGCAGGAAATTTTCTACCCTTTGCTTCTTTAAACCCCATGATCCATAAAGGCTATCTGCCTATACTAAATCTCTATTCATCTGGTATCTTTCCCTTTACTTTCATCCTTATCCCTAGGTGGTTGAGTACTACCTCTACCAATCTATACTTTTCTATTCTGTTTCTCCATTGTGTTCTCTAAAACCACTTCTGTACTTTTAACAAATTTCCCTTTTATTACCTTAGATACTTTTCTCTCATTCTGCTTCTATTTTCAGGTGATTACTGAATTTGCCTCTTATCTAATCACTCTATCTATCTATTTATCTAGATACAGATATATAGATATATTCCTTGGCTCACCTTCAAATAGATATTGGCTACTCTTCTCATTCCCCCTAAAACAAAAATGGGCAGTATTAAGATTTGGGGTTTTTCTTGCTCCTTGATATTTCCAAACTCTCACTGTACCACACTTATTCACCAAGAAAATTTTCTTTAAATTTTATTCCATTTTAATGTATCATCCTGTCTAGATCCTTGTAGCTATCATCTACAGGCTTCCAGTTCACCTTCCCACCTTCCAGACAGTAACCAACCAGTTCACAGTTCTTTTCTCCACCCCTAAACTCTTCTCTCATTCATGATGACTTCATGATTGCATATTGTAGACTATTTGAAGTTCATCACCCTGAACTCCTATGAGCTCTATTTCTGGTCCCTTTAGTCACCCTCCCTAAGTGGTCTTTCATCTTAGTCCTCATGATAATCTATTATTGTTTCATCTACCAGAACAATCACAGAATTTCAGTTAGAAGTGACCTTACTGCTTATCTAGTACCTCAATCCTCACCATTAACTTTAACCCAAATGCTTATACAATTTCCTATAGAATAGAATGCACTATTTTCCAAGAAAGTTTATTCCACTTTTGGACAGTTCTGATTATACAGAGAGAGGGTGGAGTCTAAAGTTAGGAAGACTCATTTTCATGATTTCCAATCCGGCCTCACACCCTCAGGCTTTGGGCAAGTCCCTTAACCCTGTTTGCCTCAGTTCCTCATCTGTAAACTGAACTGGAGAGGGAAATGGCAAATCACTCCAGCACCTTTGCCAAGAAAACCCCAAAATGGGGTCATGAAGAGTTGTACATGACCAAAAATGACTGAGCAAAAATTATACAGAGGTTCAAGTCTGAATTTGCCTCCAGGGTATCTTGAACTATGAAATTGAAATCTATTCATTCAGAGAGAATGTCCTTAACTCTCTGACTAATTTATCTTAACCCTTTTCTGGTGTTCACTAAAAGCAAGGAGCCTTCAATTCTTTGCTGTTTTCCTAGTTCATAACTCCTGCTCTATCTTTAATTTCATTCTTTCATAAAATTCACCTAATATAGATTAAGCAAGTTAAGTTACTGTCCTCTACTTTCAGGAACTTCTCTTTTGTTAGTCCTTCCCTTTTCATGCTCTGCCAATCTTCAACAATGTATGCACCCCTTGCATTCACCTTTTCTGACCCCATTCTGAAGTCACTGAACATTGCTGAAGGAAGTTATGTGGCCCAAGGCCACTGAAATTTTTAGTGTTTCACTGAAATCCTTTTATATTTCTTTGACTCCCTATCACTAGCTCAACCAATACTTTCCCTCAAGGCTTCCCTGATGCCTCCAGTTAATGCTTTTATCCTCTTCAAATTATCCTACCATATTGATGCATCTATGTATATGCATTGTCTCTCTTCCTAGAAAATAAACTTCTTGGGGTCAGAAATTTTCTTTTGTTTGTACCTCCATAGAGAAAACTATGGAATGGAAGAGTAAATTGCTGAGACAGGAAGCCAGAAGGTCAAATGGGCAAGTCACTTAACCTACACGTGCACCTTCCTAGGAATTCTCTACTAAATGATAGCCTGGTTGAATCAGGGGTTTTCTTGCACTATGTCTCTACATGCTAATGAAATCAAAGATATTTTGTCTATTTCCCCAATATCTAGCACAGAATGCCTTACACAAAGACAGAACTTAATAAGTTTTTAATTGAATTCAATCAAAGTATAATTCCAGCCTGTCTCTTCCTCTTTTCTCTTCTTTGCATCCTTCATTCCTGAGAAAATTGAGGTTATCCACTGTGAGCTCCCTCACCATTCCTTCTCCAAAATTCATTTCATGGTTTTCACTGCCTTTGCTCTGGCTTTGCCCCCTCCTGCCTAGAATGTCTGCCAACTTCATCACTGCTTTTAATCATTCCTGGATGCCTTCAGGACTCAGCTCAAATGCTACCTTTAGCAGCAGATCTTTCCTGGTCCCCTCCAGCTGCTACAATCTTTACTCTACTAAATTTGTTTTCTATCTATTCTGTATGCATCTTCACAGGTTATCTCCCCCATTAGAATATAAATTCCATAAGCTGTCCTCAACTATTGTTTTTGTTGTTGCTGTTTTGTTTTGTATCCCCAGGATTATCAGTGTCTGGAATATAAAAATAACTTAATAAATGCTTGTTGGTTGACTGATTTTATTGGTTCAGTTATCATCTCTATGCCGATGACTCCTAAATCTCTATATCCAGTATTCCTCTTTCTCTAAAATTCCAGTTCTGCACCTTCAACTTCCTGTTTAATGTTTACAACTGGATACCTCAATAGAATCTCAGATTCATCAATATCTCATCCTTTCTCCCCCAATCTACCCCCTTTCTCATTTCCCTTCTTTTGTTTTTATGGTATCACCAAACTCCCATTCATTTATTAATGTATGCATTCATTCAACAAGCATTTATTAAGAATCTGTTATGAGCTAGGCAGTGTTCCAGGCACCAAATGTTATGCTAGGACAAGTCACTCAAGTTCAAATACCAATTATCTTTGACACTTCTTTCTTGCTTATCCCTCACATCCATTACCAAATCCTTCTGTTTATACCTCAGAATCATCTCTCCACTTTCAATGCCACTACGCTGACTATATTTTAGGCCCTTCTACATCTTGCTACTATAACACACTCTTAACTGGTCTCCTTCCCTCCAATCTCTCTCTTCTATCTAGGAAAGTTTGCTTGTTTCTTTTTTTTTCACATTGTCATCAAGGATACCCTTGATGCATGTATAGGGCACCCAAGAGTTAGTCTTTATCTTCCATGGATTTTAAACATGAACTTTCCACCCTAGTCAGAGTAATTCCCTTCACAGTCCCTTGAACACGTGGCTCAGTCTACCATTTTTGCTCATGATATGCCAAACCATCCTCTATTCTTTGTTTTTTCTATCTAAATTCTGATTATTTCTCAATGCAATTTCCATGAGATTCTGTACTATATAATTATTAAATATTTAACATATAGATGTTTTCATAGGATCATAGATGATCTATGATCTTCCTGTTGTACATCTATGACCTTAAGATTCATAAGAGATTGGCAGCTACTGAAGGTTTTCAAACAGGGTCATTTGATCAAATTTGTGCAATAGGAAGATTAACCTGACATTGTACACTTGACAATGTACATAAAATGTATTATGTGGGAAAGACTAGAGGTGCATTAAGTAGTATGAATTTATTATGAACTTAGTCAACATAATTTTATGGCTTTCTTTAGCAACATATGGATACTGAAAATGGGAATAGAGAAAATGGGATATAACCCAGGATTAGGGTGACCGATCTGATTAAGTTTTAGGAATGAGCAAAGGCAAGAGTATAGGTATATAAATAATAGAACAAGAAGGTTAGAAAAATGGCAGAAAAGGGAGTGAAAGATAAGGAAAGCAAAAATGAAAGGAAAGATGAATGAAAATATACAGGTAATACTTAAATTAACATCAATTAAAAATGATACTTCAATATTCTCAGATACTCTCACTTCTCAATAAGCATCCTCTCCCACTAATTATTATTTTATAAAGGGGGAGCACCTCCAGATACTTCAATAATTTGAGACTTTTATTCACAAAGGAAGTTGAGGAAAAATATTGCTAAAATTCCAAGAGAGTCTAACCTATAAATGCACTTTTAAAAGTTGGGAAATAATGGTAAACTAGCATAAGAGAATGGGTTCTCATACAAATATTTCTTTGTTAAATTTTGATAAATATTATTAACGTGAAGTATCATTTGAAGGACTTTCTAGTACTTAGTTGCTCTTATTTTCCAAGGTGCTTTCTTATAACTGCAGAGATACACCATGACTTAGAATAATATAAACTTTTTTTTTCTTCTTGGAGGGGAAGGCAGGGCAGTTGGGGTTAAGTGACTTGTTCAAGGTCACACAACTAGTTTTTGTGTATGTGTGTTAAGTGTCTGAGGCCAGAATAATTAAACTTTTTTAAAAAAAAATACTTAAATATTGTATGAATATTGATAAATACTTCTCAATTCTACACAACTTCAAATATGCAATTCTTGTTTGACATCCACAGTGTACTTTTTGATTAAATGCATTTTAAAAAGTCACTAGGCCTCTGGAAAGAAATATGTTTCAAACCCATTTGAAAGCATCAAGAAGTTACCATATTCTACTTCCCTCTTTTCATGAAGTCTTTAGACTTGAGATTCCTCCATTCAAAAAAAAGGAGGGCCCTGAGATCAGAAAGTAAAGGAGCAGAACTCTTAGGGATGAAATATAACTTTCTTGTGCTATCTGACTTAAGAGTCACTCCACATCTTTGTGGAGATTCCAAGACTGGGTATGAGCAGATAAAAAGGTTTTATTGGTACAGATGTTGTTAGCTGCAAAAAAAACAAAATCTAATTTTTAAATATTATGTGCTTGGTTGTCTAGAGTACAAGTGCAAAGTGAATTTAAAATGTTTTCTATAAAAGTCTATTTGAGAATTTTATGACATATTACCAAATAGTAACTAGCTTAATGAACTTGAAGAGTTTAAGTCCACAACTACAAAATAAATAGCATACATTATTTATAGCAAAACAACTCTATAAATGACATTTCTTCACAAGGCATCCAAATCTGTCTTAATTTGAACTGATAGGCTTAAAATAATAACAAAGTTAAGTACTCTACATTGATATCTGCATTTTAAAAAGGAAACAATTTTCAAGGTGTTCAAAAAACGATTTTATTTTTTATTTTATTTATATAAGCGATGAATATTTTATCTTATTTTTAAAATATTGCATACCATAGTATCCCATTAGCTCATTTAAACATTTTTCTGTTCATCAGAAATTTAACTTTAAGTACTTAACAGGAAAACTTTGATCAATTAAATAAAGATGTTTTCTTTGAATACATAAAATTAAATTTTAATTAGTAATAATTCTACCAGCACAATAATACCTCACATACCATATCCAAAGTATCAGTTAAGTGGCCTGAAAGGTACAAAACTTTTACTTAGTCCTATTTTTAGGTGCTAAAGACTAAATGCCTAAAAGGTACATGCAATATTTTAAACTAGATTTTATCTTCTTAGAGGCAAGTATACCTAGAAGTTTGAAATGAAGAGAATGGTTCCATTTACATTAGCATAATAACTAAATGTAAACAATCCTACCTTCCATTGCTCTTTTAAAGAAGACCTTACAGCTTCCACAGGTAAGGACTCCATAGTGACAACCAGAAGCTTCATCCCCACAGATTAAACAAATCTTCTGAGGTAATGATTCAAAACCATACTGAGAACTCTGGCTGGCTTCTGTATCTGGCCTTTGAATTAAATAAAAAGTATGATGACATTTTCAAAATTAACAATAAACTCTTTTTTAAAACCATGAATTCCTCATTAATTAAAAAAAAGAGTCCAATGATTCCAAATCAAAATTGAACTAAATTAAAATGTACTGATGAACAGTTTCAAATTTTCTTGTCTTTATAAACGTTATAAATAGACTATTCATTTGTCTTCACAGACACAAACTTTTCAGCAAGACTTAGTAGCACCCAGATAGGTCAACGAGGGAAGACATGATGCCCTGGGAAAGGTAATGTCCATAGTAAAAATGAATTATTTCCCAGCAAACTTTGAAGTTAGAAGCTGTCAACTGAAATGCTAGCCTGCTTTTCTTTTTTTTTTTTTAATGACGGGTAAAATACTTTTAAATCACTCCTCTGTCTAAATTGAGTTTTTCGAAATGTGTTCTTTCCCTTACCCCTGGAGCAACTAGATGTTTACCTATTGAATACTTAAAGACAAATAGACTTTACTATGTACACACTTGCACCTGTCTAACCAGCCAACTGATATAAAACACATAAAAGTATCTTTTTAAATCAAGCCCACCACTTTCAGAGCTCAGATAATTGAGAATCTTCGTGGTTTTGTTTGACAAGTATAAATAAGCTACTAGTTGTCATTTCTGAGACCGCATGAGGGTATAACAGTGCATTAACTGCCATGCAAAAAAAAAAAAAAAAAAAACTGATGCAAAGTTTTATCTTCAAGAAAGGTATTTTTTACTTTTTAGCATCCTTTGGAAACTAAGTGCTCCTTTAACATAAGATTTTTCTGCTTTCGTTTCTGGTGTGCCGCTCTTCACGCCACACTAACTTGATTCTAAGTGGAAACTGAAAATCCCCAAGTTTAAAACAACAACGAAAAAAACGACAATCCTGACTTTTCCCTTCTTCCCTTCAAACCCCTCTAGCTTCCGCTCCTCGCCACTCAGATTTGACCCAGCCAGAGTGACGCGGCACTTTTTTCGAAGGGCGGTGCTGGCACGCAGCTTCTAGCTGAGTTCCGAAGTTTTACCAAGGGCTTTCGAGGTCCCCAGGTACCCTCAGCGCCTTCCAGGAGGCTAACCTCCGAACGCCAGGTGGGGAGGAAGAGAAGGTGGGACGGAGAAAGAAGGGGCAGGGGGGAATGTAATCTCTTCCCTCCCTCCCCCAAGCCCATCCTCCAGAACAGCTCCTACAACCTCACTTGTAATAAGACCAGGAGTGAGGCACGAGTCGCAACCATTACGACAGTCTTCTCCTACCATTCTATGTAGAACTACAGAATTCCATCCCCATCCTTCTAACACCCCCCCTCCCCCCGCCCTCGAGCTTTCTCCCTCTTCCCCCTTCCTCCCCAGGACCGGGTAGGGCTTTAAGGCAGGCAGACTCCCAGCCACCCAGCCCGCACCTCCTCTGCCCCCACTCACCTCAGGTAGTTCAGATAGGAGGGGTAGACCTGGGACAAGCCCTCCTTCAGAACCGCCGCCTGGTAGCCCAGCTGCGGGAGCCCGTTTAGCCCCAGCGGCTGGTAGAGCGCTGAGGCGGCGCTGGCGGCCGAGGCCGAAGTGGAGGGCAGGCTGTCCCGCGGTAGGAGGCAGCCGGCTCCGCTCGGCCCTTTGCAGTGTAGCGGCCCAAAGGGGCCGGGCTGAGGCGGCGCCGACTCGGCTTTGTAAAGGATGCACTCGAGGGTGGAGAGCGAGCCTGCGGCGGCCGCGGACGAGGAGGAGGGAGAGGAGGAGGAGGACGAAGAGGAGGAGGAAGCGCTGGCTGGGGCGCCGGCTGGGGCTGCCGAGTCTCCCGGTCTAGACGAAGGCGCCCGCGGTGGAGGCGGAGGGGGCGGTAGCGGCAGCTGGGGTCCCAGCGAGTAGTCGGGGCCGACGGCCGGGTTGGGGCCGGGCACCAGGTAAGAGCGTGGGGAGCGGGCAGCGCCGTCCGCACCTTCCTCCTCCTCCTTGATCTTCAGCGTCGGCGGCTGGAAATCTCCATACAGCGCGTACGCGTCTTCCTTGGGCTCGGTGTCCGGCTGGAAGGCACAGTCCGGGAAGTCGGCGCCGGCTCCCGATGTGGACGAGGAAGCGGGCGAGTCCCGGGGCTGCGTGAAGACTCCAGAGCCTCCCTCGTAGCTTTCCGCCTCCAGCAGGTGCCGGGTGCGGGCCGCCAGGAAGGCCGGGTTGATCGGCAGAATGGGCAGGTGGATGAAGTCCATCAGCGAGGTGGCCAGCGGGGAGCGCCCCGGGGCCGTCGACTGGTCCGGCTCTGCTGCGGGGCCGGCTCTGGACGCTGAGAAGCGGGGATCGTCCCTAGGCACCGTGGGGACACCTCCCACAGGTGGCAGGGTCGGGGCCGAGGCCACTGCCACCCCAGCAGCGCCTCCTGCTAAGACCTTGGACCTGCCCTTGGGGAGGTGCCCCGCCGAGCTCTCGGACCCATCCTCGGCCCGCGGGGGCTTAGCGGCTGCCTCGGGCCACTGGGGGCTGGAGGCCAGCAACTGCCGGGACGGGGGCGGCCCCCCCGGTGGGACCTTGTGCGAGGCTGCAGCACCTGTGATTTCTCCCTCCTTGTCAGGTAGCCGGTTCATGAGCGGCGGCAGCGCCCCCTGGAATGAGGGGGCGGCCCCAGGGTCTTCGGGGATCTCGGTGCCAAAGAGGCACCAGGGGGTGGCGACGCAGGCGGAGGGATTGGCGTGACAGTGCCCTGGCCCCGGGGGCGTCAGCAGCGTGTCCAAGACACTGTCCAGCAGCCCGCTGTCCTTATCTGGGGGTCGGACGCTGCCAGTTCTTCCTCCTCCGCCTGTTCTTGCTCCTACTACGGGATAGGCGCCGTCCACTTCGGGCAGCGTCTGCCCTCCTTCCCCCTTCCCGTCCGGCGGCTCCTCTTCGTCGCTGCTTCTGGTGAACAGTAATCCGTCCAAGGATATGGGGAGCGCCGTGACCACCGAAGAGGTTTCCGAGCTCTGGACGGATTGAAAAGGGTCGGGGTCCGGGTGATCCAAAAGGGGGGATTCAACATCAGAGCGGGAAGATGCACCATCCACCACGTGGGGTGTCCGGGGATCCTTTGCCTTCAGCTCTGTCATGACGACTGGGACACCCCCTCCTCTCCTCCACCCTCGTCCGCTGGGAGGGGGGGATAGAGAAGAGAAGGGGGGTGATGTCCGAGAGGAAAGGGAGGGAAAAAAAAAGCTCACTTTGGTTAAGCCCAGGGGATGGTCAATCTTCTAGACTTAAAAAGGGCAGAAGCTGGTCACTCTTTACACTTTCCTCCATCCTCTGGAAAGGGGTAGAGGTTGTATATTTTCCCCAGGTTTGTAGACTTGGTGGGGAGTAGGGATGGACTGAGAGAGTGATTGTGGGAATATCTTTTTGTTAATGTGGTTCCAGCGGAGAGAACTCAGGCAGCTCCTCTTTTTGCCAGTAGTTGTGGCGCGATTGGTAGACTCACGACTCTAGCACTGACACTGAGCAAATTAAGACTCTCTGAGGTCTCCCTTCCTCGGCTGCAAAACCCATACAAACCCAAGCCACTGAACCTAAGATAGGACTCCTTCCCTTTCTCCCAGCTTCGTTTTGTAAGTCAAGTCTTGGTGGGAGTCAAATCTGGCTGCAACAGGATAGCCCTGAGGACTTAAAGAAATACACTTTCCTCCGCCCCCTCAGTGTCTGCTAGGTGCTCCTTTTTTTTCGGCGCCCACTAAATTAAAAGCAGAAGATACTTCCCAGCTTTAAACTCAGAGGAGCGGCAGTCTTTGCAGCAGCTCCTATATATCTTCCACCCGCTTACGGTGAATTTTAGCAGGAGCTTCGATGAATTGTGTTCGGCGCTCCTTAGTTGAAATCCCTCTCAATAGAAGAGAGTGACTGGAGTATATGCTGCCCCGCACTGAAGTGCCCTCACACTGGGTAGAAAGAAGCTGGAATCGTATCAACCTCGAGTAACTCCAGTCTTCAGATCGGTTTGCTACCACCGGCTCTAGCCCCGCCTAAGGCCCTCCCCCTCGGCCAATTATGAGAGAGCTCCCTGTCTCTCCATTCGTACCCGACATCTCCCAGAGCCTGGGAAACGAGATATTATTACTTCACCAAGAGGAGTCGGATGAGCAAGTTACAAGGTGTAAAGGATAGAATCTCTACAGATATGTGGTCAGATGTGCTATTAGATAATTTCCCCTTTCGTTACAAATCATAACAAGAATATGTCATGCAACAATTTCTCTTGAATCTCACAAATTATACCACTATGACATAGACACAAATAGTTGCAATTTATGGAGTAATAGATTAGGAATTTAAAGTCCTGGACAGAAAACTCTTGTTTAGTCTTCTTAATCGAGGGCTCATTGTCTTAAAATTTAAAAATAATTTCCTTCCCCACCCACACCAAAGTTTCTGTAAAGCTGGATGGTTTCCAGATCCCCTTATCTGGAGCAGCATCATATCCTCTCCCCGATGCTCATTTTCTGTGCACTGGGAGAAGAAGAAAAGGAAGTGGCAATGGAATTTGGAAGTGGCAGCTAAATAATGCTATCTTCTCTCTTATTAGTCCCTGTTTCCTCATTTGTAATATTGGGAGTATAACACAAACTTTTTTTAAAATTATTTTTCCCCCAATTTCCCACCTCCCTCGTAATCTTGGTTACATTGGCTTTGTTTGTACAGAAACTTTTCAATTTCATGTAGTCAAAATTATCCATTTTATTATGTTCTCTAATTCTTGTTTAGTCATAAAGTCTTTCCCTCTCCACAAGTCTGATAGGTAAACTATTCCTAATTTTAGTAGACTGCTTACAGTCTCAACCTTTATACCTAGATCATGCACCCATTTAGACTTGATTTTGGTATATGATGTTAGATAATGGTCTATGCCCAGTTTCTGCCATACTATATTCCAGTTTTCCCAGCAGTTTTTGTCAAATAGTGAGTTCTTATCCCAAAAACCAGGGTCTGGGGGTTTATCAAACAATAGATTACTATAGTCATTGACTTCTGTGTCAATGTCAATAATCTCGTGTGCCTAATCTATTCCATTGATCCACTCCTCTATTCCTCAGCCAGTACCAAGTAGTTTTGATGACTGCTGCTTTATGATACAGATTGAAATCTGGTATAGCTAGTCCACTTTCCCTAGCATTTCTTTTCATTAATTCCCTTGATATTCTGGACCATTTATTCTTCCAAAAGAATTTTGTTACTATTTTTTTTCTAGCTCTATAAAGTAGCTTTTTGGTAAATTAATTGGTATGGCACTAAATATATAATTTAATTTAGGTAAAATTGTCATTTTTATTATATTAGCTCGACCCAGCCGCAATTGATATTTTTCCAATTAGTTAGATCTGACTTCATTTGTGTGAAAAGTGTTTTGTAGTTGTGGTCATGCAGGTCCTGGGTTTGTTTTGGCAGGTAGATTCCCAAATATTTTATAATGTCTACAGTAACTTTAAATGGGATTTCTCTATCTCTTGCTGTTGAATTTCATTGGAAATATATAGGAATGCCGAGGATTTATGTGGATTTATTTTATATCCTGCAACTTTGCCAAATTTATTTATTGTCTCAAGTAGTTTTTTACTTGATTCTCTAGGATTCTCTAAGTATATCATCATATCATCTGCAAAGAGTGATAGCTTGGTCTCTTCTTTGCCTAATTTGATTCCTTTGATTTTTTTTTCTTCTCTAATTGCTACTGCTAACATTTCTAGGACCAGATTGAATAAGAGGGGTATAGTGGACATCCTTGTTTCACCCCTAATCTTATGGGAAATGCTTCTAGCTTCTCCCCATTACCTATAACACTTGCTGATGGCTTTAAATAGATGCTACCTATTATTTTAAGGAAGGCTCCATTTATTCCTATACTTTCTAATGTTTTTAATAGGAATGGATGTTGTATTTTGTCAAAAGCCTTTTCTGCATCTATTGAGATGATCATGTAGTTTCTGCTAGTTTTATTGTTGATATGATCAATTATACTGATGGTTTTCCCAATATTAAACCATCCTTGCATTCCTGGAATAAATCCTACCTGAGCAAAGTGTATTATTCTTGAGATAAGTTGTTCTAGTCTTTTTGCTAGTATTTTATTTAGAATTTTTGCATCTATATTCATGAGGGAGATTGGTCTATAATTTTCTTTCTTTGTTTTATCTCTTCCTGATTTAGGTATCAGTACCATATTTGTGTAATAAAAAGAATTTGGTAGGACTCCTTCTTCACTAATTTTCCCAAATAGTTTGTAGAGTATTTGAATAAATTGTTCTTTAAATGTTTGATAGAATTCACTAGTGAATCCATCTGGCCCTGGAGATTTTTTACTAGGGAGTTAACTGATGGCTTGTTCAATTTCTTTTTCTGAGATGGGATTATTTAAGTAATTTACTTCCTCTTCAGTTAATCTGGGCAACTTTTATGTTTGTAAATATTCATCCATTTCCCTAAGATTGTCAAATTTATGTGCATACAATTGGGAAAAATAATTCCTAATTATTGTGTTGATTCCCTCTTCATTGGAGGTAGATTCACCCTTTTCATTTTTTATACTCATAATTTGGTTTTCTTCTTTCTTTTTTTATCATATTCACTAAGGGTCTATCAATTTTGTTTGTTTTTTTCATAAAACCAGCTCTTGGTTTTATTTACTAATTCAATAGTTTTCTTAATTTCAATTTTATTAATCTCCTTTGGTTTTTAATATTTCTTATTTATCATTTAATTGGGGATTTTGAATTTGTTCTTTTTCTAGGTTTTTAATTGCATGCCCAATTCGTTGAGCTCCCTTTTCTCTAATTTAATCATGTATGCACTCAGGGATATAAAACTTCCCCTGAGAACTGCCTTTAATGTATCCCACAGATTCTGGTGTGTTGTCTCATTATTATCATTCTCTTGAATGAAATTACTGATGGTTTCTATAATTTCTTGTTTGACCCACTCATTCTTTAGGATGAAATTGCTTAATTTCCAATTAGTTTTTAGTATGTCTTTCCCTGGCCCTTTATTGCATATAATTTTTATTGCATCATGATCTGAGAAGGATGCATTTAATATTTCTGCCTTACTGCATAGAATTGTGAGGTTTTTATGCCCTAGGATATGGTCAATTTTTGAGTATGTGCCATGAACTGCTGAGAAGAAAGTATATTCCTTTTTATCCCCATTCAGTTTTCTCCAGAGATCCATCATACCTATCCTCTCTAAAATCCTGTTCACCTCCTTAACTTCTGTCTTGTTTATTTTGAGGTTGGATTTATCAAATTCAGAGAGGGGGAGATTAAGTTCTCCCACTAGTATAGTTTTGCTATCTATTTCTTCTTCTAATTCCTTTACCTTCTCCTCTAGGAATTTGGATGCTACACCACTTGGTGCATATATGTTAAGTAATGATATTGCTTCATTCTCAATGGTGCCTTTTAACAGGATATAGTTTCCTTCCTTATCTCTTTTAATTAGGTCAATTTTTGCTTTTGCTTTATCTGAGATAAGGATTGCTATCCCTGCTTTTTTTACTTTAGCTGAGGCATGATATATTTTATTCCAACCTTTTACTTTTACCTTGTGTGTATTCCTCTGTTTCAGATGTGTTTCTTGTAGACAGCATATTGTAGGATTATGATTTCTAATCCATTCTGCTATCCATCACCGTTTTATGGGAGAGTTCTTTCTATTCACATTTACAATTATGATTTTTATCTGTTTCTTTCCCTCCATCCTATTCCTGCCCCTGTTAATGTTCATATTTTCCCTCCATTCTCCCTTCCCCCCCTTAATAATTTTCCTTTTGACCACCACCTCCCTCAGTGTTCCCTTTTCAGCCCCCCTCCCTTTCCCTCCCCTTTCCACTTACTTCTTCCCTCCCTACAAACCATTCCCACCCCCCTTTCGTAACCCTTTCCCCCTCCTACTGCCTGTAGGATATTTTTATACTTAATGAAGTATGTTATTTCTTCTTCGCACCAAGAGTGACAGGAACAAATCTCACGAAAAGCTCCTCACCCTCCCCTCTTTCCCTCTAAAATGATACTTTTTGCGTTTCTTCTCCCTTGAGTCCTATGCTTAACTGGTTTTTATTGCCTCCTTGTACCAGAACCAATGAGGAAAAAGCTCATATGCTTCCCAACTCCCTCCCTTTTTCACCTCTGCTATACAGTTTTTATGCCTCTATGTGTGGCATAATTTACTCTTTTCCACTTCATCTATTCCCTTTCTTCCATTGCAGTCCCTTTGTAGCCCTTAATGAGATTTTTTAAAATCATCATTTTGTGTATTTTATAGCCATACCCTCTACTTGTCTATAGCCAGTTTGCTCTTATCAAATAGCAGGGTGTGTGTGTGTGTGTGTTCTCCTTGTTTACCTTTCTAAGTCACTGTTGCATCTCGTAATTGGAGGTTGAATTTTCCATTTTCCTTTTTTATCAAGAAGGTTTAGAACTCTGTTATATTGTTGAATGACCATCTCTTTGCCTGGAAGAATATGCTCAATCTTGCTGGGTATGTGATCCTTGGTTGTAACCCAAGCTCTTTTGCCCTCTGGAAAATTGTATTTCACTGCCTCCGATCTTTCAGTGTAGAGGCTGCCAAATCCTGTGCAATCCTCACTGTGGACCCTCAATATTTGAATTGTTTCTTTCTGGCCTCTTGAAGTACTTTCTCTTTTATCTGGTAGTTCAGGAGTTTGGTCACAACATTTTGAGGACTTTTCAGTTTGGGATCTCTTTCAGCAGGTGTCCGGTGATTCTCTCGATTTCTATTTTACCCTCAGGTTCTGGTATCTCAGGGCAGTTTTCCTTAAAGATCTTGAAGAATGTTGTCCAGGTTCATTTTTTCATCATAATTTTCTGGTAGGCCTATGATTCTCAGATTATCTCTCCTGGATCTGTTTTCCAGTTCAGTTATTTTTTCTTTGAGGTATTTTACCTCTTTTTCTAATTTTTCATTCTTGTTGTTTTGCTTGACTAATTCTTGGTTCCTCATAGGGTTATTTGTTTCCATTTGGTTAATTCTAGTTTTTAGAAAATCATTTTCCTTGGTTAATTTTTGGAGCTCCTTTTACATATCATACACTTTTCTTTTCAGAGAGATGTTTTCCTCATTACAATGTTTTTCTAATTCTGCTGTTTTGATTTTGAGAGAATTATTCATTTTGTCTTTTATCTCTCTCATTTTGTTTTCAAAGTTCCTTTTGATCTCATCTAGGAGAGCCTTCTGGGCTTGGGACCCATTCCCGGTTGAAGTTTCAGCTTTGGGTGTGAAGTCCACATTGTCTCCCTCTGAGGTTGGTTCCTCCCTCTGAGGATAGTAGGACTCCAGAGTCTTTGTCTTTGTAATCTGCTTTCTACCCATTTTGAGGCAGGATCCTAGCCACTCCCTTCCTCTAGGATCCCAAGCCTTTACTGTAGAGGGTTTTGCCCTGGGGAAAGAGTTACTATGTCTCCAGGGACAGAGGGGGAGTTTGGAGCAAGTGATGTTCACTCTGTCATCCTGGACTTTGGAGGTCCTGAAAAAGGTTTTTTAAAAAAAATTTCTCGGCTATGAGGTGGTAGCTCCAGGAGTGTTTGCTGTCCAGGACAGGGGCCCCTGTATTTGCTTCTTACCTTTTTTCTTTCCAGTCCCAGTCCTTTGGTGATAGGTCTGGTAGTGGCCCTTGTGGTTGGTGGGAAGACTTGCCCTCAGAATTGATCAGGCCCCTTCTGGGCCTGCCTCTGCTGGCCACGCTGCACCTCATAACACAAACTCTTGATATCAAAATGGAATTGTAGAGAAATTGCTTTGTTAAGTATAAACAAAGATATATAATATAAGTCATTGTGATTCTAAGTTTGCACAGGAAGTTTAAATTCTAGTTGTCATACTTCTGTTTTTCTATCCCTAATTAATACATTCCAGAATTTCAGTCTGCATTTTTGGGAATTTTGTCTTTATATCCAATCTGTGCTTTCCTATGGAAGTCATCTTGGGTTTTTCCCTTTGCCTTGCCCTACAAATCCACTCAGCTGTCATGTTGTATTTCCTCTACCTCTACAATCTGTTTTTCATCTCCTCTTTTGCTCCACTCACATACCTTAGAGTAGAAGCTCCTATCATCTTTTGAATGGATTATATTACAATAACTTCCTAATTGGATTCCAAACATTTGATCTCTTCCTCTCTATCCTTCCTCCCTACAGCTGCTCAGTTGACCTCAGTATAGATCTGACTATATCACTCTCCAATTATTGCCACTCCCCTCTAGGATAAAATATAAACTATTGTTTGACTTTTAAAGCCATTGGTGATCTGGAGGCAGTCTTCCTTTCCAGACTTATTTCTTTCATGCACTCAATTTTACAACCTAATTGGCCCCTTTGCAAATGACATTATATTTCATGATGCTGATTCTTTGTGCAGGCTATCACCTATGTCCAGCTAACATTTAAAACGTCTACTGGGCCCCAGGCACTGGAGAACTACAACAAACTGTCTCTAAGTTCATGTCATTTTATAACTTGAGAAGACTTTAGTGATCAAGCAATACAACCTTCTCTTTTTTTTAAATAGATGAATGAACAGGAAGATCCAGAAAGATAAAGTTAACTCCCAAAAGATGTAAAGGACACTCAACAAGTTAATAGCAAAGCAGTGACTAGACTGAAGGTCTTCTCCCATCTATCAAAAATGAAGCACAGATCCTTTGCCCAAGAAATACTTTAGTATAGTGGCAGCATTGTTTTATGTTCAGTTGTGTATATGTAATGTTCTTAATGTTTTAAAAATCCATGCCACTATAGCCTCATGTAGATTACATGAATTTTTTTTTCTGACATCTAGAGGTAATTTCCATTTTTATCCTTGTTTTCAAATAGTCTTAAAAGTTTTTTCTTTATTACATCAATTTATTTATGAGTCTTGAGCACCTAACTGCTAAGTAATTTGGAGAATATAAAGGGTTCTGGCCTTGAGGAGTTTAAAGAAGGAAACAAGCATTTATTAAATGCCAATTGTGTCCAGATACTGACCATATTTTCCCCTGAAACATGATACTCAGTTTTGCTGGGTAGATGATTCTTGGTTTTAATCCTAATTCCTTTGAACTCTAGAATATCATATTCCAAGCCCTTTGATACCTCAATGTAGAAGCTGCCAGATCCTGTGTTATCCTGATTGTGTGATTTCTACAATATCCAAATTGTTTCTTCCTGGCTGCTTGTAATATTTTCTCTCTGATCTGGGAACTCCAGAACCTGGCTATAATATTCCTAGGAGTTTTCTTTTGGGGATCTTTTTCAAGAGGGGATCGGTGAATTCTTTCAATTTCTATTTTGTCCTCTGGTTCTAAAACATCAGGGCAATTTTCCTTGAGAATTTCTTGAAGGATGATTTCTAGGTTCTTTTTTTGATCATGACTTTCAGGTAGTCCAATAATTTTTAAATTATCTCTCCTGGTCTGTTTTCCAGGTCATTGGTTTTTCCAATGAGATATTTCACATCACCTTCTATTTTTTAATTTGTTTGGATCTCTTTAATAGTATCTTGATTTCTCATAAAGTCACTAGCTTCTATTTTCTCCAATCTAAATCTGAAGGAATTATTCTCTTCAGTGAACTTTTGAAATTCTTTTTCCATCTGGCAAATTCAGCTTTTAAGGCATTCTTCTCCTCATTGGCCTTTTGGGCCTCTTTTGCCATTTGAGTTGTCTATTTTTTAAGGTGTTATTTTCTTCAGTCAGGTGTTGACTCTCTTTTCATGATTTTCTTACATCAATCTCATTTCTCTTCCCAATTTTTCCTCCACTTCTCTTACTTTATTTTCAAAATCCTTCTTGAGCTCCTCTATGGCCTATAACTAGTTCATATTTTTCTTGGAAGCTTTTGGTGCAGGAGTTCTGACTCCATTGTCTTCCTCCTGTTCCTTGCTTTGATCATTTTTGTCCCCAAAACAGGAATCTAAAGTTGGATTGCTGTGCTTGCTTTGCTTCCTTTGCTTGCTCATGTTGCCACTCAATTACTTGAGTTTTGAGCTCTTTGCCACAGTAGAACTCTGGTTCCAGGGGGTAGAGCTTTATCCAAAATTGCTGGGGTTTTCACAGCTGCTGGAGCTATTAGGAGGGTGCCATCTCTACAACCCCACATGCTGTGGCTCACTGATCACACACCTCAGGACTACCACCCAAGACTGTGATCCAGATCCAGGCAGGTTAAAGCAAGAGCGATTACCTCCTGAATGGTTGTTTGGCCCCTCTACACTCTGCAGGCCAGGAGCTCTGAAGAAGTCACATTGAGGTGGCAGCATGGCTGCCATGCCTCTTCTGCTTCTCGCTCTGGGGGCAGAGACCAGACCATGTCTTTATCCCCCCTGTTCCAACAGAGTTCTATGTTGACATTTTACATTTTCTTTGGCATTTATGGGTTGATATTTCTGGAAACTGCCACAGCTGTTGGTGATCCACTCTCCTGAAGTCTGCTCCAGATGCGGCTGGTTGGGGCTGCCCTGGGGCTAAAACTGCTGCGATGGACCCTTCCTGCTGTCCTGCTGGGCTGCCTTAAGTGGGAGATTTGTTTCTCTCTGTCACTTTGTGGGTTCTGTAGCTCTAAAATTTGTTCAGAGTCATATTTTATAGGTATTTGAGGTGGTTATGGGGGGAGCTCATGGGGTTTTCCTGTTTCTATGCTGCTGTATTGGCTCTGCCCTGTTCAATTTTCTTTAATAATAAATAAATAAATTCAACAATAAGTGGCTATGAAAAGGCAAAACCAGCATCAATGAATTAAAGAATCGTAGGAGTAAAAGATATGAAAATAGGTAGTAAATATTTCAAGAAAAAAAAATGCTCATTTCATCATGAAAACCGTACATGATAATATAGTTCAAAGGAATGCCATTGGGAATAAGACAGGGTGAATCAGAGAGTCCCAAGTAAATGATTTGTGGGAACTCAAAAAGGAGAGGTAGATGAGACGATTAACATTTCCATTTTGTGGTAGGAGAGTAAGGATTGAAATAGAGGGACAGTGCCTAGGAGGAATAGAAGATAGATATATTAAACTAAATGAGAAAAATAATCCAACAGTATGAATCAAAGCATGAGTGGAGATATCAAAGGATCATATATTTCACAATTGTTGAATGGAAAAATCCCTTAGAAGCCATCTAGTTAAACTGTATTTTAAAGATGAGGACCTGAGGTCAAGTAACATGACAAAACAGGTATGTGAGATAGACTTTGAGCCTGTCTACATAATTCTCAAGTGCAGCATTCTGTGCCAACCTATCTTTCATGATACAAAAATCCTACAATGAATCTCAATTCTACCTCATAGATGACCAAGAATCTGGGAAGGTATATCCAAGGGAAGTTATATCAGGTGTTCATAAATTCAAAGGGTGTGACATAATATCAGATAGGAGTGACAAGATCTGCTCTCCCTTTCCCCCAAGTAGGATTATGGAAATTTTCTCACTGCACCCTATAACCCTATAGTTAGAAATGTATCAATAATTCATGCTCTTGGGAGTAGATTCCAGACAATCCTAGAAGATATAAGGCATAAGGAAGGTATTGGAAGGAAAGGGATATTACACATTAATAGCAAACTACTTCAACAGGAAACCAGGCAAAGATGGTAGAGTAGTAAGAAGCAGTAAGGCCCAGGTTTCCCTATAACTGCTCCAAAAAAATAAGACCAAACTTGAGTAGTTGTTGGGAAATTGTAAAGCCAAGCATGAGCAGCTTTCCAGAGGATTGCTGCTGTGAACAGCTTTTAAGATTCTGATTACATAGTATAGTGAACTCTCTATTTATTCAATAACAAATCAGAGCAAAACATTCACAGAAAATCAAAATATAGCATTCACAATGTTAGAACTTATCACAGAAAATCAAAATACAGCATTCACGATGATATCACTAAAATGGCCACATAGTTTTCACCAAAGTGGTCACAATAGTTTTCACCAAAGTACAATCATTTAGTCAATCACAAAATCCTTAATTCAATTACAAAGTACAAAAGTCAAAGTTCTCCACCCCTAGGTGACAGTAAATCATAATCTTCTCAGTCAGTACACAGTATCCATGTAAAGTCTTCTTTCAGTTTGACTCAAGGCTGGCTCTCAGCTTCCATGGTTCCTCTTCCATGGTCCCATCTCCAACTGTCACCTGGGTTCAAAGTCAGGCAGCTCCCAGTTCCTTGTCCAGCTCCTTGTCCAGTTCATCATCCAGTTCCCATTCCATATTGAAGTTCACAGTGCCCAGTCCACTTCAGGTCCTTCACAGTTCCTGTTTCTGGGAAGACAAAGCTGGATTCACCAAACTGTCACCTGGGTTCAAAGCCAGACAGCTCCCATTTCCTTGTCCAGGTCTCCATGCTGTTTATGTTCCACACTGAAGCTCACAGTGTCCAGCCACCTTAAATCCTTCACAGTCTCTGTTCCAGGGAAGTCAAGGCTTACCAAAGCTTCCTCAGTCTTTGGCAGCTCCCAGGAGAAGCTGGTAGCTACCCAGCAGAAGCTCCAGCTGGATCCCAGAATCAAAAACACTTCACCCAGGTTCCAGAATCAAAATCATTCTCTCTAGCCCGAGCCTTTCCTCTTCAGCCTCCTTGGCAGCAGCTGCTTCTGCCTCCATGAAGCTTATCCCAATGAGTTCTGACTCTCCCTCTCTGGGGCTTTTCCTTATATACAATATTGCCCCTACCTTTTCAGTCCCTTCCTGTTAAGTCATCAACAGGAGTTCATACCTTCTGTTTTTTTTAACAGAGGCTTAATTTGAACTATGTGCTAAGTACCTCTTAGCTTTCCAATACAAAGGGATGTTTACATTTCATTGCCATTACAGAAATCTAGTTAGAGAAATCACAGTTTGTCATTTTTCTAGCCCAAGACAAAAAATTCAGCCCATTGGCAAAAGACCAGGGAAGGAATTGTGAAATAGGTGTATCAACAATGTTGATATTCTGATCTTAATAGGAACTTAGATTTAAACTCCAGGCTCTGACTAGGGGTAAACCAACAGCTCTGTTATTCAGAACTTACAGAATTGTCTAGCTAGCTGATGGGCTGGGGACAGCAATTGGCTGCTAGAGCTTCACCCAGGGATAAGTCTGAAGCTGTATTGCCTAGTCACAAACTCATTTCTGGAACCTTGAGAGTCTAAGAGAGCAGTGATCAAACTAGATTCTGTCCTAGTGCAGACTGCACAGTGCCTACTGAAAGTTTGTAGTTCTCTTGCTTGAGCCATTCCTGTGATCTTTAAAGAAAACAATAATCAATACTGTAGCTTGACCCCATATAACACAGAGCAAAATCATACAAGGCCACAGCATTCCTTCCAAAAGTTTGTAGAACTTGATTCTAATATAAAGTAGACCTATGGTAAGTAAGACTAGAAGAATGAGTTTAAAACACACACACACACTGTAGCGGCAAGCACCCCAAGGGTCCTCAGGGTTTGCTGCCACCACAGGTTCTTGGATCTGCTTTGTTAAAGGAAAGGAACTCAAAATGGGTTAACAAGCTTACTTTAATCAGTCAGACATATATCGTTTACCTTGTTCAGGGGAAAAAGGTCAGCACCCCGAACTTCAAAGTATACAGGCAGAATTGTCAAGACAGAAACAGATCAAGTAGACAGATTTCCAAACTGTCCAACCATTACATCCATACCCAGTCAACATCTGGGTTTCCACATCTGGGTTTTTCAAAGCCGGGGGACTCTCAACAACGGCTTCCCAGAATTCAGATCAAATCACAGAACACTTCTCAAAGTGAGTCCCAAAACAAAGCTACACATCAGGGCTTATATAGCCTTCTCCTGGCTCAGAGAATGTAACAACCTTTTGGACCCACTGGCCAATCAAAAAGTATCTACTGAAAAACAAGCCTCCCACCCCAGGCTTCAGGTGCACTTTATCCTAGGGGCAGGGAAGATCTTCCAAATTTGCATTCCCATTACACACACACACACACACACACCACCACCACCACCACCACCACCACCACCACCAATAAAGAACTATTATGGTAAGAGGGATACCCAAGAAACACACTCAGAAGAAGAAAATAACTGCAAAACACCTACAAATAAAACCTCAAACCCCCCTCCCCCCAAAAAACACAACTTGGCTATAAAATCAATTAGAATTTCTAGAAGAAATGAAGCAAAAAAATTTTAAAAAGAATTTAAAGTGATATTATAAATGATACCAGAGGAAAGAATCAAAAAAGAAATGAGAGCTTTGGAGGAGACTTGAAAGAAGAATTAACAGCCTAGTTCAAGTCCAAACCTTATCCAAATAGTTTTTCACCAAAAAATAGTTAATGATTCTATGAGAGAGAAATATTAATAAAGTCAAATGATTTTAAAATTAAAGATAATGTGAATTATTTAATTAAAAGAAGCTGATCTGGAAAATAGATCAAGGAGGGATAATTTAAGAATCAACTTCCTAAAAACCACGATCACCCTCTCCCAAAAGTATTCCCGAAATACTGCCCAGATATATCTCAAGAAATCAGCGATAGAATCCATCCTGACCACTAGAACCAGAAGACAAAGTGAAAATAGAATCCACCAATCACCTCCTTAAAGAAACCTCAAAACAAAAATCATCATAATCAACATATAAAACTCCTAGTTCAAAAGAAAAATGTTTCAAAGAGCCAGAAATAAAGGAACCAGTCAGGATTACATTAAAATTTAACTACCACTTTTAAGGAGCAGAGGGCATGAAATACAATATTCTAGAAAGCAAATGATATAGTTTACAACCAAAATAAATTGGCTAGCAAAACTAAGTATAATACTAAAGGGAAAAATATGGACCTTTAATAAAATGGACAACTTCAAGAATTCTAGATAAAAAGGCCAGAACTAAGTAGAAACTTTGAAATGTAAATATGGAGACAGAGAGAAACCTAAAAAAGTGAATGCAAGGAATGAGAAATAAATATTTGGTGTTTCCACCATTTTGTATTTCCATATTATAAACAAACATTTTGTTTTCCCTTCCTTCTCCCTCCCTCTCTCTCATGTGTTTGTTGGGAGGTGGGAAGGAAAATTGCTTGTTGACTGAAAAATACAATTTTAAGAAGAAACAGGAGGGAATAAGTAGAGGGGAAAAGGAAGAGTAAGAGATTCAGTGAGTAATTAGTCATGAAACAAACTCTAGGCTGGGGTGGGGGGTGGGGAATTGATAAAAAGGGTTTAAAAGAAAGGAAACATTACCTTTGATTTAGATCTAGGTGAGGTAAAGAAGAGCAGAAATGCAGATTTCATTAAACTTAAAGCACTGAAGCAGAACAAAATTTTCTCTCACTACCCTCTTCTTAATATGGGATGGGAAGCAAAGAAAGGCAAAAGTATACGAGAAAAGTATAGAGGAAAATACACAACCATACTTGAATGTGAATGGGATGAATTCACCAAAACACAAAAGATGATAGGATGGATTAGAAAGGAAAATCCAAAAAAGGTTATGAGAAACACACTTGAAACATAAAGATGTACATAGAGTTAAAAGTGTGTATGGGAGACTGGAGACAAATATGCTGCAGCTGAACTAAAAAAGGGAGGTTTAGTCACAATCTCAGACAAGGCAACATCAAAAATAGATGCTTGAAAGAGATGAACAGTGGAAGCACATTTTGCTGAAAGGTAGTAGATAATATCAATAAGTAATGTATATATGGGGGCGGCTAGGTGGCTCAGTGAATACAGCACCAGCTCTGGAGTCAGGAGGACCTTAGTTCAAGTCTGGCCTGAGACACTTAACACACACACACACACAAACTAGTGGTGTGACCTTGGGCAAGTCACTTAACCCCAATTGCCCTCTAAAAAAAGCAAAAAAAAAGTAATGTGTATGTACCAAATGACAAAGCTCCCAAATAAAGGAAAAGCTAAATAAGATAGAGGAAAAAATAGTAAAATGATAACCATACATTGTAAATACAAACCAAGGTATCACTTTCATTCTTAGACAAATATAACAAAAAAGACAGAAGATGCTAAGGACCTGAATAGCATCTTAGAAAAGTTGCATATGACTGACCCCTGACTATTATTGAATGGGAGTAGTAAGAACTACACCTCTTTTTTTTTTTTTAAGAAATTGGGGTTAAGTAACTTGCTTATGGTTACAAAGCCATGTGTTTCTGGGTGGGTGCTAAGTGTCTGAGCCTGGATAAGATCCCAGGTCATCCCAACTCTGGGGCCAGTGCTCTTACTCACTGAGCTACCTGCCCCCCCCCAAACTACAAAATCTTGATCAGATGTGCGTATAACCTTAAAAATTTGATCATGCATCACAGCATAAATATCTCACAAACACAAAAAAAGCAGAAATAATAAATATACCCTTACTGATCACAAAGTAATAAAGTATTTTATAAAGGGCCATTGAAGTTTTAACTAAAAATTAATTGGAGACTAATAATCATAAAGAAATGGTTGATTGAATAACACACATATATAAAAATTTTAAAATTACAACAATGAGCAGCATATCAAAATTCTGTGGGATGTGATGAAAGCAGTGTTTAGGGAAAAATTTATGTCAGAGAGAGAAAGAAGAGTGTAATGGCAAGCAAAGAGGTACTTAACACCTTGTTTCAGCTATTATTTAGCACCTTGTTTCACTTCAAGTTTCTTTTGAGCCTTGCCCATGATTATATCAAGTCTTTCTTAAGAAACAGAACTTGTGAAACCCACAGTGGGAGGGACTTGCTAAAGGATGTGAGAGGTGGGTGGAACAGGGAGGAGCTAATGACCATACATAGAGAGAAACCCAAGCTGGGAAAGAGCAGAAGAGAAGGGAACACTTGTGATGGCAGAGTTGTCCTGTCTGTGTTGATGTGTGTTTGTAATACTTTGTACAGAAGCCCTGGGACCTTACTGGAAGCCCTGAAAGATGATTTTCTTGTTGTCTGTTTACAGAAATCCTGGAGGAGGGTTTCAGAGGTCCTAGGACTATATTGACAATTTGTGTTGAGTTCTCAGACTTTGTGGATCTATGTTGATTTCACAGGCAGAAAGTGATGATGGTGCCAGCAATGTGCATGAATGTTGTTTTGGCTCTGTTAAGCTTTGTCCTCCTAGAAGCAGAAACTGTGAAGGACTTGAGGTGGACTGGGCACAGTGAGCTTCAATATGGAACTGGACGCGGAGCTGAGAGATACCTACCTGTGAATCCAGGTGATGATTGGGTAGATTTAGGCAGGAGTTAGATGATGGAAGGGAAACCATGGGATTTGGGGACCAGCCTTGAGTCAAGATGAAAAGACCTCTCCTTGGGTACTTAGTGGTGACTGAGAAGATCATGATTTACTGTGACCTAGGGGTGGGAGAACTTTGTATTCTGTACCTTGTGCCTCTTAAGAATGATTGAGTTAAGGATGATTGGAAACTAATCTCCAGTCAAGAAGAAAGAAGACTTTTTGACTGAGAGAATAAGACAATGTGACCTAGGGGTGGAGAACTTTGACCTTTGTATTTTGTGTACCTTAAGGAGACTTGCTCCTTAAGGATGATTGGGTTAAGGACTTGCTGAATGATATCTTTTGTTTAAAACTATGTGGCAACTTTAGTGATAAGTTGTTATGTGATAACATTGTGAATGCTATACTTTAGTTTCTGTGAATGTTTTGCTTTAGTTTACTGCTGAATAAATAGAGAGTTTGCTATACTATGTAATCAGAACCTTAAAGCTGTTCATACCAGCAGTCCTCTGGAAAGCTGCTTGTGCTTGGCTTTACAGAGAGAAGAGAGATATATGAATTGGACATTCACTTCAAAACACTAGAAATAACAAAATGAAAAAAAAAAAACCCACATTCTAAAGCAGAAATTCTTGACTTCAAAGAATTTAACACAATTAAAAAAAAATCAACTCCTCAAATCATTCATTGTGTTAATCCAGGAGCTGTTAAAACCAATAAAGGAGGTAGATCATTAGCTAATTTAATTTTTAAAAAATGAAAACCAAATTGTCAATATCAAAAAGGAAAAAGGAAAATTTACAACAAATGGGAAAAAAGTTAATTACTAAAAACTCTTTTGTCCAATTACATCCCTATAAAACCAACAATTTAAGTGGAAAGATAGTTCCATTTCTGGATTAACAAGCAACAGACAATGTAAATGAACCAATGATAAAAAAAGAAATAAGCCATATATGAACTTCCAAAGGAAAATTTCTTGACTAGATGGATTTGCTAGAAAATACTATCAAAGTCACTCCTGAATTGATAATAGTGAAAGAAAAAGAACAGGGGAAAAAAGCTTAAATTATCAATAGTTATGAAAAGCACTCCAAAATCACCAGTAATTAGTGGAATGCAAATTAACACAACTTTGCAGTTCCACCTCACACTCATATCAGATTGGTGAAGCTGGCAAAAAATGAAAATGACAATTGTTGGATAGGCTGTGGAGAAATGACACTCATGTACTGTGAATTAGTTCAGATATTCTGGAAAACAATGGAGAATGATGTACCTCCCCCTTCTACTCCTCACCCCCAAAAGTTATGCCTCTGCTATGACTGTCCTCTGGAGAGATCAAAGAAAGGAGAAAAGGTACTGTATCAATAGTCATTAAGTTCCAACTATATGACATATACAAAAATATTTGTAATGATTCCTTTTGTAGTGGTACAGAACCAGAAAGGAAGCAGGGATCATCAATTGAAGATTGGTTAGAGAAATTACGGTATATGAATGTAATAAATATTTCACCATAAGAAACAAAAAGTTTGTATGAAATGATGCGGATTGAAATTAGCAAAATCAAGACAATAATTTATACTATAATAACAGCATTGTAAAAATGTACTACTTTAGAAGATTTAAGAACTATCAGTGAAATTGCTAACCATTATTGCAGAAGCCTGATGGTGAAGAATGCAATATGCCTGAACTAAATATGCAGAATTAACCACACATTTTCAGATATATTTAATATGGAAATTTGTTTTGCTTGACTCTATATATTTATTACAAGGGATTTTACTTTTTCTTTCAATAGAGGAAGAGGTAGGGTGGAAAGAAAGAAATGCTTTTTAATTTTAAAAAGTATAATAAAATAGAATGATTTATGAGTTGTGGGTGGAGTTCAAGGGTTGAGGGTAGAACTAATTGAGAGAGATCATATTAATGTAAGCAGAACAAGTAGAAATACTGATTTTAGGATATATACATACCTTTACATATGTGCATTTATATATTTACTTCTAAATGTAATTAATTAGTGGAAGAAAGCATGGCACTTATAACTCTGAATATAAATGAATTAAATCGCACAAGAGAAAGAAAATGGATAGAGGAAAAGATAAGAAATGAAAACTCTAAAATTTGCTCTATATAAGAAACACATTTAAAAGCTTTGAAAGAGGTGGTCATGTAAAAAGTGATAGCCAAATTCAGCTTTCCTCCTAAATTCCCTAACCAGGGACCCCACTTGAAGCAATGATCAATGAAGAAAAAGAGAAACACCCATAAATTTCTCTATATAACCCAAGACTTAGGAAAATATGGCCAGAAGTCTGTGGTTCTCTGGCCAGCGGCCTCTTGGGAAGAGTCGAAGCTAGTGAGATCTTGTCCCTTAACATTCTGCATTTCAGTGGGGTAAAAATCAGCTCTCAGAAGTTGACTATCCAAATAGGACAAAGACAGCTCTGTCTGGGGAAGTGCATGCACACCCTGGAACCCTTGAGACCTGAAACCTGATGAGTTTCCCATGTCCTGTCAGAGCTTCAATTAGGATCAAGGTCAGCACCTGTTTTGTAACCTACTAATAGAAATGAAAAATCATTGCACTCAGATCAACCCAGTGATGCCTCCAGGAGGCCTGAAACTAGATGAGCTCCAACTTTTGGTGGCTACATTACTGGATCAAGGAGAGTGAGATGAGGTAGAGGTGCCCTGGGTCAATGAGGAGTCCTTAAACCATTATGATCTTTAGTATATGGTTGGGGACTATAAGGCATTCAGTAGGGTCAAACCAACTCCTGATTGGCATTGTAAGAGAGAACAGAGACAGTTTGAAGCCAACACCTGTAAAGACCCAGCAAGAGATACAGAAGGCAGGCATTATAGCAGAGAATAGAGCCTCCTTATCTCAAGTTAGGACTGCAGAAGAGTTCAGAAAAGAACCATTTACTCAATTTGGAATCATAACAAGACAGTGAAAGTAGTATTCAGACTATACCAGGGAAAAGGACCAGACAGGGCCTGACTACCTCATCCAAGAAAGTCATCAGGGGGTGGAAACTTTCCCTGGCACAACATTCTAATTCAAGAACTGAGACAAGGGATAGGGTACAAAGAACAAAATTTCAAACAAAATAAAGAACTACTGCAGCTTAAGAAAACATTCAGTTAAATCTAAAAGAGAGTAATTCGACAATGAGTATAAGTAAAGGTTCTGAAAAGGAGTGACTGTCACAAGGAATACAAGAATAGTTGGAAGAAATGAAGTAAGTCTTGAGAGAACAAGTTGGAAGAATAAAACATCCAAATAAAAATGCAATGGATGAATATCTATAAAAATATAAAATACCCAGATTAACAGAAGATGTAGAAAATTTAAATAACTTGACTTCAGAAAAAGAAAAGGAACATACCATAATGGAACTCCTCAACAAAACAACAAAAAAGTCCAGATAAATTTACCAGAAATTTCTGTGAAATGTGCAAAGGCACATAACTACAATGTTGCATAAAATGTTATCAAAGTTACACAATCAGGAATTCTACAAAATCTTAGAAGACAATTGTGACCTTGATATTCAAACCAGGAAGACAGAAAACAGAAAGAAATGACTAAAAGTCACTTATCTTAGAGATAGCCATGAAAAAATGTTGAATCAAATATTAGAAGAGGGGCTGTAGCAAAGTTGGATTTATACCAGGGATTCACATTTGGTTCAATTTTAAGAAAGGAAAGTTACAGGGACAGCTAGGTGGCACAATCAATAGAGCACTGGCCCTGGAGTCAGGAGGACCTGAGTTCAAATCCAGCCTAAGACACTTAACAGAAAAACTAGCCATGTGACCTTGAGCAAATCACTTAAAACCAATTGCCTCTAAAAAAAAGAAAATTACAAGCATAATATGTTAATAACAAAACCAAAATTACACAATTTTTCAATAAGAAGAAAATATTTTTGAAAAATACATCTGTGGGGTGGAGTCAAGATGGTGGAGTAGAAACAGTACCTCTGAGCAGCTCCGGCTCCCACCACCTCCAATCCATGTAAAAGGAGATTCTGAACAAACTTTAGAGCTACAGAACCCACAAAATGACACAGAGAAGCTAACCTCCCACTAAGGACAGCCCGGGAAGCTGGCAGGAATGGACCAGCACAGCGCTCTGGGAGCTGACCCCAGCCCTGCACGAGCCAGAGATTTTAGCCCCAGGGTGGGCCTGACCAACCACCAGCTGGAGGGACTCAGATCACCAGCAGCTGTGGCAGTCCAGAATTATCAACACATAGATGCTAAGGACAAAGTGAGAGGTTAGTGCAGTGTGGACTTTGGGATCCAGTAGTTGGGAGTGTGTCAGCTTTTATCCCCTGGAGGGAGAAGATTCTGAAGGCTATGGCACAGCCACTGCCACATGGCAGCTTCAGCTCCTGGCTTGCAGAGTGTAGGTGGACCAAGCAACCAGTCTGAGGGGTAATTGTTCTTGCTTTAACCTGCTTGGATCTGGATTGTGGCCTAGGGTGGAGGTCCTGGGGTGTGTGACCAGCTTGCCAGAGTGTGTGGAGGCTTCAGAGAGGGCACCCATTTACTAACTCTGGCAGCTGAGAAAACCCCAGTGTTTAGAATGAAGCTCTCCTGTCTAGTGGCAGATTCCTACTGTGTCAAAAAGCCCAAAAGTCAAATAGTTGAGTGGCAAAATAAGCAGGCAAAGGAAGCAAAGCAAGCACAGCAACCCAATTTTAGATTCCTATTTTGGGGACAAAAAGGATCAAAGATGGAACAGGAAGAAGACAGTGAAGTCAGAACTCCTGCACAAAACTCTTCCGAGAAAAATATGAGCTGGTTACAAGGCCATAGAGAACCTTAAGAAGTATATAAGAGAAGTGGGAGAAAAATTGGGAAGAGAAATGAGAACGATGCAAGAAAATTATGAAATAAGAGTTGACAGCCTGACTGAGGAAAATAACACCTTAAAACAGACTAACTCAAATGGCAAAAGAGGCTCAAAAAGGCAATGAGGAGAAGAATGCCTTAAAAAGCCAAATTTGCCAGATGGAAAAAGAATCTCAAAAGCTCACTGAAGAGAATCATTCCTTCAGAATTATACAAGAGCAAGTGGAAGCTAGTGACTTTATGAGAAATCAAGATGCTGTTAAACAGATTCAAACAAATGAAAAAATAGAAGGCAATGTGAAATATCTCATTGGAAAAACCACTGACCTGGAAAATAGATTCAGGAGAGATAATTAAAAAATTATTGGACTTCCTGAAAGCCATGATCAAAGAAAAAACCTAGAAATTATCCTCCAAGAAATTCTCAAGGAAAATTGCCCTGATGTTTTAGGACCAGAGGGCAACATAGAGGTTGAAAGAATCCACTGATCACCTCCTGAAAAAGATCCCAAAAAGAAAACTCCTAGGAATATTATAGCCAGGTTCTGGAATTCCCAGATCAAGGAGAGAATATTATAAGCAGCCAGGAAGAAATAATTTGACTTTTGTGGAAAAACAATCAGGATAACTCAGGATCTGACAGCTTCTACAATGAAGGATTGAAGCACTTGGAATATGATATTCCAGAGGTCAAAGGAGATGGGATTAAAACCAAGAATCACCTACCCAGCAAAACTGAGTACCATGTTTCAGGGGAATATATGGTCATTCATTGGAATAGAGGACTTTCAAGCATTCTTGCTGAAAAAACCAGAGTTGAATAGAAAATTTGACATTCAGATACAAGAAGCAAGAGAAGCATGAGAAGGGAAACAGGGAAAAGAAATCATAAGGAATTTATCAAAGTTGAACTGTTAGCATTAGTACATGGAAAAACGATAATTGTAACTTATGAAACTTTTCTAGGTATGAAAATAGTTGAAGGGAATAGAAATATATACATATATATGTCTATATTGGAAGGTATATGGGCATATGGATACATATCTGAATGTGTGTTTGTATTTTTACAGGTATATTTAGATAGAGGGCACAGGACCAATTTAATAGGATGGGATGATACTTAAAAGGTGAAATTAAGAGGTGAGAGAGGAATATAATGAGAGGAGGTGGGGAGAGACAGAATGGGGCAAACTATCTCATATAGAAGAGGCAAGGGAAAATGGCTACAATGGAGGGGACGAATAGGAAGGCAAAAGGGAATGGGTCAACCTTATTCTCATTGAATTTGGCTTAAGGAGGGAATGAAATACACACTAAATAGGATATCTTGCCCTACAGGAGAGTAGTGGGAAAGGGATGAGAGAGGGGATGATGGAAGGGAGGGCAGGCTGGGGGGCAGGGAAGTTGGAAGCACCCACCTTTGAAAAGAGATGGGATCAAAGTAGAGAACAGAACAAGTGAGAGGTGGGATAGGAGGGAGGGAAATATAGTCAGTTTTTTACAATGTATCTACTATGGCAATGTTTTGCATTAGCTACCCATGTACAACTTATACTGAATTGCTTATCTTCCCAGTAAGGGTGGGTGACAAGGGAAGAAGGCAATGAATCTGGAATTCAAAGTTTTAAAATCAAATGTTTAAAAATATATAAATACAATTATTAATACTATTTTACATGTAATTGAAAATAAGATACACAGGCACTCGGGAAAAGAGATCCACCATGCCTTACTGGAAAAGTGAAAGGTGATATGGGAGAATGTATGGGAGAGAGCAGATTGGAGGAGGGGATATCTTGTGGGACTGCTGTTTTGGGGCGGTGGGTAGGGGAAAAACAGGGAGAAAATTTGTAACTCAAAATCTGGCGGAAATGAATGATGTAAATCAGAAGTTAATAAAGCATTTGGAAAATGAAAAAAAAAGAAAAATATATCTGTTTACAATCAATGTTAAATGAACCTTAAATCCCAACAATTAGGAATAATGAAACTTTCTTTAATAGAATAACCAGTATATCCTTAACAGCAATATCAAGTATTATCTGTAAATGAGGACTCCTAGAATCCTTTTTGGTGAGGTTGAATGCAATGTCCATTGTCATCACTTGTAAATCCAAGCACAAGCAGCTTTCCAGAAGACTGCTCCTGTGAACAGGGTTCAAGGTTCTGATTACATAGTATAGTGAACTCTCTATTCATTCAGTAAAAATCAGAGCAAAATATTCATAATAAATAAAGGACAGCATTCACAATGACACAATAGCTCATCACTAAAGTGACCACATAGTTTTGACCAAAGTGGTCACATAGTTTTAAGCAAAGTACAATCCTTTAGTCAATCACAAACTCTTTAATTCAATCACAAAGTACAAAAGTACAAGTCCTCCACCCATGGGATGCCATTAAGTTATAATTTCCTTAGTCCCCACTCAGTACCCTGTTAAGGGGTAGTGGAAAATACAAAGGCCATCCACCCCTAGGTCACAAGTAAGTTACAGTTTCATCAGTTACTACTCAGTACCCACAGAGAGGTCTTTTAATCTTGACTTAAGGAAGGCTCTCAATTTCCATGGTTCCTCTTCCATGGTCCTAGCTACTGCCCAAATCTAACCAACTGCCACTGGAATTCAAAGGTAGACAGTTCCCAGTGCCCTGTTGAGCTCTCCATGCAGTTCCTGCACCACATTGAAGCTCACAGAGTTCAGTCCACCCCAAATCCCTCACAGTCTCTATTCCTGGGAAGACAAGGCTTAAAAAAGCCATGATAGCATATGAAAAAGCCACAACAACACATGTACAAAGTACCAGCACCACAATCATGCTTCCTCAGTCTTTTGTAGCTCTGGCTTGCCCCCAGAAGTCTTTGGAAGCTCACAGAATAAGTTGGGTAGTTCCTCTGCCTGGTTCTCAGAATCTCTTAGCAGAAGTTCCCAGAAGAAAAGTCTCAGCAGAAGCTCCATTGTCAACATCAAAATCACTTTCTCCCATTGTCAAAATCAAAATCAAAATCACTTCTCTCTCTCTCTCTCTCTCTCTCTCTCTCTCTCTCTCTCTCTCTCTCTCAGGAGCTGCTCTGCCTCAACAATACTTATCCCAAGAAATTCTGACTCTCCCAGCTGGGGCTTTTCCTTATATACTGTATTAGCTCCTCCCTGTTCAGCCCCTTCCTGTTACATCAGCAACATGGGTTCATACCTTGTTTCTTTTTTTTTTTTAATTATTTTATGAGTAATCGGGATTAAGTAATTTACTCAAGGTTACAAGGCCAGTTATTTCTGGGTGTGGTTCTGGGTGTGGTACTGAGTGTCTGAGCCTGGGATTCGATCTCCAGGTCATCCCAACACTGGAGCCGGTGCTCTTACTCGCTGTGCTACCTAGCCGCCCCATACCTTGTTTCCTTACAGAGGCTTTATTTGAAACTAAGTACTAAGTACCTGTTAGCTTGGCCATACAAAGGGACCTTCAAATGTCAGTACTATTACTATTGTTTCATCTGAAAATACTCTTTTTCTTTTGTTTCCCCTTTTTGGAGAGGGAAGGGCAGGGCAATTGGGGTTGTGAGTTGCCCAAGGCCACACAGCTAGTAAGCATTAAGTGTCTGAGGCAGGATTTGAACTCAGGCCCTCCTGACTTCAGGGGTAGTGCTCTATTCTCTGCACCACCTAGCTGCCCCTAGAAAATACTATTTTAATAAGATAAAAAATTTGAGAGAATAAATATAAGAAAAGACATAAAATTAATTTTTTCAGGTAATATAATTATTTATTCACCCAGAGAAACCTTGAAATTCAACTTAAAAATTAATTGGAACAATTGATAACTTGAAAAAATGGCTGGATATAAAACAAATTGAAAAAAGCATAAGCCTTTCTGCCAACAAAACCAACTGGAGAGATAGAAAAATTCCATTCATATTTAGCTAAAGAAGTGATAAGAAAACATTGAGATAGGCAAATCGATTACAAAGAATCAGCATGGGTTTTTTTTTTCTAAAGAACAGTTTATTCATTTCATACCCTCATTCCTAAATTTTTAAAACAAGATTACTAAGATGATAGGTATCATGTATATATATATATGTATGTATATATGTATATATATAGTTTTCTTAGACTTTAGTAAAGCTTTTTATCAAGTATCTTCTCATTTTGTTAAGAAGTTGGAAAGATATGAATTAGATTACAATACAATCAGATGAATTAAAAACTGTCAGTGTGATAGTGGAGTGACTCCAAGAATCTATGCTTGACTTTGTACTGTTTAGTTTTTGTCAGTGATTTGGATAAAGTCTCAGATGGCATACTCATTAAATTTACAGATGCCATTAAGGTGGTAATGGTAAATAATGGTGTGCAACAAAATCAGGATCCAAAAGGATCTTAACAGAGTAGAACAGGGGTGTGGAACCTGTGGCCTCTTCTTCTCTAGGCCACAGGTTACTTACTCTCTAATCAGATTAAGTTCAATATTGTTGAAAATGTCACAAGGTCTGCAGGTGAGGGCACAGATTAGACCTCTATGCCATAATATACTATGTATCTTTAAAAATATAGATGGTCCCCTTCCTTACTTGAAAAAAAAAACTTCCTTTTGGCTTACAGTTGAAATGAAAAGATTATCATTTTCTATTCTTTGAAAAGAATTAGAAAAAAATTAGTCTTCTGGGGGAGGATTCTGGGAAGATGGCAGAGTAGATTTTCTCCTACAAAACAGTTAAAATAGCACTTTAGGAGAACAAAGCCTGGGTAGAGAAAAATAAGAACAGGGGCATAACCAGGGTCCTCCTGGGACAATTTGAGAAGATCAGAAGAAGAGTCCCAGGACTAAATGTGGTCCTGTGAAGAGTAAATACCATCAGGCTAGGTTCCATTTTAACAGCAAGTCACAAGCCTCTTAAACAATAAGCTGCAACTCCTGGGGTTAGTTGGTTTGAGAGGACCCCAGCCACCAGAACTTTTACCCCTAGAATAGTGAGGGGAATTGGTCATTTGAGCCCAGGAATATCTAGGGATCTTCTGCTGACCAGGAATGCCATACCCAGCTGTGCTTCAAAGAGTGTGTGTGTGTGTGTGTGTGTGTGTGTGTGTGTGTGTGTGTGTGTG
>NW_027187419.1:21281663-21339356 GCF_028583685.1 Petaurus breviceps papuanus | reverse complement strand
TGTGTGTGTGTGTGTGTGTGTGTGTGTGTGTGTGTGTGTGTGTGTGTTTGGGGGGGAGGAGCAGTAATAAAGCCAAGCATGAGCAGCTCTCCAGATGACTGCTGCTGTGAATAGCTTTAAGGTTCTGATCACATAGTATAATGAACTCTCTATTTATTCAGCAATACACCAAGGCAAAACATTCACAGAAACCAAAGGACAGCATTCACAATGATATAACAACTTATCACTAAAGTGGCCACATAGTTTTAAACAAAAGAGTCAAAAAGTCTTTTTTCTTCTTGATTAGAGATTAGTTTCCAATCATCTTTAACTCAATAATCCTCAAGGGGTACAAGGTACAAAGTACAAAGTTATCCCACCCCTAGGCCGCAGTAAATCATTATCTTCTCAGTCAGCACTAACTACTCAAGAAGAGGTCTTTTCATCTTTACTTGAGGCTGGCTCCCAGATTCGATGGTTTCTCTTCCATGGTCCCAGATTTTACATGAATTTACCCAACTGTCACCTGGATTCAAAGGTAGGCAGCTCTTAACTCCTCATCCGGCTCTTTGTCCAGTTCCATATTGAAGCTCACAGTGTCCAGTCCACTTCAAGTCCTTTGCAGTTTCTGTTTTTAGGAAGACAAAGCTTAACAGAGCCACAATAACATTCATGAGCATTGCTGGCACCATAATCAATTCACTATCTGCCTGTGAAGTCAACACAGACCCTCAGACAAGGTCTGAGAACTCAACACAAATTGTTAGCATAATCCCAGGACCTCTGAAACCCCCCTCCAGGACTTCAGACAAGAAAATCCTCTTTCAGGGCTTCCAGTAAGGTCCCAGGGCTTCTGTACAAAATATTACAAACACAAATCAACACAGACAGAACAAACAGAGAGCCAGGCACCATGATTGTTCCCTTCTCAGTTCTGCTCTCTCCCAGCTTGTGCTTCTGCTTTTATATAATATATATATTATATAAATATGTAAATATATATATATATATATATATATATATATAATAGTCATTAGCTCCTCATTCTTCTGCCTACGGTTTATGTCATTCCTGCTCCTGTCTTTGGCAACTCCCTCCCACTATGGGTTTCACAAGTTCTTTTTTTTTTTGCTTTGTTTTTTTATTTTTCAAATGCTTTATTAACTTCTGATTTACATCATTCATTTCTGACAGATTTTGAGTTACAAATTTTCTCCCTGTTTTTCCCCTACCCACCTCCCCAAAATAGCAGTCCCATAGTATATCCCCTCCTCCAATCTGCTCTCTCCCATATTTTCTCCCATACCTTTTGACTTTTCCAGTGGATCTATATGCCCCAGTGCCTATATATCTTATTTCCCAATTAAATGCAAAATAATATTAATAATAATAGTATATATATTTGAGTATTTGATTTTAAAATTTTGAATTCCAGATTCATTCCCTTCCTCCCTTGTCACCCACCCTTACTGGGAAGATAAGCAGTTCAGTATAGGTTGTACATGTGTGGCTAATGCAAACAATAACATAGTAGATATATAGCAAAAGACTGATTATATTCTTCTATGCCCTCAGCATTCTGAGATATCCCTTTGCCTTTGCAGCCCTCCTTTCGCATTGTTGAATTTCTTCAATTTGAAGAAGGGCTCCCAGAGGTTCTGCTTCAGACACTACACACTTCACCACCATGCCCGTGTGTTTACCTTTAACTTACTCCTCATACCCCAATACTTTTCACCTTTTTATGTGTTGTCTTTCCCAGTTACTGTAAGTGCCTTGGATGAAAGGGCTGTCTTTTTGCTAGCATTTATATCTCCAGATTTGGCTTAATGCCAGACATGTAGTAAACACTAAATAAATGCTAGTTGACTTGAAGTAGGTTCTCCCTCCTTGGAAACCTTCAGATGGAGGCTTGCAGATCACTTGTTGAGTGTCTTATAGTATGGATTTTTATGTGTGTGTATGGTTTGTACTAGATGGCCTATGATACAACAGCTCTCAAATTTTACCATATTGGGGAAACATTCATTACTTATGGTAACACTTTGCTAACACAATAAAAATTACAGTACCACCTAAACTAATTTACTGAGTGCCATATCAACCAAATTACCAAATGGTTATTTTATAAAGCTAGCAAAAAATAATAACAAAATACATATGAAGGAAGAGGTCCAGAATTTTGAAGGGAAATAATGAAAAAAAAAACCGCACCAAATGTTGGAATTGTGACCAGAAGTACAAATGCTCAAACTACTACGAAGCGGTGCTCACCAAAACTATTATTGGTTGAAAAATTAAAAAAAAATTTTATCAAGGCTATAGATTTTGTAGTTATATCTTAAATACAATTAAACATAATAACATAGTGCTTAATAAACCTCAAAGATTTCATCTACTTAGGTAAGAACTCCTGATTTGACCAAAGCTGTTGGGAAAACTGTAAAACAGTATGGCAGAAATTAGATTTAAATAAACATTATATACCACAGACAGCTCAAAATAGAAACATGACAATATTATAAACAAATTATAGAGGGGAACGAGTTTCTGCTATTACTTCCTTACCAGCCAAGGGTCACTGTGAATATGCTGGTACAGTTTTCAATTGCAAAATAAAACAGACTCTCCATATAGAAGACAGAAGCAAAACATTTATTTGGACACCAGAGAACCAAATCCCAACACCAGGCAACTGAATCCATCATAGCAACAAAGAAGTTAATAAGTCATAACACAGCAGAGAGCCGCACCATGCTTTAGCCTTCCCACAAACAAACACTCACAAGCCCACCTGTCACAGCAGGGGACAAACAAACACAAGTTTAGCTGTCTCCTTGTGTGCATCCTCTCTTCCCTCCAGCTCTAACTGCTCTGACACCCAGCTTCCTGTGGGCTCTGCTCCACCCTTCAGCAAACTCCTCCCACCACAGGCTCCATGTGATTGCATTTGGCCTATTAGGGGGAAGAAAGGATCTTCAAATCAGGGAAGATCTTCAAATTCTCATTACTATTATACCTCCTCAGGCAAGAAGAGGGGCCAAAAGTTACTCTGACCATGTACCGTGTGCCTTTTCTAGGTGTAGCATATCCTCTGAAGGAAAACATAAAGGGGCCAGAATGGTGTAGTGTCAACACAATATTCACAACACTGATGACTACTGTAAATATGCTGGCATCATTCTCAATTGTAAAATATAACAGACTATCCATATAAAAGACAAAAGCAAAACATTAATTCAGATACCAGAAAGTCAAATTCCAACAGCAGGAAACTGAATCTATCATAGTCACAAAGAAGTTAATATACCATAGCACAGCAGGGAGCCACACTATCCTTTAGCTTTCCCACAAACCAACACTCACAGATCTAGCTGTCTGTTTGCCTGCTGTCCTCTCTTTCCCACCATCTAGTGTAGTAAATATATGACATTGTCCTCCTTATTGTGTTTTGATGGCTTGATGTACTGCCAGAAGTTCAAGATATTGACTATTTCCACTTATCCCAGTACTTTCCAAAGTCCACCTTGTACATGGGCTATAGGCTACTGCTTTCCAGTGTCTTTTGTGGCCCAAATATTTTGCTGTCTCATCAGGAAACCATGCATGTTTCTTCTCTTCTTCAATTAATCCATCATATTTCTCATTCCATTTTGCCAAGGACTGTACCAACTGTTGCTTTGGTTCAGGGGATGTATCATTTCCCTCAGTATCTGTTTGCTATATATTCATGTAGAGCATAAACTCCACTTTTGTCTGTTTTAGATCTATTGCCAATGTATCATTTCCATTTAATTATGTACATATCGTGTGCATGTCCAATTCTATGAGAAGCTGGGAGTACTCATTACCCAGGTCATGATCAGGATTCCAGGTCTTAATATCACTTCATGACCCAGAGTCAGTTGTTCAGTCTCTACTAAAGCCCAATATACAGCTAACAACTGTTTTTCAAAAGATGTATATTGAACTCCTGATGAAGGGACTTTCCTAGACCAAAATCCTCAGGGTACATTTCAGCTTTGTTGTTTTTGTCATAAACTCCAGTTTGCATATTCATCCTGTACAGTCACTTGTAATTCCACCAGTTCATTTTGCATATGCCACCAGTCTAGGGCCAATTGTATAGCAACCTTGGCTTCTTTAAAAGCTTTACTCTGCTCAAGTCCCAAGTCAAATTAATATTTCTTCCTATTAACTTCATATAAGGGTTTCAAAATCTGTCCCAGATGTGGAATGTAATGTCTCCAATATGCAAATAATCCTATAAACTTTTGGGCCTCTTTCTTATTGGTAGGGACAGGAAAATCCTGAATCTTTTGTCATGCTTGTGAAAGAATCACTTGCAGCCCCTTATTCCATTGTATACCTCAAAATTTCATATTTTGAGCCGACCCTTGGATCTTTGCAGGGTTAATTTCTCACTCTTTGCTTTTCATATGTTCAATCAAAAATGCCAAATTCTTCTCCAATTGTTTATATTTTTTCCATGTATCATAATATCATCAATGTAGTGGGTAAGCTGTACACCAGATAGCTTTAATTCATCCAAATTTTCAGCCACAATCCTATGATAAATAGTCAGGCTATGCAGATATCCTTGTGACAAGTGGGTAAAAGTACATTGTCTGCCCTGTCAATGAAAGCAAACCGGTCCCATTTTTTAGAATCTATTGAGATGATATTGGCTAAATCAATAACTGTGTACCAAGTATCATGATATTTCTGTATCCGTTCTATTAAGGTGACAGTATCTGGAACAGCCACATACAAGGGAAGAGTCACCTTATTCAGTTGTCTATAATCCACTGTCATTTTCCTCATCCCATCTGATTTTTGTGCTTGTGATAGTAATGGCAATTAAAGATTCCCCTGTATTGGCTTGGTTTTCAAATTGATTGTATTAAAACCCAGAGTTTGTTAATCCCACCTGTGGGATGGGCTTGTTGATGTGAAAAGAAAGTCCTGAAGTGGGAGGAGCTGGTGATGTAGATTTGGAGAGACAAGAGAGAGGCGGAAGTTCTTTTTGGAAGCAGCACCTCGTGGAGAGAGACTAAGAAAATTGCTGGTGGCCGCTTTGAATTGCCCTAGACTTTTGAGACCTGCCCCCTGAGCTGCCAAGGACTGAGGAGACATGGCTGTTTTGCTGGTACTTTGTCTGTCTGTTTTGATGTTATTTTGCCAGATTTGTCCACTGGTGAAAGACTGTCCTGTTGAAGAAGTCCTGGAACCTGGCATTTGGTTAAGAAGGCCTGAGACTGTACTGCAGACAGAGAGTGAATACTGTCCACTGGTGAGGGACAGTACTGAGAGTGAATACTGTCCACTGGTGAGGGACAGTACTGTTGTTGCAGGGGTCTGGAGACTGTCCGGCAGACAGAATGAATACTGTCCACTGGTGAAGGACAGTGCTGTTGTTGCAGGGGTCTGGGAGCCTTTCTGTTGGTTCAGAAGCCCTGAAGAAGGATTTTCTTGTTGTATGTTTACAGAAATCCTGGGAGAGGGCTTTGCTAATGTGTTCAGGGGTTCTAGGACTGTTCTACAGACAGAGGATAAATTCATGAAGGGACTGGCAATGTATCTTATGGCCTTGCTAAGCCTTGTCTCTCCAGGAACTAAGATTGCTGAGAACTTGCCTCATGTCAAGATGAAGAAAAGACCTCCATTTGGGTATTAAGTGCTGTGTTTAAACTTGATGTAACTCTGGGGTAGATTCAATTGTGATCCAGGGGTGGGGAACTTTTGACCTTTTTGTGTTCTATGGTTGAGCAAATGAATGTATTTTACGTATGTTTGGAAACTAATCTCCATTTGAGAAGAGGGGCTTTGTGGTGGACTTAATTAAGGTATAGCCTAGGGGTGGAGAAGTATTTGGAACAGAGACTTTGTAATTGATTGAATGATTGGAAAGTCCTGGGGTGGGGTAGGCCTTGGAGATGATTTAATCACACTTAGTAAATGCTGTATTTTGAATGATGTCATGTTTTGATCTTCTCTGTTCTGGGTTTGTTACTGAATAAAATAGAGAGCACCTATGCTGGTATTTTGAACCTGGGAAGTTGCCTTTGCTTGGTATTACATTACAGTGCTGCCCCAGTATCTATTAATTCCCTAATTATAACATTTGACCTGCTTTCCAATGTATGGTCAAATTGATATGGGGTCTGTAATCCCATCTGTGGCTCTGTTAAGTTTTCTCTTCCCAGGAACAGAAGCTGTGAAGGGCTTGAGGTTTACTGGACACTGTGAGCTCCAATGTGGAACAGGAACTGCATGGAGAGCTGGACAAGGAACTGGGAGCTGTCTGCCTTTGAACTCAGGTAGCATTTGGTTAGATTTGGGCGGGAGCTGGGACTATGGAAGAGGAGCCATGGAAGGTGAAACCCTGCCCTGAGTCAAGATGAAAAGACCTCTCTATGGGTAGTGACTGAAATTGTAATTTACTAGTGACATAGGGGTGAATGGTTTGTGTATTTCCCACTATCCCTTAAAAGGGTACTGAGTAGTGACTGATGATTGAATAGTGACTTATGACCCAATAGTGACTGATTTGTAACTTAGTGTGCCCCATGGATGGAGGACTTTGACCTTTTGTACTTTACGATTGAATGATTGAGTTACTAAATGATTGTACTTTGTTCAAAACCATGTGACCACTTTGGTGAAAACTATGTAGTCATGTTAGTGATAAGCTGTTGAATTATTATGTCATTGTGAATGCTGTATTTTTGTTTTCTGTGATAAGTTGTAACATTGTGAATGCTGTACCTTGATTTTCTGTGAATGTTTTGCTCTGATTTGTTATTGAATAGAGTGTTCACCATACTGTGTAAACAGAACCTTTCATCCTCTGGAAAGCTCCTTGTGCTTGGCTTTACACCTGGGTTGCTACTTTCTGTTGTTTTTTTCCCCCAAAGGTCAATAATGGATACTGGCAGCAATTTATTGCTTACTCAGCCATCTTGGCTCCTAGGAATTTTTGTTTTCTTTATGGTACCAACTTCCTGTTTGATCTTTCTCCAGTAAGGAAATCAACTTTCACTTAAGAGTGTCTCACCCTAAGCAAAGCAAAAGCTTTATGTACATTATAATACTGTATTTTGATACATTAGGTTATATTATCTATTATTTAGGTCCTCCTAGACAAAACATATTTCTTATGAACATAAGAGAGATCCAATTGGTTGGGTATTCCTTTGTTGTGTATTCAGGATAACTTTTTGGCTCTACCCAATTTATAAGTTCTTTCCCCACAATTGACCCCAGGAATGCTTGTAATAAAATGGCTTAACCTGCAATCATCCATATCATTTCATAGATCAGATTAATTTTGTTACTCTGTTATTAGGTTGCAACATCAAAATCCTCATGTATGCTATGTCTCAAAATGAGCTACATATCTCAAAGAATAAAATCAGGTATGTAGAATTAGACTAAAATGGCATTAATCTCTTCTCTGGAGGTATAATTTGCTTGTACTCATCTGAGTTGAATGATTGAAACATGAGGAGGTTCTGAATAATCAAAATGTGAAATTGGGATTCCATAAGAAAGACAGCAACCAGGAAAGTGAAATGATAGTCTTTTTGTACTCTACTTTTTTGACATCATCTGAAACTAGTGTTTAGTTCAAGGTTTTGCAATTTAAGGAGGGCATAGATAAGTTGAAGAGTCTTTAAAAAAAGTTATTCTTTTTTTAACTTTATTTATTTACTTCTAGTTTACAACATTCAATTCCACAATCCCTTGAGTTCCAAATTTTCTCCCCCTACCTCTCCTTCCCTGCCCCCATGGTGGCATGCAATCAGACATAGGTTCCACAAATACCTTCCCATTAAACATTAGTCAAGTTATAACCAATGGAGTGAACAACAAGAAAGAAGGAACAACACAAAATATAAGAGAGAGCAAGAAGTTTGCTTTAATATGACTTTAGACTGTAGTTCTTTCTCAGGATGTGGATATCCCTTTCCATCATGAGTCTCTTGGAGTTGTCTTATACGCTTGTATTGCTGAGAGGAGCCCAGTCCATCAAAGTTAGTTGTCACAGATACAATGTGTCTATAATTGTGCACAAAGTTCTCCTGATTCTGCTCTCTTCACTCAGCATCAGTTTATATGTCTCTCTAGGTTATTATAAAGTCTGTCTTCTCCTCATTTCTTATAGCACAATAGTATTCCATTCCATTCATGTACCACAACTTGTTTAGCCATTCCCCAATTTATGGGCATCCCCTCAATTTCCAATTCTTGGCCACCACAAAAAGAGCTGCTATAAATATTTTTGTACATAGGGTCCTCCCTCCACTTGTATGATCTCTTTTGGATATAGCCCTAGAAGTGGTATTACTGGATCAAAGGGTATGCATTTTTTATAGCCCTTTGGACATAGCTCTAGATTGCTCTCCAGAATGGTTGGATCAATTCATAACACCACCAAAAATGTATTAGTGTTCCAATTTTTCCATTTCCTCTCAAACACTTATAATTTTCCTCTTTTGTCATCTTAGCCAATCTGACTGGTGAGATGTGGTACCTCAGAGTTGTTTTGATTTGCATTTCTCTAATCAATAGTGATTTACAGCATTTTTTCATATGCTTATAGATATCCTTCCTCTGAAAACTGCTTGTTCATATCCATTGACCATTTATCAATTGGGGAATGACTAGTATCCTTATAAATTTGACTCAGTTCTCTGTATATTTTAGAAATGAGTCCTTTAGGAGGCAGCTAGGTGGAACAGTGACTAGAGCACTGGCTCTGGAGTCAGGAGGACCTGAGTTCAAATCTGGTCTCAAACACTTGATCACACTTAATAACTGTGTGACCTTGGGCAAGTCACTTAACCCCAATTGCCCTGCCTTCCCCCCTGCAAAAAAAAAAGAAATGAGTCCTTTATTAGAGGCACTGGTTATAAAAGTTCTTTTCCAATTTTCCACTTCCCTCCTAATTTAAAAAAAATTATTTATTTACTTTTAGTTTACAAGTTCTATTCCATAGTCCTTTTAGTTTCAAGTTTTCTCCCCCTCCCCCTCCTTTCTCTACCCCCCCCCCATGGCAGCATGCAATCAAATATAGGATCTACAAATACCTTCACATTAAACATTTAAACATTAGTCAAGTTGTAAAGAAGTACCACAACCAATGGAGTGAACAATGAGAAACAAGAAACAAAATGAAACAAAAAAAGAGAGAAAGTAAGGAGTTTATTTCAATCTTCAGTCAGACTCCCTCCTTCCCTGAATGTGGATATTCACCTCCATCATGAGTCCCCTGTAGTCATCCTCCAACACTGCATTACTGAGAGGAGCCCAGTACACCAGTCAGTCATCATGCACACGATGTGTCTTTAATAGTGTACAAAGTTCCCCTCGTTCTGCTCTCCTCAGCATCAGTTTATATGAGTCTCTCCAACTTAAAATGAAGTTCATCTGCTCCTCATTTCTTATAGTACAATACTATTCCTTCCATTCATATATTACAACTTGTTTAGCCATTCCCCAATTGATGGGCATCCCCTTGATTTCTAGTTCTTTGCCACCAAAAAAAAACTGCTATAAATATTTTTGTACATACAAGTTTTTTTTCCCTGCTTGTATGATCTCTTTGGGATACAGCCCTAGAAGTGGTATTGCTGAGTCAAAGGGTATGCATTTTTTATAGCCCTTTGAGCATAGCTCCAGATTGCTCTCCAGAATGGTTGGATCAGTTCACAGCTCCACCAACAATGCATTAGTGTTCCAATTTTTCCACATCCTCTCCAGCATTTATCATTTTCCTGTTTTGTCATCTTAGCCAATTTGACCAGGGAGATATGGTACCTCAGAGTTGTTTTGATTTGCATTTCTCTAATCAATATTGATTTAGAGAATTTTTTGTATGCTTCTGGATATCTTTAATTTCTTTCTCTGTACACTGTGTTTTCATACCCTTTGACAATTTATCACTTGGGGAATGATTTGTATTCTTATAGGGTAGACTCAGTTCTCTGTATATTTTTAAAAAAAGATTTATCAGAGACATGTGCTGTAAAAATTGCTTCCCAGTCTCCTACTTCCCTTCTAATCTTGGTTACCTTGGCTTTATTTGTACAAAACCTTTTCAGTTTAATGTGATCAAAATTATCCATTTTGCATTTTGTAATGCTCTCTATCTCTTGTTTGAACATAGATTCTTCCCTTTTCCATAAATCTGACAGGTAAACTATTCCTTGCTCTCCCAGATTGCTTACATTATCGACCTTTATATCTAGATCATGCACTCATTTAGAGTTTTTTTTTGGTATAGGGTGTAAGATATTCATCTATGCCCAGTTTCTGTGATGATACTTTCCTATTTTCCCAGAAATTTTTGTCAAATAATGAGTACTTATTTCAGAAACTGGAGTCTTTGGGTTTATCAAAGAGTAGATTATTATAGTTATTCATTGCTGTGTCTCACATATCTAATCTATTCCAGTTATCCATTAATCTGTTTCTCAGCCAGTACCAAGTATGACTTGGTACTGCTGCTGTATAATACAGTTTAAAATCTGGTATGGCTAGGCCACCTTCCCTAGTATTTCTTTTCATTAATTCCCTTGATATTTTGAATCTTTCATTCTTCCAAATGAATTTTGTTACTATTTCTTCTAGCTCTTTAAGATAATTTTTTGGTAGATTGATTGGTATGGCACTAAATAGGTGAATTAATTTGGGTAAAACTGTCATTTTTATTATATTAGCTTTACCTAGCCATGAGCAACTGATGCTTTTTTCCATTTATTTGTGTGAAAAGTGTTTTGTAATTATGTTGATATAGTTCCTGAGTTTGTGTTGGCAGGTAGATTTCCAAATATTTTATAATGTCTTCAATAATGTCAAATGGAATTTTTCTGTCTATTTCTTGCTGTGGGACTTTGTTAGAGTAATATAGCAATGCTGAGGATTTATGTGGGTTTATTTTATATCCTTCAACTTTGCTAAATTTGTTTATTATCTCAAGTAGTTTTTTTAACTTGATTCTCTAGGATTTTCTAAGTATATCATCATATCATCTGCAAAGAGTGATAGCTTAGTCTCTTCTTTGCCTAATCTAATTCCTTCAATATCTTTTTTCTTATTTTATTAAACTGAATAAGAGGGGTGATAGTGGACATCCTTGTTTCACTCCTGATCTTATTGGAAATGCTTCTAGCTTATCCCCATTACATATAGTACTTGCTGACGGTTTTAGATAGATACTACTTATATTTTAAGGAAGAATCCATTTATTCCTGTACTTTCTAGTGTTTTTAATAGGAATGGGCGTTGTATTTTGTCAAAAAATTTTTCTGCATCTATTGAGATAATCATATGGTTTCTGCTAGTTTTGTTGCTGATATCATTGATTATACTAATAGTTTTCCAAATATTGAACCATCCTTGCATTCTGGAAACAAATCCTACCTGATCAGAGTGTATTATTCTTGTGATAAGTTGCTGTAATCTTTTTGCTAATATTTTATTTAAAATGTTTACATCTATATTCATGAGGGAAATTGGTCTAGAATTTTCTTTCTCTATTTTGTCTCTTCCCTATTTAGGTATCATTACCCACATTTGTGTCATAAAAAGAATTTGGTAGGACTCTTTCTTCTCCAATTTTCCCAAATAGTTTATAAAGTATTGGAATCAATTGTTCTTTAAATGTTTGATAGAATTTGCTTGTAAATCCATCTGGTGCTGGAGATTTTTTCCTAGGGAGTTCATTGATGACTTATTCAATTACTCTTTCTGAGATGGGGTTATTTAAATTATTTTACTTCCCCTTCAGTTAATCTGGGCAATTTAAATTTTGTAAATATCCATTTCACTGATTATCAAATTTATGGGTATACAATTGGGCAAAATAATTCCTAACTATTGTTTTAGTTTACTCTTCATTGGAGCTAAATTCACCTTTTTCATTTTTGATACTCGTAATTTGGTTTCCTTCTTCCTTTTTTAAAAATCAAATTTACTAAAGGTCTATTAATTTTATTGGTTTTTTTTATAAAACCAGTTCTTAGTTTTATATATTAGTTAAATAGTTTTCTTAATTTCAATTTTATCAATCTCTCTTTTGGTTTTCAGTATTTCTAATTTAGTGTTTAATTGGGGATTAGCAATTTGTTCCTTTTCTAGATTTTTCAGCTGCATGCCCAATTTATTTATTCCCATTTTCTCTGTTTTATTCACATATGCATCAAGAGATATAAGATTTCCCCTAAGAACTGCTTTCACTGCATCCCACAAGTTTTGGTATATTGCCTCATTATTGTCATTCTGTTGAATGAAGTTACTGATTGTTTCTATGATTTCTTGTTTGACCCACGCATTCTTTAGGATTAAATTATTTAGTTTCCAATTAGTTTTTAGTCTATCTTTCCATGGCCCTTTATTACATATATTTTTTATTGCATCATGGTTTGAAAAGGATGCTTTTAATATTTCTGCCTTTTTGCACTGGATCATGAGGTTTTTATGCCTTAGTACATGATCTGTTTTTGTGTATGTGCCATGTTCCACTGAGAAGAAGGTATATTCCCTTCTTTTCCCCATTCAATTTTTTCCAAAGGTTTATCATATCTACCTTCTCTAAAATTCTATTCACCTCCTTAACTTCTTTCTTGTTTATTTTGAGGTTAGATTTGTCAAGTTCAGAGACGGGGAGATTGAGGTCCTCCACTAGTTTAGTTTTGCTATTTATTTCTTCCTCTAACTCCCTTAATTTCTCCTCTAGGAATCTGGATGCTATACCACTTGGTGCATATATATTTAATAATGATATTGCTTCATTGTCTATGGTGCTTTTAGAAAGATATAGTTTCCTTTCTTATCTCTTTTAATTAGATCTATTTTTGTTTTTGCTTTATCTGAGATAAGGATTGCTATCCTTGCCTTTTTTTTTTACTTTAGCTGAAGCATAATATATTTTACTACAACCTTTTACCTTTATCCTATGTGTATTCTGTTGTTTCAAATGTATTTTTTGTAGACAGCACATTGTAGGATTATGTTTTTTTAATCCATTCTGCTCTCTGCCTTTTTCTTATAGGAGAGTTCATCCCATCCACATTCACAGTTATGATTACTATCTGTGTCTTTCCCTCTATCCCATTCCCTCCTTTGTTTATGCTTTTATTTCTCCCTTCTCCCTTCCCCTCCTTAAGAGTTTTCCTTTTGACAACTGCCTCCCTCAATATTCCCTCCCTATCAGCTCCCCTCAATTTTCCTATCCTTTCCCTTTACTACTTTTTCCCTCCATTCTAACCCCTTCCCCCTTTTCTTACCCCTTTCCCCTCCTACTGCCTGTAGGGTGTGATAGATTTTTATACTTAATGAAGTATGTCATTTCCTCCTTGAACCAAAACCAATGAGAATAAATCTCATACAATGCTCCTCTCCCTCTGTTCTTTCCCTGTATTATAATACATTTTATGTCTCTTCACAATAGCATACTATACTTAACTGATTATGTTATTCCCTTCTTGAAACAAAACCAATGAGAGTAAAGCTCATATAATGTTCATCTCCCTTCTTAAAAAAAGTCATTCTTGTTGGTGAAGGGACTTGAATCTATGTATATTAAGATCAGTTGAAGGAACTGTGAATGTTTAGCCTGGAGTAGAAAAGACAGGGTTGCAAGATATTGAGAGACATAATAATAATATTAAAATATTTGAAAATGGGAGAAATGAAAAAGAGGGATTAGACTTTTTTCTTTTGGGCCCTAGAGGGCATAGCCAGTCATAATGGATGGAATATGAAAAGAGGCAAATTTAATCTTGATGTGAGAAAAATATTCCTAATGATTAGGGCGGTCCAAAAGGTGAATGAACTGTGTTGAGAAGTGGTAGGTTCTACTTCCTTAGAGGTCTTCAAGCAGAAGCTGCATGACAACTTTGTCAGGTGTTTTATAGTAATGATTCTCTTTGTACTTAGATGATACTAGACAACTACTGAGATCCCTTCCAACTCTCAAATTTTGTGATTCTGTGAAATATAGTACAAAAAATGAGGAGAAAGAGAACAGTGACAACTAGTTTAATCAGAAAAGGATTTATGTAAAAAGTTGTACCTGAACTGATCCTTGTAGGAAGGAGGCAGATATGAGAAAGGAGTGAATTTCAAGTTTGGGGAATTACTTGTGGGAATGCACAATATCAGCAAATCAAATACCAAATGAACTGCCAGGATCATCTGGGTCTACTATTTCATATTTAGTTGTAATCTTTGTATAATGACAGAATTAATAAGTTCTTTTGTATGATTACTTTTTATCAAGTATTAAAATGTTTGGATTCTTTTTGCCAACCTGTTGTTGTTAGTTTATTATCCTAGTACATCTTGTCACTGTTACTTTCAAAAATATTTTTTGGTTTGTGCTTATAGTACTCTTTTGATCCATTTATCAGCCTCCACCTGAAAACTAAGAACTGGCTTACATTCTTAGAAGCATTAATATGCCTGTTGATATAATTCATAGGTGGTAAGTATATCCTCAAATTATACATTCTGTTATTTTCTGTTACTTGTATTTTTTTTATCTGTTAGCTGAATTAGTGACTACCACTTTTATAGGGAATGACTTGGAAAAAAAAAATCTAGTAATGGAGTATGAGTAATAGCAATCAGATAGGTGAGAAGAAACAGGTTTAAGTAGTGCCATGGAAACCTAGGGAGAAGAGAGTATGAAGGGGAAAGGTAGATGATGAACAGTGACAAAGGCTTCAGAGAGGTCAAATAGTATGAAAATTGAGAAAAGTCCTTAATATTTAATAATTAAGAGACTGTTCGAGAGAGTAGTTCCAGTTGAATGATGAAGTCAGAAGCAAGACAGTAGAGTTATGAAGAGACTGAGAGGAAAGGATGTGGAGGCATTAATTGCAAATGGCCTTCTCAAGGAATTTAGCCAAATAGTAGATTAGCATATTGTATTGTGTTCAGGCCTAGGGGCAATCTTTGATGAATCTGATAAGTAAAAAAAGCAACTTATTGATTTTTTTTGTTTCTCTCTAAATAATAGGAATTATATGTGACAAGTGATTAGATCCATGTGTTCATCCAATTAGTCGTGTAAAACAAGTGAGGGATCCAAGCTTTATTATGATCATCTATTTAAAAACTGAAATAGAGTCATGTACTTTTTTTTTTTTGCTTTTTTTTTGAAGGGGAAAGGCAGGGCAATTAAAGTTAAGTGATTTGCCCAAGGTCACATGGCTAGTAAGTGTTAAGTGTCTGAGGTCAGATTTGAACTCAAGTCCTCCTAATTCCAGGGCTGGTGCTCTATTCACTGTGCCATCTAGCCGCCCCAGAGTCATTTACTTTCTTAATTCAAGGAATAAAGTTTTGTCTCTGAGATTTAAAAGTGAGCTTTCCATCTATGTAATAGAAATCATTTGAGTGATTGACATATTAAAAATCATGCTAAGAAGTTAATAGGTTTATACCAAAATCTACAAAGTACAAAATACTTGAGAAAATATGATTAGAAACAAAATTTTGTTTTTTGCAGAATTAAAGTGACAGAATATTCTGTTATATGTTAAGAGTTTTGCTGCTTGATTGAATATGCATTTAAATGGCCCAGCTTGCCACATAGTATATAAGCTAAGGCTTTCACATAGCATTCAAAAACAAGCTAGTTTAATGACTTATCAACTTCCTCATCTCCCCAAATACCCTTGCTTTATTACTCTCATATTACCTAATCTATTTCAAAATTAACATCACTTGATGATGGACAATAGAGAAATTATATTTACATTTTTGAATGCAGCAACACATAAATGCATATAATGCATGAAGAAAGTCCCATGAGGCAAAATGTTTATTGAAAAATATATTTATTGAATTAGTAAATGGGACTTGATTACAGATCTTTCGACACCAAAACAAGTGTTTTTTTCTACTCTACATAACTGCCTTCTATATTAATTTCTTCTTCTAAATTGTGTGTATGTGCATGTGTGTGTGTATGCAGACAGGGGAATCTTTCAATCAAAGACTTGGTTAATGCTTAAAAATGATTTATCATTTCTTCCTTTTCTATGCAATGACTTACAACTATCTGTTAGTCCATGTTAGTATGCCAAATGAATGGTAGAACTGATAATCAAATATTGTATGCCCTTAATCTTGTTGCTTAATCATAAGACAACTTTCAACAAGATTCTATGTACTTTTTGAAGACAGGAATTGTTTTTGTTTTGTTTTGTTTTTTTGGTCCTCACATACTGAGCCCCTAACATTATACGTAATTTCTTAATATGAATTATTTCCAATAATTATTTTATTGCTTTGTAGTTAATCCCTACTAGTTTCCAAAAACTTGCCTTCAAGTGCTGAGAGAAACTTTGGAATGTGGATTATTCTGTAGTGCAATTTAAGGAAAAGGTGTGAAATAATGGAAATTTGTAATATCTATGGCTTGACACCAAATAATTATATGAGATGTTTGTTTTCAAAAGGACTAAAAAATTTAATGTTACTGATTTTTTAAAGCAAACATACCAGAATTTATGTATCAAATTGAATAGAATAAAAAAGGTTTTGGTGGATGCTTTATCTTCATTTCCCAGTGATTACTCACACTCTTCGCCCTCCCTCCCCCTCCACCCCAGCAATGGAGTAAAATAAAATGTACATTGGCCATATTTGACAATATATGCATCAACTGGTGCTTGTTTTGCTGAGATGGAGGAATGTTTTACCTTTAGTCCTCTGAAATTGAGATTAGTTACAGCATTATTTTGATATGGTTCTTTAAAAAATAACTTAATGGAATTGTAGACTTAAGAAATTTGTGAAACATATAAGCACTGGTATACTTTGCAGAAATGCAACATTCTGGAGCCTACTGGAGCTATAGAACCCTCCTTTAATTTTTTGAAGTAATTTTCCTTTGTATGTACTTGCAAACCTCTACAAACATGAAAATTTGCCATACAAAGAATAAATAGGATTACATATGAAATCATGAATTTCCACTGCATATCATTTATTTTAAAAGCATATTTAAAATATAACATATTAGATTCAACACATTCTGCTTGTTTGTGTCCATTTCTACATTACCTTCTGCTTTCATTTTGAAAAATTGATTTATTCATTTTCTTTAAATTTCTCCATTTTTTTATCTTTACCCCTAACATATTTTTTTATGTTTTCTAGTTCTATAAAATAACCCTTTGGTGGTTTGATTGTTATAGAACTGAAATATATCATTTTAATTTAGGTTGTTATAATTTGTAAAAATTAACACATACATTGAAACTAAAAGTAATTAAAATCTTTCCAATTATTTTAGTATTGTTTTTAAAATTTAATTTAATATAATTATTTTGTTAATTTATTTATTTTAGTTTTCAATATTCACCTCCATAAATTTTAAATTTTCTTCCCCTGCCTCCCTTCTCCCCTTTCCAAGATAGCATGCAATCTAATATAGGCTCCACATATACATTACTATTAAACATATTTTCATATTAGTCATGTTGTGTAGAAGAATTATAATAAATGGAAGGAATCATGAGAAAGAAAACAAAACAAAACAAAAAAAAAGAAAGTAGTTTGTTTCATTTTGCATTCAGACTCCATAGGTCTTTCTCTGTATATGGATGGTATTTCCCATCAGGAATCCTTTGGGTTTTTTTTAGGTCCTTGCATTACTGAGAAGGACTAAGTCTATCAAAGTTTAGTCATTGCACACCACGACTTTACTATGTACAATGTTCCTGGTTCTGCTCACTTCACTCAGATTCAGTTCCTATAACTCCAGCTTTTTCAGAAGTCTGTCATAGTTATTTCTTTAAATAAGGTTTTTTCAGAGGTATCATGTAATTCCTTTCTTGGAAAGTAAATTCCTAGATATCTTATACATTCTGTAGAAATTTTGAATGGAATTATTATTTAGTTTCTTTTTGCTAAGTTTTGTTGATAATATAATAGAAGGCAGATGACTTATGTGGGTTTATTTTATGTCCTGTTACTTTGCTAAAGTTGTTTCAACTAATTTCTTAACTTTTATCTCAAGTATTTTATACATTCTCTAGTAATTATTATTTTCAATGGAGACTTCTGGGAAGCAGAGCCAAGATGGTGGAACAGAGGAAGCACTCAGCTGAACTCTGTCATCATTCTACTCTAAACAACTTTAAAATAAAACTTCAAACCTAATATTGGAGTAGCAGAGCCGACAAATTCATGTTGAGACGTTCTTCCAGCCCAAGACAACTTGGGAGGTTGGAAAGAGAGATCTGTGACACAAGAATGGAGGTTGTCCATGTGGATGCAACATGAGTGGTGGAACTAGGTGGTGACAACAGTAGAAACAACATTTAAAAAGTTCTCAAGTCAGAGATGTTAAGGGCACCTGGTGACTGGTCAGAAAAAGATTATGGGATACTCCTGTGCTAGCGCTGGATATAGGACCAGATGGTGTTTGGCAACTCTGTTGCCTAGACCCACTTCTGGGTCATAGTTTAAGGGCAGAGAGAAGAACTTCTGGTCAAGATGGAGAGTGAGCCCTGAGGAAAAGCATCATATTTGGTCACAAGAGAAAGAGCAGTATTAAGTGCAATCCCAAGGGATCAGGGGCTCTTCCTGGGTAATGACCAGAGCCCAGCCCTGAAGAGTAGTGATTACATCTCTCCCCAGATCACACTACCTTGGAAGCAAAAAAAAAAAAACAAACAACTTCCAAGCCCCCAGAACTAGCTTTGAAAACAGAAGTGAGAAAAAGCCTGAAGCTTAGGATGGTGCTCCTCCCCTAACCTTACCTCCCACCATACTGGGAAGAGATGTGAAACTTAACATAAAATCCGAAGTCAAGAAATAGACTGGAAAAATGAGCAAACAACAAAAAAAGGACCTGACCATACAAAATGACTCTGTTGATAGGGAAGGTCAAGATACAAACTCAGAAGACAATGATGTCAAAAGAGCTACAAGCAAAGCCTCAAAGAAAAAAATATGAATTGGACACAAACTCAGCATGAATTTCTAGAACAGATAAAATTATTTTTAAAATCAAATAATAGTGATAGGTGAAAAATTGGGTAATAATGATCAAAAGAAGAAAATTATTAAAAGACAATTAACAACTTGGTAAAAGAAGCACAAAAATATTGAAAAAATAACACCTAAGAACAAAGAAAGACAAATAGAAAAAGAGATACAAAAGCTCATTGAAGAAGATAATTCCTCAAAAGTGAGTACTGGGCAAATGAAAACTAATGATTCCATGAGAAATGAGAGAACAAAATTAAAATAATGAAAAACTTAGAAGAAAATCTGAAATACCTTATTGGAAAAACAACTGATCTGGGAAAATAGATCAAGGAGAGGTCATTTAAGAATTATTTGACTTCCTAAAAGTAATGATCAAAGAAAGAGCTTAGTTATCATATTTCAAATTATCAAGGAAAACTGTTTTGATATCCTAGAACCAGAGGGCAAAAGACAAACTTTAAAAATCTACTAATTGCCACATGAAAGAGATTCCAAAATAAAAATGCTCAGGAATATTATAGCTAAATTTCAGAGCTTGCAGGTCAGAGATAAAATACTCCAAGCAGCCAGAAAGTAATCATTCAACTATTATGGAATCACAGTCAGGATTACATATGATTTAGCAGCTGCCACGTTAAAGAAGTAGAAGATATCTTAGAATATATTCAGGTAGATAAAAGAGTTAGACTTACAACCAAGAATAACCTACACAGCAAAACTAAGCAGAATCAGTCAAGGGGAAAAATGGATATTTAATAAAAATAGAGGACTTTCGAGCATTCCTGATGAAAAGGCTGGAGCTGAATAGAAAATTTAACTTTCAAATACAAGGCTCAAGACAAGGATAAAAAGTTAAACAAAGAAGAGAAGCTATAAGAGACTCAATAATGTTAATCTGTTTTATATTCCTATATGGGAAGATGATACATGTAACTTCTAAGAACTTTATCATTATTAGGGTATTTAAAAGATACAGAGAAAGAGGGACTGGAAGTGAGTCAGTTATGTTCAGATGACATAAAATAAATGGATAGCTGAGAAAGAGAGAACTCTGGGAGAAGAAGGAAGGGAGAGAATGAATGGGGAAAGTAATCTCACACAAAAGAGTTATTCAAGGAGGAACTTTTACAGTGAAGGGGAAAATAGCGGTGGTGGGAGGCAGACAATACTTGAAACTCACTATCATTGGAATGAATTCAAAGAAGGAATAACATATACACTCAGTTATTATAGAATCTTTCTTATTTAACAAGTAAGTAGAAGGGAAGGATATAAGAAAAGAGGAGGTCCTGATAGAAGGAAAGGTGGATTATGGAAAGTGATTAGAAGAAAAATAAGCTTTTGATGTGGGATGAGGAAAGAGAAAGAGAGAGAGAAAGAGAGAGAGAGAGAGAGAGAGAGAGAGAGAGAGAGAGAGAGAGAGAGAGAGAGAGAGAGAGAGAGTCCTTGAAAAGTAGAATTGGCCAAATGGAAAAGAAGGCAAAAAAAAAAACTCACCGAAGAGAACTCCTTAAAAAGTAGAATTGGTCAAATGAAAGAGGAGGTACAAAAGCTAACTGAAGAAAACAATTTGTTAAGAACTAGAATTGAAAAGGACTCATTTCTAAAATATACAGAGAACTGAGTCTAATCTATAAGAATACAAGTCATTCCCCAGTTGACAAATGGTCAAAGGATATGAACAGGCAGTTTTCAGAGGAAGAAATTAAAGATATCTATAAGCATATGAAAAATGCTCTAAATCACCATTGATAAGAGAAATGCAAATCAAAAGAACTCTGAGGTACTATATCTCTCCAGTCAGATGGATTAAGATGACAAAAGAGGAAAATGATAAATGCTTGAGAAGATGTGGAAAAATTGGAACACTAACGCATTGTTGGAGCTGTGAACTGATCCAACTATTCTGGAGAGCAATCTGGAGCTATGCCCAAAGGGCTATAAAAAGTCCATACCCTTTGACCCAGCAATACCACTTCTAGAACAGTATCCCAAAGAAAGCATAGAAGTGGGAAAAGGACCCATATGTACAAAAATATTTATAACAGTTCTATAGAACTGCTATAGTTCTATAGGCAAAGACCTGGAAATCAAGAGGATACCCATCAATTGGGGAATGGCTAAACAAGTTGTGGTATATGAATAGAATGGAATACTATTGTACTATAAAAATGTGGAGCAGATGTACTTCATAATAACCTCAAGAGAGTTGTATAAACTGATGCTGAGTAAGGAGAACAGAACCAGAGGAACTTTGTGCACTATTGCAGACACATCTTGTCTGTGATGAGTGACTTTGGTGTAGTGGGCTCCTTTCAGAAATGCAGAGTTGGAGGATGGCTACAGGGTAGTCATAGTGGAGGGGAATATCCACATCCAGGGAGGGAACTACAGAGTCTGAATGCAGGTTGAAGCAAACTACTTGCTCTCTATCTTTTGTGTTTTGTCCCTTCTTTTTTGTTGTTCACTCCATTGGTTGTGGCCCTTCTTTACAACTTGACTAATGTTTGGTGTGAAGGTGTTTGTAGAGCCTTTATTTGATTGCATGCTGCCAAGGGGGCAGGGAGAAGGAGAGAGAGGGGGAGAAAGTTTGAAACTCAGGGGATTGTGGAGCTGAATGTTGTGAACTAAAAGTAAATAAATACATTGAAAAAAGAAGTAGGGATAAGAATACAAGCATCATAAAGATGCCACAGGATTGGGGACATATTTTTATAGTAGGGGATCTCAACATTTCTCCTCTCAGAACTAGATACATCCAACCACAAAATAAACAATAAAGAAGGTAAGGAGGTGAATAGAATTTTAGAAAATTTAGATAGGGTAAACTTCTGGAGAAAATTGAATGTGGATAGGAAGGAATATACCTTTTCCTCAGTGGTACATCACACCAACACAAAAATTGACCATATATTAGAGTATGAAAATTTCACAATCTCATGCAAAAAGGCAGAAAATATTAAATGCATCCTTTTCAGATCATGACACAATAAAAATTATATGTAATAAAGGGCCAGGGAAAGATAGACTAAAGATTAATTGGCAACTAAATAATCTAATCCTAAAGAATGAGGGGGGCAAACAGCAAATCATAGAAATTATCAATAACTTCATCCAAGGGAATGATAATAATGAGACAAAATACCAAAATTTATGGATTGCAGCAGAAGTGGTTCTTGGAGGAAGGTTCATATTTTTGAATGCTTACATGAAAAAAATAGAGAAAGAGAAGATCAATGGATTGCCATGCCACTAAAAAAGGTAGACAAAAAGAAATTAAAAATTCCCAATTGAATACCAAATTAGAAGCTCTGAAACCCAAAAGAGAGATTAATAAAATTGAAGTTAAGAAAACTATTGAACTAATAGAGAAAACTAGAAGCTAATTTTATGAAAAAAAAAAAAAAACAATGACATAGATAAACCTTAGGTTAATTTGATTTTAAAAAAAAGAAAACCAAATTACCAGTATCAAGAATGAAAAGGGTGAATTCACCAGCAATGAAGAGGAAATCAAAAGCATAAGTAGGAGCTATTTTACCCAACTGTTTGCCAATAAATTTAACAGTCTTAGTGAAATGGATGAATATTTACAAAAATATAAATTACCCAGATTAACAAAAGAGGAAATAAAATATTTAAATAATCCCATTTCAGAAAAAGAAATTGAACAAGTCATCAATTATCTCCCTAAGGAAAAAACAAACAAGCCAACTCCTGGGTCAGATGGATTTACAAGTGAATTCTATTATACATTTAAGGAACAATTGATTGCAGTACTATATAAACTATTTGGGAATATAGGCAAAGAAAGAGTCCTACCAAACTCTTTTTATGCTGCAAATATGGTGCTGAAACCTAAATTAAGAGGAGCCAAAATAGAGGAAGAAAATTATAGACCAATTCCTCCAATAAATATGTGTGCAAAAATTTTAAATAAAATATTAGCAAAGAGATTACAGAGTTTATCTCAAGGTTAATACACTATGGTGAAGTAGCATATATAACAGGAATGCAGGGCTGATTCAATATTAGGAAAACTACCAGCATAATTGACCATCTCAATGACAAAACTAATAGAAAGTATGATAATCTCAATACATGCAGAAAAAGATTTTGGCAAAATACACACCTATCTCTATTAAAAAAATAACAACTAGAGAGCATAAGAATCAAAGGAGTCTCCCTTAACATGATAAGTAGCATTTCTCTAAAACCATAAGCAAGCATTATCTGTAATGGGGATAAGCTAGAAACTTTTCCAATAAGGTCAGGGGTGAAACAAGGATATCTATTATCACTGCTGTAATTCAATATTGTACTAGAAATTTTAGCTTCAGCAATAATAGAATAAAAAGAAATGGAAGAAAGTAGAATAGGCAAAGAAGAAACAACTATCACTCTTTGCAGATGACATGATGTTATACTTAGAGAATCCTAGAGAAACAAGTAAAAAAAATACTTGAAATAAAGAAATTTATCAAAGCTGTGGGATATAAAACAAACCCATATAAACCACTGGAATTTTTTTTTTAAGCAAGCGGGATTAAGTAACTTACCCAAGGTTACACGGCCAGTTATTTCTGGGTGTGGTGCTAAGTATCTGAGCCCGGATTTGAACCCCAGGTCATCCTGACACTGCAGCCAGTGCTCTTACTTGCTGAGCCACCTGGCTGCCCTTAAGCAATTGGGGTTAAGTAACTTGCTCAAGGTTACATGGCCAGGTGTTTCTGGGTGGGTGCTAAGTGTCTGAGCCCGGATTTGATCGACAAGTCATTCCGACAGTGGAGTGCTCTTACTCGCTGTGCTACCTGGATGCCCCTAACCACTGGAATTTTTATATATTACTAATTAAGCCCAACAGCAAGGGATAGAAAGAGAAATTCCATTTAAAGTTACTGTAGACATTATAAAATATTTGTCAAGAAAAACCCAGGAGCTATATGAACACAATTACAAAGTCAGACCTAAGCAATTGAAAAAATATGAGTTCTCATGTTTAGACTGAGATAATATAATAAAAATGACAATTCTACCTAAATTAATTTATCTATTCAGTACCATACCAATCAAACTACCAAAAATTATTTTATAGAGCTAGAAAAAATGATAAAATTCATCTGGAAGATCAATAGATCTAGAATATTTAGAGAAATAATGAAAAGAAATTCAAGGGAAGGTGTCCTAGCCATTCTAGATATAAAATTGTATTATAAAGCAGCAATCATCAAAACTGCTTGGTACTGGCTAAGAAACAGAGTTGTGAATTAGTGGAATAGGCTAGGTACACAAGACACAATAGTCAATGACTATAGTAATCTAATGTCTAATAAGCCCCCAAAACTCCAGCTTCTGGAATAAGAACTCACTACTTAACAAAAACTGCTAGGAAAACTGGAAAAGAGTATGGCAGAAACTGGGCACAGAGCAACGTCTGACACCATATACCAAAATAAAATCCAAATGGATACATGATTTAGGTATAAAGGCTGATACTATAAGCAAGTTAGGGGAGCAAGGAATAGTTTGTCAGATTTATGGAGAATGGAGGTATTTATGACCAAACAAGAGATAGAGAACATTATGAAATTCAAATTGGTTAAGTTTGATTACATTAAATTGAAAAGTTTTTGCACAAACAAAGCCAAGGTAACCAAGATTAGAAGGGAAGCAGGAAACTGGGAAACAATTTTTACAGTGTGCCTCTGATAAAGGCCTCATTTCTAAAGTATATAGAGAACTGAGTCAAATTTATAAGAATACAAATCATTCCCCAGTTGATAAATGGTAAAAGGATATGAACAAGCATTTTTCAGAGGAAAAAATTAAAGGTATCTATAGTTATATGAAAAATGCTCTAAATCACTATTGATTAGAGAAATGCAAATCAAAACAACTCTGAGGTACCACATCATACTTATCAGGCTGACTAACATGACAAAACAGGAAAATTGCAGGTGTTGGAGATGTGGGAAAATTGGAACATTAATGCATTATTTGTGGAGTTGTTAACTGACCCAACCATTCTGGAGAGCAATTTAGAACTATGCCCCAGAAGCTATAAACCTGTGCATACCCTTTGACCTAGCACTATCACTTCTAGTTCTGTATCCCAAAGAGATCATAAAAATGGGGAAAGGACACATGTGTACAAAAATATTTATAGCACCTCTTTTTTTTGTGGTGGTTAAGAATAGTAATTTGAGGGGATGCTCATCAATTGGGGAATTGCTGAAGAAGTTGAGGTATATCAATGTAATGGAATACTATTGTGCTATAAAAAAAAAGATAAGCAGTCAGACCAGAAAAACCTGGAAAGAATTATACGAAGTGATGCTGAGTGATGTGAGCAGAACCAAAGCATTGTACACAGTAACAGCAAAATTGTGTGATGATTGACTTTGATAGACTTAGTTCTTCTCAGCAGTGTAACTTGAAAAGATTTCATCATGGAAAATGCTATCCATATCCAGAAAAAGGACGATGAAGTCTGAATGTAGATTGAAGCACACTATTTGTTCTTTTTTGTTTTGTTTATTCTTTATCATGGTTACTTCCATTGGTTCTAATTCTTCTTTAAAATGTGACAGATATGAAAATTAAAAAAAACAACTAAACAGGATATGTTTCTGAGGCAAATACCAAAAAAAAGGTAGGCATGTAAACCAAGGTGGAAGAATGACCTTACTCTCTTCACATAGCTTTAATTTTTGCTCACTCTTATCTATGAGATGATGTGGAGGATTTGGGGAGATTGGTGAGCTTTGTAGTGCCAGATTCCACTTTACATTTGTGGTTTCTCTTAATTTTTTTTGTAGATTCCTAAAAATAAATTTTGGAGATATATTACCCCAACCATAAATTTAAAGTGTGATTATGAGGAATTTCTAAGTTCAAATTAGATAGCTGTCTGGTACAATGAACTTCAAGGTACCATCAGATATAAGTTGTCAGAAGAATAGATTTAATCTTAGCCTGGTGCACTTTGTTACCTGGCCAGAATCTGTAGCCATACAGAACTGAAGTTCAGTACAAAGTATAAGTTCAGGAACCCAGGAGAAACAAAGCAATGCCAAGTAGAGATTGGAAACGCAGTTCCTATTGCAAAGATATATAGTACTCAGCACTGATGATGCACTTAGAGGACAACAAAGGAACTGTCCAATAGAGAGCAGCAAAAAGCAAACAATATCATCATCAGAGGACTTTCAACTCTTCTTTAGTATTGTGTATATGAACTTTCTCTATTCTTGTGTATTCTGGAACCACATAGGATATGGATATGTGCATCCTTCCTTGGTCACACATATTCTTTGTGTCTCCTCTTCTCCACTGGTGATGTGGTAACCTATAAGGGAGTGTCATGGTTATAGGGGGATATTTTCTTTTCTTTTCATTGCTCTCTTTGTCTTTTTATTGATATTTCTTCTGTGTAGCTAATAAAAGTAATTATACCAGTAGGGTCTGACAATTTTTTTAGTGGATGATGACACATAACATATTAAAATATCGAGTAATTTTTCTGGAGGGCAAATATGTGGGTGTAATCCAGATGTTATATATACAATAAACTTTTCTGTACTTTACTATTTGACAAGTAATTACTTCTGTATGGATACAAATTTATAGAACTGTTTTGTTTCTCTCCTTATACACCAATACCACAGTTACCAGCTGCTTCATTTTAGAGGTAATTTGTATTGCTTGACTTATCATGACTCTGAAAAATCAGATTAAAATTCAACAGGGAGATTTCATAAAGTAATTCCATTTTCTTTCTTGGAATCAAAGTGATGGTATTTTAAAATATATGCATTTAAAATGATGAATGGGAATGTTTTCTGGATTATTAAAATTCTGGTTTATATTTCTATAGTTATATTTAAATCAAAACTCTGTGATAGGGGTGGCCAGGTAGCACAGCGAGTAAGAGCACTGGCCCCAGTGTCAGGATGACCTGGGGATTGAATCCCAGGCTCAGATACTTAGCACCACACCCAGAAATAACTGGCCGTGCAACCTTGAGCAAGTTACTTAACCCCAATTGCTTAAAAAAAAAATAACTCTGCGATCAAAAGTTGCATAAGAAATGCATGTAATTTATATCTGAGGTAATGTTGAATGAAGTGACAAATTGTGAACCTCCTCATACTTCACATTATTCTTACATTTGTTCATAATACCACAATCTCTTAATCATTTACCTGTATTCTCACTTGCTTGAACTTCTATGGCTTTATAAAATAATTGAGAATGAACTAATAAATCAAACATTCATATTGTTATTCTTTCTATCAATGAAATCAAAAGACAAAGGGAAGTTGCAGTCAACTAGAACTAATACAGGTTTCCCTTAGAAAGACAAAGAAGGAGATGTAGTTAGTTTTATTAGAGGCAACAAAGCATCATATAGGACATTTGTTTTTGCAGTGCTTGTGATGAATATGAGTGAAAGACTATTTGTATTTCATTTATTCACAAGTATCTATTGTGTAAGCTGTAGAGTTAGATAAATTCTATGAAAAAAAACTTAATAAGATCCTCAGACATATAGCTTGATACTCAGTGATTTCAAAGCAAAGGTGGACATGAAGGTGGTATAGCTCAATTGTGAGAAGTAAGACTAATGACAGGTGGACAACTCAGAAGCCTATAATGGATGCTTCCTTCCAGAAAAAAATTGCAGGAGGTATAAAGAAGATGCAGGGAAGATGGCGGAGTAGGTCAGAAAATTCCAAGCTCTCAAGATCTTCCCCCACAAAAGAGTTAAAATAGCACCTTAGGGTGAACAAAGTGGGAGTAGAGATAAAAAGAATAGGGACACAACTGGGGTCTCCCTGGGATAATTTGAGAAGATTAGAAGAAAAGTCCCAGGATGAGGTTTGGTCTCTGTGATGAGTAAACACCTCCAGGCTAGGTTCCATTTTAACAACAAGCAGCAAACCTCTAAAACAACAGGCAAGCCCCTAAAACAACAAGTGGCAAGTCCTGGGGTTAGCTGGTTTGAGAGGCTGCCTCATACCCAGCCACAGGTACTTATACCCCCAGATAGTGAGGGGAGTTGGGTGTCTGAGCATGGGAAAATTGAAGGACTCCCTGCTGACTAGGAATGCCAGACCCAGCTCTGTTGCAAAGAGCACTGAGGGTGAGAAGGAACCAGTAAAGGCCTGGTGAATGCAGAAGCAGTGAGGCAGAAAGTCCCTGGCTGTGGGTAATTACAGGAGATTGGAGGTTTGGCTTTGGTTGTGGGCTCAAGGGGAGAACTGAAGATCTGGGGCAAGAGGCACCACTTCCCATACCCCAGGACTAGTGGTGATTCCAAAAATTAAGCTATTACCACAAAAAATGCACAGGCAAAGGAGGAAGAATCCAACCATAAAAAGCTATTATGGGAATAGAGGTGACTGTGGTTCATCTTTAAAGGAGGGTATTGAAGTAAAGAAACCCTCAAAGACTAATATCAAATAGTCACTTGTCCAAAAATAATTCATAGAAGATCTTTAAAAAAAATTTTAAAAGGAAAAATAAAGAAACGAATAATCCAAGAAAAACAAGAAGTGTATAAAAGGAAAGTCAACCAATTAAAAATGGAGATACAGAATCTTAAGGAAGAAAATGACAATGTTGAACATTAGAATTGAGTGAAGTGAAAGCAGCAAAATTACAAGAGATCAAGAAATAATTAAGCAAAATATGAATTATGAAATAATAGAAGAGAAAGTGAAACATAAGAAAAACAACAGATTTGGAGAATAGATCAAGAAGAGAAAATATAAAAATAATCAGACTAACTGAAAGTTATAATAAAAAATATTGATACAATAATACAAGAAAAAATTCAAGAAAATTGTCTTGAAGCATTAGAACAAGGGCAAAAAACAGAAATAGAAAAAAATCCATTGATCACCACTTAAAAGAGATCCTATGATGAAAACGCATAGGAATATTATAGTCAAATTCCAAAACCCCAGGCTTAAGTTTAAAATGTTAAAAGCATAAAGATTAAAACAATTTAAATATGATGGTGCCAAAATTATAACCACACAATACCTAGCAGCAGAGATATTAAAGCATCACAGGTCTTGGAACACAACATATCGAAGAGCAAAAGAACTAGGTCTCTGGTTGGAAATATCATACCCTGCAAAGTTAAGTATTATCCTGAATGAAAAAAAAGGACATTTGGTAAGCTCTCAGACTTTCAAGCCTTTGTTAAAAAAATTCCTGAACTTCATTGAAGATATGTCATGTAAAACCAAGAGAAATATAAGATATATATCAAGGACTGATTATAAGGGATTCTTAAACAGACTGTTTACTATATATATATAAAATGTAAAAATCTATGTCTAAGATTCTTATTAATAATTGGGTAGCTCATAAGAAAGATTGGGGAAAACCTGAGTATGATATGAATTTCAAAAGTAAAACCAATTAGGAACAACTAAAAAGAATAACTATTTTATACAAATGAGGTTTATGAAGAAGAATCGATACAGAGGAAGGCTAGTAGTTCTGGTAACATACTTTCATTGGGAATGGGTTTAAGAGGGACCAATAGAGATATATTTAGAAGAGTATAAAAGTCTTCTAAATTTAGAAGAAACAAAATGGTAGGGCCATAGGGAGGAGGGAGAGGACAAGGTGTCTTTAGAAGGGAGAGTGATGGAATAGATAAAAGGGGGGTATAAGAAGAGTTGGGAATGGGAGGATAGGGGAGGGATCTTTGGAGGGGGCTAAGCAAGTAATAGGATGGAAGGGTAATGGGTAGACATAGAGGAGGCAGGAGGGATAGGAAACAAGATAATGAACAAATGTAAAAACAATGAACAGAAGTAGAATGATTGGGAAAGTACATGTCTTTATATATATATGTGTGTGTGTGTGTGTGTGTGTATGTATGTATGTATATATCTATAGCTTTAGAGAAACATATCTAAACCTTATTGTAGTCTTTTGGGAGGTGTGAGGGAGAGAGAAAAAATTAAAAAAAACGCAAAGCAGAGAACAAAAGAATACTCACAAGGAAGCAAAGAAAAGGTGGACAGTTTTCAACACTACATGGATTATTCATCATACAGGCTTTCTTGAAATGAAAATTTATTGTGACATACTTTGAATCTTCTCTTATGTTCTGCTATGCACACAACATGATTTTCCTTTCCCTTCTTACTTTGTATTTAAGTTACAATATTTAAAATAATTGTAAAAAAAGAGATTTCAGGAGGTGTTTGTTACAGAGAACACTAAATAACATCACAGAAAATGACATGACTAGAAGAACTGAAACACAAAGAATTAACTTTTTTTGTGTAGAGGGATCATTGACTAGTTAGAACAATGATCAAGGCCAATGCCAAATTAAAACAAAGGATTAAGATAAGAATATATTATGAGCAATTGTTTAAATGAAACGTGTCACAAATAGAAAATGGGAAATGTAAGAACATTGATATTTATTACCACCATTTCTGCAAAGCTAAAAAAATGAGAAGTAGTCACTTCAGGAAGGGCAAAGGAAACAAGAAACCACCTTAGTCAGCAAATAGTTGATCTCCTTTCCAAGTAGAGAGAAATTGTAGACAAGGACATCAGCTTAGAATAAAATCTCATTTGTTTTTTTTTTTTTAAGCAATCGGGGATAAGTAACTTGCTCAAGGTTACACGGCCAGTTATTTCTGGGTGTGGTGCTGAGTATCTGAGCCCGGATTTGATCCAGGTCATCCCGACACTGGAGCTGGTGATCTTACTCACTGAGCCACCTGGCTGCCCCTAAAATCTCATTTGTAAAACAGAGAAAGACAAGAAAGGATTAAGAGCAGGAGCATCTCATAAAACAGTGAATAGCAGCAAAAGTGCACAGAGGTCTACAGAAATCTAGGTCTGAGACCAAATCAAGTCAAATTATTCTGAGAATATTCAAAGCTGAAATTGGCAAGAGAATAAACAAATGGAAAATAGGATACAATTTTCTTTTTTTTTGTAATCTATTTTTGTCTGCAATCAAAATGGAATCCCTCATATTTGTACCTTATCACCTTTAGTGTCCTTTATGAGGAAGATAAAGTGAAACTTAAGAAGATGAAATGAGGAGAAGGGACTGGTCCAGACCAAGAACACAATGAAAAAAATCATCCTGGGACAAAATTGTCTTGAAAACACTGAAAGATTGCCTTATCAGTATCTTTGGAAGGGAAAAGATATCAAAAAATGAGGAAAAAATTCCCAGACAGTGATATGCAATTTGGTGGCTTGTACACTGACTTAGTATATCTAACAGAGACCCTGGGTCATATACCAGCCAAACTTTTTGGCAGAACCATATTAAGATGTATTTGGAGGGGCAGCCAGGTAGCACAGTGAGTAAGAGCACTGGCCCCAGAGTCGGGATGACCTGGGATCGAATCTGGGCTCAGACACTTAGCACCCACCCAGAAACACCTGGCTGTGTAACCTTGAGGAAGTTACTTAACCCCAATTGCTTAGGGGCGGCCAGGTGGCTCAGTGAGTAAGAGCACTGTCCTCAGAGTTGGGATGACCTGGGATCAAATCTGGGCTCAGATACTTACCACCACACCCAGAAATAACTGGCCGTGTAACGTTGAGCAAGTTACTTAACCCCAATTGCTTAAAAAAAAAAAAAAAAGATATGTTTGGAAAATGTTTATCAAAATAATAAAGATATAGTATAACATAGATATTGTTAATTTGGGGTTTTCTAAGCCAATATGTACATCCCACAGAGATTCATATCTATTTAATTCTGATATCACTGAGGTAAGGGCTATCACTGAGCAAATATGTGGTTGGAAAATAAAGTGTAGAGCTAGTCATGTAGCGAATGTGAGAGATGGTAGATGGATAGCCCAACTTCTGCACTAGCACTCTTTAAAGAAAAAAAAAACCTAGAGGAAATCATCTAGCACATTGGGAGGATCCTCCGTGGAGGAAGAAGAAAATAACATGGACAAAAATAACAAAGGATCTGGGGTGGCTAGGTGGTGCAGTGAATAGAGCACTGGCTCTGCAGTCAGGAGGAACTGAGTTCAAATCTGGCCTCAGACACTTGACACAATTACTAGCCATGTTACTTTGGGCAAGTCACTTAACCCCAATTGCTCTCCAAAAAAAAAAATAGTGAAGGATTATAAGGGGTGGATAGTTTGCATCTGTACTGATGAAGGGAATATCCACACCAGGAAGAGTGGGGATGCATTGAAATATTGCTTTATGAATTATATCATGGATCCAAAATTATTAATATTCTATAGTAATAGCAAACATTTATATAATGCTTACTATGTGTCAGGCACTATGCTAAGTGCTTTACAATTATTATCTCATTTGATCCTCATAAAAAAATCCTGGGAGGTAGGTGCTATTATTATTCTCATTTTACAGAAGAGGAAACTGATGTAAACAGAGGTTGTGACTTGCCTAGTGTTGCATAGTTAATAATCTGTCTGAGAACAGATTTGAACTCATTTTCCTGACTCCAGGCCTAGTGTTTTATCCATTTCACCACCGAGCTGCCCTATTATATATAATGTTATGTCAATATGATGTAAATTCTCTGACACCTTTATAATTTTCTAATACCTTTATAATTCATTGTATAATATCCATTCTATCTTGCTAGAGACTGCCAGCAGCAGCTAGTGGTACAGTGGATAAAGTACCTCACTTTTCCTACGTTTAAAATGGGGATAATATCAACAAACCCAAATGAGATAATATTGGTAAAAAAAAACACAGTATAGTGTTAGTCACATAGTATTACATATAAATGCTTATTCCCATCCCTCCTCCTAATTATGCTTTTAATGTGCTTTACAGACTTACATTATTTTATCCTCCTTATATATCTGCTATGATTCCCATCAGAACTGTTTTTTGTAAAAAATAACTTGGGATATTTTAGAATTACAATATGCTGGCCAATACCTTCTAGAAGGTGAGATTGGGCCTCTGATGAATGGTTTGTTTGAAAACAACTTTAAATATCTTATTCTATTAAAAAAATCTTTGACATTTGTGTACTGTTTTAAATTTTATAAAGTACTTTACATACATTATCTCATTTAATCCCAATAACTACCATATAAGTTTGGTACTAATGAAGAATAAAGCACAAAAAGATTAAGTGATATGTCCATGGACACATCACTACTAAATATGAGATAGTATTTGGACTTTAATTTATCCGTTTCCTAGTATACCATGTTGACACATTTTCTGCCATATAAAATTTAAATACTTAAAATTTAAATAAATTCTGGTACAAATCTCTCATTTTCTTTAAGAAAAATGATATCAATATCTTTTGTTTTTATATCACCTGAATTTCCCACTGTATATTTCTTCATCTCCTAGAGGCCCATTATCCCTCATGAGAATTTTGTACAAGAAGAAAGAGAAAAAAAAAAACTGAGGCAGAGAAAAAAATCAGCAAAACTGATTAATACATTGAAAAATAAAATCTGTTGTTATATGCAACACTAAGCATTATATATTCTATATATCCCCTTTGCAAATGAGCAGGGAGAGTTATCTCCTTTTATTTTATTTATGGATATGCTTGTTCCTTACAATTTGTCAATAGTAATTTTTTTGTGGTTGCTTTCTCCATTTATGTTGATGCAGAACTGTATCTTTTTTCCTGGCTCTACTTAACTTACTCAGCCTCATTTAATTAGTTTTTCTATGTTTCCTTGTATTTGTCATACTCATAATTTCTTAAAGTATATTAATATTCCATTACATTTACGTACAACATTAAATGAGTATTTTTTAAAAGGGCATAGTATGAAGAATTGGTAAAAACAAAAATCCTCCCCAAATCTGTGACTCTCTCACAAGTACATACCAAGTCCAGGGGAAAGTGTACTAAATCTTATAACACATGAGGAAAAAGAGTAACTTATAGGTACCATTGCCTGCAAGTCCATTTTTCCTCTTCCTGGGGCGCTCAAGAATTCCCCCTCAGGAGTGCTATAACTTCTTTGATTGTTTATTACGAAGCCACATGTTTGCATTCTTATATCCCTTCTAGTTGCTACTATCTTAGGGGGCTAATGAGAAGTACAAAATCCTCTGGACCCTTTGAAAGTCATATTTTTTTCAGCCAAAATAGGGATGGAGCTAGAGATCAAGTCTAAAGCCAATTCTCTTAACCCTTCAAGTGACTCCTCAGGATATTTAGCTGAAATGTTCTCTCATGTCCTGCTTACTAAAATCTCTATTTCTTGATTTTACAATGGTCTTCTATTTCACAGAAGACCAACAAGATGTGGCTAAGTTTTCACAGTTTCTGAAAACTTTTTCTTCACATTACTCCAGTTCCCACAGTGGATTATCAGAGATATATTAATTAACCAAAGAATTTTCATACTTTGTTGGAGTGCCTTTAATTTGCCTCAATCAAAATGCATTCTTACCTTGTTAAAGTATTAAGATGTAGCATTTTATTTCTTAAGTTGCATGGGTTGGATTAATTTTATTGACTTAATCAATTGACCCTATTCTTACATATTTTTGTTAGTTCTCTATATGCGATGAAGTTGATGTAATCTCTCTGCTAATATTTTATTTAAAATTTTTGCATCTATATTCAATAGAGAAATTGTTCTATAATTTTCTTGCTCTGGACTCTTCCCAGTTTAGGTATCAGTACTATATATGTAACACAAAAAGAATTTGGTAGAATGTATTCTTCACTTATTTTCCCCAAATAGTTCATATAGTATTGGAATTAATTGTTCTTTAAATGTTTGATAGAATTCACTTGTAAATCCATCTGACCTTGGAGAGTTTTTCTTAGGGAGTCCAATGATGGTTTGTTTAATTCTTTTTTTGAAATGAGATTAATTATTTTATTTCCTCTTCTGTTAGCCTGGGCAATTTATAGTTTTGTAAATATTCATTCATTTCAGTAATACTGTCAAATTTATTGGCATACATTTGGGGAAAATAGCTCCTAATTATTGTTTTGATTTCCTTTTCATGGGTGGTGAGTTTATCCTTTTCATTTTTGATACTGGTCATTTGGTTTTCTTCTTTCTTTTTTAAAAATAAAATTAAACAAAAGTTTATCTATTTTTTTCATAAAACCAGCTCTTGGTTTTCTTTACTAGCTTAATAGTTTTCTTAATTTCAATTTTCTTAATCTGTCTTTTGGTTTTCAGTATTTTTGTTTTGCTATTTAATTAGGGATTTTTAATTTGTTCTTTTTTTATATCTCTTTTAGTTGCATGTCCAGTTCATTGATCTCCTCTTTCTCTACTTTATTCATGTAAGCATTCAAAGATATAAAACTTTCCCTAGAAACCGCTTTTGCTGCATGCCATAAGTTTTTGTATGTTGTCTCATTATTGTCATTCTCTTGGATGAAGTAATTGATTGTTTCTATGATTTGTTGTTTGACCTACTCATTCTTTATGATTAGATTATTTAGTTTCCAATGAATGAAGTCTATCTTTCTAAGGCCCTTTATTACATGTATTTTTTTTTTTTTGCGTCATGATTTGAAAAGGTTGCATCTGCCTTTCTGCATTAAATTGTGATGTTTTTATGCCCTAATAGGTGGTCATTTTTTGTGTAGGTGCCACGCTGAGAAAAAGGTATATTCCTTTCTATCCCAATCAATTTTCTCCAGAAGTCTACCATATTAAACTTTTCTAAAATTCTATTCACTTCCTTAATTTCTTTCTTGTTTATTTTGTGGTTGGATTTATTTAGTTCTGAGAGGGAGAGGTTGAGGTCCTGTACTAGTATGGTTTTGTTATCTATTTCTCCCTTAACTTTTCCTTTAAGAATTTGGATTCTATACCAATTTGTACATATATATTTAGTAATGATATTACTTCATTGTCTATGGTACCTTTAAACAGGATGTACTTTCCTTCCTTATCTCTTTTAATTAGATTTATTTTTGCTTTTGCTTTGTTTGAGATCAGGATTGCTACCCCTACTTTTTTTTTTTACTTCAGCTGAAGCATAATGTTTTCTGCTCCAGCTTTTTACCTTTACCCTGTGTGTATCCCTCTGTTTTAAATGTGTTTCTTGTAAACAACATCTTGTAAGATTATGGTTTTGAATCCATTCTGCTCTTCACTTCTGTTGTATGGGAGAGTTCATCCCATTCACATTCACAGTTATGATTACTATCTGTGACTTTCTCTCCATCCAATTCCCCGTTTATGCTTTTCTTTCTCCCTTCTTCCTTTCCCTCCTCACTAGAGTTTTGCTTTTGCTCACTAACTCTTTCAATCTAACCTCCCTTTCCTCCTCCCCTCCCTTTTCTTTCCTCTTTCCCATTTTACTGCCTAAGTTAGGGTAAGCTAGATTTCTATATCTAGCTGAGTATGTTATTCACTCTTTGAGCCAAATCTGAAGAGAGGAAAATTCAAACATTGTTCATCTCCCTCCCTTCTTTCCCTCTACTGTAAAGTGGGTCTTTGTGCCTTTTCATATGATGTAATTTACCCTTTTCTGCTTCCTCCTTTCCTCTTCTCCCAGTATAATCCCTTTCCACCATTTAAATAGCTTTTTATCATCACATCAAAGTCACCTTAAACTCACCCCCTCTGTCAATAAGGATATAGTTCTCAAGAGCTATAAGTATCATATTACCATGTAGGGCTATAAACTGTTTGCCCTTATTGAATAGACTGTTTTTTTTTTCCCTTTCCTGTTTTCCTTCTTATGTCTCTCTTGAGTCTTGTATTTGAATATCACATTTTTTGTTAAGCTCTCGTCTTTTCATCAGGAAAGTCTGGAAGTCCCCTATTTCATTGAATACACATCTCCTTCCCAAAAGATTATGCTCAATTTTGCTGGGTAGTTGATTTTTGATTGCAATCCAGCCTCCTTCGCCTTATTGAATATCATATTCCAAGCCCTTTGATCTTTTGATGTAGAAGCTGTAATATCCTGTGTGATCCTGACTATGTTTCCATATTATCTGAATGGTTTCTTTTTGGATACTTGCAGTATTTTCCCCTTTACCTGATAATTTTGGAATTTGATTGTGATACTCCTTAGTGTTTTCAATTTGGGAGCTCTTTCAGGGGGTGATTGGTGGATTCTTTCAATGACTCTTTTACCCCCTGGTTCTAGGAACTCCAGGCAGTTTTCCTTGATGATTTCTTGAAAGATGCTGTTCAGGCTTTTCTTTTGATTATAGTTTTCAGGTAGACCAATAATTCTTAAATTATCTCTCTTGGATCTATTTTCCAGGTCAGTTTTTTTTTATAGTGAGGCATTTTACATTTTCTTCTAGTTTTTCATTCTTTTGATTTTGTTTCATTAATTCTTGATGTCTCATAGAGTTATTGCTTCCACTTGCCCAATTCTAATTTTTAACAAATTGTTTTCTTCGGTTAGCTTTTGTACCTCCTTTTCCATTTGGCCAATTTTACTTTTTAGGGAGCTGTTTCCTTCAGTGTACTTTTTGCCCCATTTTGTCAATTGTGCTATTAAAGGAATTGTTCAATTTTTTTCTACCTCTCTTATTAGACTCTTGAAATCCTTCTTGAGCTCTTCCAATATATTGAAAATGTTGTCCTTTCCTGAATTTGTGCTTTCATCTTCCCTGTCACCAAGATACTTCTCTATGGTCATTGTTTTTCTTTGTTGCATTTTGCCCATGTTATTTGTCTTTTTTTCTGACTTTTAAAGTTGATCTCTGCTTCTGGGGCACAGGAGGCACTGTCCCAGCCTTCTTGGGTTGGGGGACTGGGCCTGGCTACTGGTTTTGTGGTCTGGGGACTCAGGTGCTGGCAGCTGGAGGCTGGTAGCTTATCTGGTGCTGAGCTGGAGCTGGTGGTGATGGCTGGTGCATGCCTGGGGTTGGCATTTGTTGCTCCACCACCCTGGGGCTCAGGATCTTCTGTTGATTTGCTGAGGTGGGGCTTGCTGCCAGCTTGCTGGGATGTTTCCCATCATGTACTGGCCTCTTTTAGCCATAACTTTCTCTTAATCCTCCCCTAGCCTCTTAAGCTAAAACACTGCTATACCTTATTTCTGCTGCTGTATCAGCAATGCAATATTCATAATCCTTACGGCAACTATAAATATACTGATGTGGTTATTAATCACAAAATATACCAGGCTCTCTACATGGGGGATAAAGCTAGAACATTTATTAAAATATCAGAAAACTGAGTCCCAAAATGAGAAAGTCAAAGCCATCACAGTAGTTGCAAAATTGGCACACATAGTTAACATAGTAAGAACCCACATCCTCAAGCCTTTAAAACAGAGCAGACTACCTCAGGCAAAGGTAGTCTGCTTTCCCTACTCACAGCAACTACTCAGAGTCCAGGAAGCATGCTCCCAGCAGCTGCAGCCCCCTGCAGTTCTGGTCCCTGGCAGTTCTCAGCAGAAATTCTGGCTGGCTCAAAAAAAAGGGGGGTTCATGCCTCTACCTCCACCTCGGCTGCTACTGCTACCGCTGCTGCTGCCTCTGCTGGCTGCTGTTGCTGCTGCTTCCAGTCACTGCAAGAACTCTAGCTTGGCTTCTTCTTTCTCTTGCTCCACCCCTTCCTGCTATGTCAGCAAGTCCAACGGGGCATGGAAGATCTTTAAATCCCATAACCCTTACATTTGGCCCCAACATCTTTCATATCCCTTACTTGGCAAAAACCCATTAGGAATAATGGGTGTCAACAGAATTTCACAACAATATAACAAGGATAGAACACAATAAACACAGAAAACAATATTTTAGGGTGGGGCTTGAGCACAAGTTCCCCAATATCCCCCCCCAAACAAATGGGGCCCCAAAATCTTGGGGTAAGGGGCAAAGGTCTCTTTTTCCATGGCTACTTGCTGCTGAAATCAGACATAGAGCGGTCCCTGTCCCAAGGGGTCCCATTTGAGAGGTCATTTCTTAAGATGCTTGATGCCAGGTCCAAAGGTGACACATCACAGTCGCAGATAGGGGGTGACATCCAGCTTAAGCTATCAGGCATCTACAGGTGGAGGGTACCAAGCCTGTGAAAACAAATCTAGCAAACAAGGTGAATAGACAAAAAGCCAAGAAGAAGCAAAGAGGCAATAACCAGACTATTGTAGCCTCACTCACAGTAGAATATATGAGTTAAGGGTACAATTTTGTACTCATCTTCTCCAGAATAAACAATAGTTACAGTGTTATTCCTCCCATGTGCTATAATCTCTGCAGCCTTTGGAACATAATCTGGCTTCTGTTTCACCCATACTTTAGCTCCCAATTTTATTCTATCAGTAGAACTAAATCCTTCAGTTCCTCCGACAGCTATTTTGGAAGGAGGGTCAGTTTTTACAAGTGGTATTGTTTTACAAGGACCGATAATCACTTGAACTATCCTATCATTTTTGTGAATCTCTATGGGCCCTTCACCTAAATTATGGAATGTTACAACAATATCTCCTTGATAATTAGAATCTATTACTCCAGCCAATACATGTATTCCTTGAACTGCTAATCCTGATTTGGGTAAAATCTGCCCCAAGTGATTTTTAGGGATTCTTATGCATATCCCAGTGGATATTTTTCTTATTTCTTTTCTGTCCAATGAAAAGTCCTTTAAACAATGTAAATCATACCCCACTGAACCAGGTGCTGGGACATCTGGCCTCAAAGTCCAGTACTCAATATTTGGGATCTTATGTATTTGTTGTTTTCTAATTTGCAGATTTGGGGTCATCCTTCTGGCTAGAGGTGTACTTCCTCCCAATGGTCTATTATTCAAATTACATAAAGCTATGAACAAATTATCCTTCCAATGTTGATATGAATTATTGGAACTTAACTTCCTTAACTGTCCTTTCATTAATCCATTCATTTTTTCAATTAACCCAGATGCTTCTGGATAATATGGAATATGATATATCCATTCTATATTGTTTAATATACAATACTTCTTCATTTCATTGCCTTTGAAATGTGACCCATTGTCACTTTGAATCTGCATTGGAGTTCCATAATATAGACTTAGGAGATCTAGAGTTTTACAAGTGTTTTCTGGGTTGCATTCTTATAAGGACAAGCCACTAGTATACCTGAATAGGTGTCAACACAAGTACATATAAATCTGCATCCTTTATTCAGTGGTAGTGGACCAATATAATCTATTTGCCAGATTTGGGCTGGGACTTTTCCTCTTGCTATCTCTCCAGTTATTACCCAAGGAACAGTTCACTCCTTTTCCAATGGACATATATGACATTCTTCTGCTATCTATTTTAACAGTGAATGAGAGATACTAATATCTCAATCTTGCACCCACTGGTGTGTGGCCTGGACCCCCAAATGGCCTGCTATTTGGTGGACCCATTTTGCTAATACCAGATCATCAGTTGTTGTCAAAGTAGGGACAATATGTTCAGTAGCAATCTTTGCCAGTCAATCAGCATGAGCATTGTATTCACGTTCTGGGGTGGTGAGGGCCATGTGAGCATCTACATGAAAAACTGACATGTCAATGACCAAAGACATGTTCCAAATATCTTCCCATAATTCTTTGCCCTAGACTTGTTTGCCATGAATTTCCCAATTTTGATTTTTCCACATGGACATCCATGTAGCTAACCCATTAGCTACCGCCCATGAATCAGTGAATATATGACACTATCCTCCTTTTTCTATTTTGATGACTTGATGTACTGCCATAAGTTCAGCATATTGACTACTTCCACCTATCCCAGTACTTTTCAAAGTCCTTCTAGTACATGGGTTATAGGCCACTGCTTTCCAATGTCTTTTTTGGCCCAAATATTTTGCTGTCCCATCAGTAAACCATGCATGTCTCTTTTGTTCTTCAGTTAATCCATTGTATCCCTCATTCCATTTTACAGAGGAATGTACCAACTGTTGCTTTGGCTCAGGGGGTGTGTCATTCCTCTCAATTTCTATGTTTGCTACAGATTCATGTAGAGCAGAGACTCTGCTTTTGCCTGTTTTTGCACTATTTTGAATATACCACTTCCATTTGATTATACTAGCCTCTTGGGCATGTCCAATTCTGTGAGAAGCTGGGGTACTCATTACCTGGGTCATAATTGGGATTCCAGGTCTTAATATCACTTCATGGCTCAGAGTCAGTTGTTCAGTCTCCACCAAAGCCCAAAATGCGTCTAACAACTGCTTTTCAAAAGGTGTATACTGGACTCCAGATGAAGGGAGTTTCCTACACCAAAATCCCAAGGGCACATTTCGGCTTTGTTGTTTTTGCCATAAGCTCCAGTTTGCATAATCATCTTGTACAGTCACTTATAATTCCACGGGACCATTTTGCATGGGCCACAAATCTAGGGCCAATTGTATGGCAGCCTTGGCTTCTTCAAAAGCTTTACTCTGCTCAAGTCCCCAATCGAATTCATATTTCTTCCGAGTGACTCTATATAAAGGTTTCAAAATCTGTCCCAAATGTGGAATGTGGTGCCTCCTGCATCCAAACAATCCTATGAACTTTTGGGCCTCCTTCTTATTGGTAGGGGTAGGAAAATCCTCAATCTTTGTAATAATCTCTCGTAGCCCCTTGTTCCATAGTATACCCCAAAATTTTACATTTTGAGCTGGTCCTTTAACCTTTGCAGGGTTAATTTCCCACCCTTTACTTTTCATATGGTCAATTAGAAGGGTCAAACTCCTTTCCACTTCTTTTGCATCTTTTCCCTGTATTATGATATCATCAATGTAGTGGGTAAGCTGTACACCATGTAGCTTTAATTCATCTGACTGTTCGGTCACAATCTTGTGACAAATAGTGGGACTATGTATGTACCCTTGTGGCAAGTGGGTGAAAGTATATTGTCTACCCTGACAAGTGAAAGCAAACTGGTCCCATTGTTTAGGGTCTATTGGAATGGTGAAGAAGGCATTTCCAAGCCAATAACTGCATAACAAGTCCCATCATATGTCTGTATCCTTTCTATTAAGGTGATGGTATCTGGAACAGCAGCATACAAAGGAGGAGCCACCTTATTCAACTGTCTATAATCCACGGTCATTCTCCATGTCCCATCTGATTTTCTTACTGGCCAGGCAGGATTATTCCATCTTGTGGATTTAGGGACTAACACTCCTGCTTCAACATATTCTTTCTTAGTAGTGGTAATTTCATCTTGCCCACCTGTCACACAATACTATTTTAAAGTAATTACTTCAGAAGTTTCAGGTAAAGTGATTGGGTCCATTTTTATTTTTCCCACTAAAACTGTATTAATTCCTATCTTCCTTACAACGGATTGGTATCTTCCTTCAGGTAAATTCAGAGTCATTCCTCTCAATATATCTATTCCAATGATGTATTCAGGAATGGGTACAACAACCACAGTATATTCTTTCTTAGGTAACTGCCCAATTTTTAAAAAATGCTTTATTAACTTCTGATTTACATCATTCATTTCCACCAGATTTTGAATTAAAAATTTCCTCCCCATTTTTCCCCTACCCACCGCCCCAGAATAGCAGTCCCACAGGATATCCCCTCCTCCAATTGGCTCTCTCCCATATTTTTTCCCATCCCAGTGGATCTCTATGCCCCAGCACCTGTATATCTTATTTTCCAATTACATGTAAAATAGTATTAATCATAGTACATATATTTGAGCATTTGATTTTAAAACTTTGAATTCCAGATTCATTCCCTTCCTTCCTTGTCACCCACTCTTACTGGGAAGATAAGCAGTTCAGTATAGGTTGTTAATGTGCAGCTAATGCAAAACAATAACATAGTAGATATATGTAAAAGACTGACTATATTTCCCTCCCTCCTATCCCACCTCCCACTTGTTCTGTTCTCTACTTTGATCCCATCCCTTTGCAAAACTGGGTGCTTCCAACTTCCCTCCCCCCCAGGCTATTCCTTCCATCATATGCCCTCTCATCCCCTTCCCCCCCTACTCTCCTGGAGAGTGAAATACCCTATTTAGTGTGTATTTCATTCCCTCCTTAAGCCAAATTCAATGGGAATAAGGTTGACCCATTCCCTTTTGCCTTCCTATTCTTTCCCTCCATTGTAACCATTTCCCTTGCCTCTTCTGTATGAGATGGTTTACCCCATTCTGTTTCTCCCCATCTCCTCTCATTATATTCCTCTCTCACCTCTTAATTTCACCTTTTAAGTATCATCCCTTCTTGTTAAATTGGTCCTGTGCCTTCTATCTATATATACCTGTAAACATATATACACACATTTACATATGTATCCATATGCCCATATGCCTTCATATATAGACACACACACAAACACACACACACACACACACACACACACACACATATATATATATATATATTCCTTTCAACTATTGAGAAAATTTTCATAAGTTACAATTATTGTTTTTCCATGTAGGAATGTTAATAGTTCAACTTTGATAAGTTCCTTATGATTTCTTTTCCCTGTTTACCTTCTCATGCTTCTCTTGCTTCTTGTATCTGAATGTCAAATTTTCTATTCAACTCTGGTTTTTCAGCAAGAGTCCTTTAAAGTCCTCTATTCCACTGAATGACCATATTTTCCCCTGAAACGTGATACTCAGTTTTGCTGGGTAAGTCACTCTTGATTTTAATCCTAGCTCCTTTGACCTCTGGAATATCATATTCCAAGCCCTTCGATCCCTCAGTGTAGAAGCTGCCAGATCCTGGGTTATGCTGATTGTGTTTCCAAAATATTCAAATTGTTTCTTCCTGGCTGCTTGTAAAATTCTCTCCTTAATTTGGGAATTCTGGAACCTGGCTATAATATTCCTAGGAGTTTTCTTTTAGGGATCCTTTTCAGGAAGTAATTGGTGGATTCTTTCAACCTCTATTTTGCCCTCTGGTACCAAGATATCAGGGCAGTTTTCTTTGAGAACTTGCTGGAGGATGATTTCTAGGTTCTTACTTTGATCATGGCTTTCAGCAAGTCCAATAATTTTTAAATCATCCCTCCTGGCTCTATTTTCCGGGTCAGTGGTTTTTCCCATGAGATATTTCACATTGCCTTCTATTCTTTCATTTGTTTGGATCTGTTTTACAGTATCTTGATTTTTCATAAAGTCATTAGCTTCCATTTGCTCCAATCTAATTCTGAAGCAATGATTCTCCTCAGTGAGCTTGTGAGATTCTTTTTCCATCTGGCAAATTCAGCTTTTTAAGGCATTCTTCTCCTCATTGACTTTTTGAGCCTCCTTTGCCATTTGAGTCAGTGTGTTTTTTAAGTATTATTTTCCTCACTCAGGCTGTTGACTCTCATTTCATAATTTTCTTGCATTGTTCTCATTTCTCTTCCCAATTTTTCCTCCACTTCTCTTATCTGCTTCTTAAGGTCCTCTATGGCCTGTAACCAGCTCATATTTTCCTTTGAAGCTTTTGGTGCAGGTGTTCTGACTTCACTGTCTTCCTCCTGTTCCATGCCTTTCTCCTTCTTTTCCCCAAAATAGGAGTGTAATGTTGGAATCTTCTGTCTGCTTTGTTTCCTTTACCTGGTCATGTCGCCCCTCAGTCACTTGACCCCTGGGCTCTTCGCCACAGTAGGACTCCACCACCAGACAGGGGAGCTTTCATCCCAAATGCTGTGGTTTTCTCAGCTGCTGGAGGTATTAGATGGGTGCCTTCTCTGAGGTCTCCACATGCTCTGGCAATCTGGACACACACCCCAGGACCTTCACCCTAGACTGCAATCCACATCCAAGAAGGTTAAAGCAACAGCAATTACCTCTCAGACTGGGCTTGGTCCCCATACACTCTGTAGGCCAGAAGCTGAAACTGCCACGTGGTGCTGGCTGGCTGTGCCGGTGACTCAGCGGCTTCTTGCCCAGGGGTAAAAGCCATGCACTCCCACTTACTGGTCCAAAGTCCAGACTGCACTGACCTCCCACTTTGTCCTTTGCATCTATGTGTTGATAAATTTGGAAACAACCACAGCTGTTGGTGATCTGGGGTCCCTCCTGCCGGTGGCTGGTCAGGCCCGCCCTGGGGCTAAATCCTTGGTGTGGGGCTGGTCTTGGCTTGGCTCCCAGAGAACTGCGCTGCATTCTTGCTGGCCTGCTGGGCTGCTGGGCTGTCCTCAGTGGGAGGTTAGCTTCTCTTGTCATTTTGTGAGTTCTGCAGCTTCAAAGTTTGTTTAGAGTCCCTTTTTTACATGGATTGGGGAAGGTGGAAGCTGGAGTTGCGGGGAGGTCGTGTTCTTGTCCGCCATCTTGGCTCCTCCAACTGCCCAATTTTCATTGTTATTTTAACTTGTCTGGCTGACATTTCAGCCCCTCCTAGACCTGTGATGGTAATAGGAGTTCCATGTTTAAACTTATCAGGGTTTCCATAGATAAGTATGGCCTCAGCCCCAGTATTGAGCAATTCCCTAATTATAGTAGTTGATCCATTCTTCCAATATATTGATAATATGGGGTCTGCAATCTCCTCTGTATATTTCTTTAGTCTGGTTTGGGGCTCGGCCTATTTCCTATTCTCCCTGAAGGTGGAGCAAACTTGGATACAAAGATTCAGATTCAGGAGTTCCTGCTTCCCTATTTATTCTAATGTTGAGTACCTTTTCTTGGTACATCTTATGCAGCTCTTCAGTTGGAATACCATCTATTCTTCTACAATCCACCCCTGCTCTCAATAGAGCAGTAAACAGTTCCCTTCTTGTTGGTCTATTTTGTCTCTGAATCCTCTGGCTGTTTACTTTTCTCTCTCCAGGAAATTTATCTTCTCCCCATCCCCCTAGGTCACTTAATTGTGAAATCTTATCCAGCACCTCTGAAAGAGGGTGCCCTATTTCTCCAATTAATAGAGTCAGAATTAGGTACTTATAAACAGGAGGAGCCATCTTCACTATGATATTTCTATGAGGAACTCCTATGGGGGTATCCAACCATGATAGTAGTTTTCATTACCTCCTCCTTTAGCTTTCTCATACAATCTGTAAGTGAGTACCAGGGTCTGTCTCCATCAGGCCACATAGAGTCAGTAGGATATTGCTTATTGCTTTCTGTATCCCTCTGCAGCTAAAGCTAACAGATTAGTTCTGTTGATGCCTCCTCGCATGTGGTGATCCCTAAAAGCTTGGTGTACAAAAGGATTCTGACTGAGAGTTATGAATTTTAAGCAATCCACACTGTCCAGTGTTATTCCTCTGGCACCTTCATCAGTGATTCTTACTATCCAAGACACTAAAGACTCTCCTATTCTTTGGGTGAATCTACTCAGTTTATCAGTAATCTCCTCTTGAGTGAAATCCTCAATTATCTCCCTGGACTCTGTTTGACCCTGGAGGTTCTCCTGTCTTCTTCTTCATATGGGGAGAGCTTCTACATTAGAAGACTCCTCATCTAACCTTGCTCCATTCTCCTCACACACATTCTCCTGGCAGCTGTTGGGGCAACTCTGCTCAGCCTGTACAAAAGCTGCATGCACATTCCTTCTGGTAGTTTTTTACTTCCTTTTTAGCTACATGAACAGAAGCTTGTTCCTGGATCACCTGAGTCCCTCCAGTTTGCTCTTCTGAATGCTGTGACACAGAAGAATCCTCAGGCAAACCAGCTGACTCCCTAGCCATCCAAGCTCTTTTCTCCAGCAGCTTATCCCTACTTTTACACATAAGGTGATAACTTATTAGCAGGACCCAGCCTCTCCTGCACACTCCTGCCAGTTCTTTGCCTGGTTCTATGGGTATTCCTTGCAAACATCTTTACAAATCTCCAGGTTCTCCCTCTTTTAGCCTTGGTTCCCAGTTTTCACAGAGCCCTGTGCTTTTGGCCCATTCTCTGGCTAGAGAGGAATAAAGCAAATCCTCCCATCCTGGGATAGCCATTTCTCCCTCTAAGGCCCCCCTGCTTCCAAATAGAGGCCTGCCATTTTGTGATCCCATCCTCGTAGCCAAATGTATCATCAATGTAATACTCACAATGCCTACGGCAACTATAAATATGCTGATGTGGTTATTAATCACAAAATATACTAGGCTCTCTACATGGGGGATAAAGCTAGAACATTTACTAAAATAGCAGAAAACTAAGTCCCAAAACCAGAAAGTCAAAGTCATCACAGCAGTTGCAAAATTGGCACACGTAGTTAATGTAGAAAACAGCCACATTCTCAAGCCTTTAAAACAGAACAGGCTACCTCAGGCAAAGGTCCTCCTCTCCCCACTCACAGCAACTACTCAGGGTCCAGGAAGTGTGCTCCCAGCAGTTCCGCCCTCCCTCCCCCCCACACACACACACAGTTCTGGGCCTCAGCAGAAATTCTGGTTGGCTCAAAAAGAAGGGTGTTCCCACCACCTCCTCAACGGCTACTGCTGCCGCTGCCTCTTCTTGCTGCTGTTGCTGCTGCTGCCAGTCACTGCAGGAACTCTAGCTTGGCTTCTGCTTCTTCTTGCCCCACCCCTTCCTGCTATGTCAGCAAGTCCAATGGGGCATGGAAGATCTTTAAATCCCATAACCTTTACACTGCCTCTACTATTTCAGGATTTTTCCTGGGGCAATATTATCTGAGTTTTTCAAGGTGAATAAGGAAGGGTGAGAGTAGCTTACAGCTTACTCTGTCATCTAGGTTCCTGGAAGTCTAAATAGGTGACTTTCACCCATTCTATCTGTGGTCTAATAGCTCCAGGAGCAGCTGCTGCCACTTCTGCTGCTGCCAATATTCAGTTACTCCCAAGGCCTGCTCTGGTTTGTTGAAACTGGGGCTGTATTGGCATGCCTTGCACTGAACTGTGCTTCTCTCTCACCCAATTCCAACAGACCTCTCCTGATGACCTCCTCAGTTGTCTCTGATGTCTGTGGGCTGAGGTGTCTGGAAATGGCCACTGCTGCCAGCCTAATAGGTTGATTCTTAAATGCTTTTATGTATCTTGTGGTTATCTTGAGTGAGATTACTTTTTTGTTTCTTCTTAGATTTTGTTGTTATTAAATATATATCCTGTTGATTTCAGGGGATTGATTTTATAACTTGCAATGTTGCTGAAGTAATTGTCTCAATTAGATTCTTTGACTATTTCCTAGATTTTTCTAAGTAAACCATCATGCCATCAATAAATAGGAGATAGTTTTGTTTCCTCTATTTATGCTTTTGTTTTTTTTTTCATTTTTTATGCCTATTGCTAGTATTTCTAGAACAATATAAAATAACATTCTGGGAATTAGGAATACTTGGTTTTCTCATATTTATTGAGAAAGTGTCTAATGTCTTCTCATTGTATATGATACTTGCTTTTGTTTGTAGATACTTTTTATGACATTAAGAAAGATCCCTCTATGTAGGGTTAGTGTTCTTTGTAGGGCTTTTTAAAGCACAAATGAATGTTGTACTTTGTCAAAAAGATTTTTTATGTGTTTATGGAGATAAATACTTGAATTTGAAAATTTGTGTTTTGATTATGTTGATTTTTCTAAGGTTGAACCATACTTGCATGCCTGGTATAAAATCAATCTATTTAAAAATAGATTTTTTGAATAAATTGCTATAGTCTAGTTTTATGGTGTGATTTTTAATATTTAAGTCACATATTCATTTTGTATTTATTTTGCAATAAAGTGTAAAAAGTTGATTTGAGCATAATTACACTTTTATTTATTGGAAAAGCTTCTGCCATTTCCTCATTGCATATAATGCAATCTTTAGATTTTATATAGATACTTGTATCAGATTGGAAAAAACCCTCCTGTAATAATGTTTTGTAAGTTCAATAAAATATAAATCAATGTTGTATTTTTGAAAATGATTTTTTTTCTGGAACCAAGATGGCAGAGTAGAGGGAGCATTGCAACCAAACTCTTCCAACATTCACCTTCAAATAACTTTAAAATAATGCATCAAATAAAATTCTGGAGTGGCACAACCAACAAAATGTTAGGATGAGACATTTTTTTCTAGCCCAAGACAATTTAGGAGGTCAGGAGAGGTCTGTGACACTGATAGAGGTTGATCTGTGTTATGGGAATGGGAATCTGAAGTTCTTCCCTGCCCCTTGACCCTTTGATAGACTTAAATGACTCTGAGAACCTTCCCTGATTTGAAAATACACTCTGCCCCCTAATGGGCTGAATGTAGTTACATGGAGCCTATGGAGGGAGGCTTATTTTTCAGGAATGCCTGTGCCTTGATACTTTGTGATTGGGCACTGAGTCAAGAGATCCAGGAGAAGCCTATATATACCTGGATGTGAGGTTTTGCTTTGGGGCTTACTTTGGGAAGAATTGTGTGATTTGGCTAGATGAAAATCTGGGCAGCTATTGAGCATGCCCATCTTTGAAAACCCAGATTTTGGTGCTTCCCTCTCTGATAACTGACGAGGTATGAATGTAATGGTCAGACAGTGGGAAGTCCTGTATACTGATCTGTTTCTCTGTCTGCTTGTAACTTCTGTTTGTATTCTCTGAAGTTCAAGGTGCTGACTTTTCCCCCTGAACTAGGTAAAATGATATATATTTGATTGATTAAAGATTGTTAACCCATTTTGAGTTGCTTTCCTTTAGAAAAGCAGATTTAAGAACCTGTGTTGGCAGCCACCTTGGCTATGCTAGGGTGCTTGCTGCTACGATCTGTAGTGCAGAACAGTGGCAACACCAGTTATGGGTGTTTGTGTCAACAGCAATAGCAGAAGTATTGGGAGCATTTGCCACTGAAAGATGTTAAAGGAATTGGACTGGTCAGAGGGAAAGTAGAGAAGACCTCTTTTCTGGCTCTGGGCTTAGGACCAGGTGCTAAATGTCAATTACATTTTCCATGATGCAGTTCTCAGTTCCAGGGTAGAGAGGAGCACTTATGGTCACAAGGGAGCTGGAATCCTTCCTGGGTAAGGACCAGAAAGCAGACTAGGAGAGCAATAACCACATGTTTCTCCAGATCACACCAACTGGGAAGCATTGAAAACTTAAACACCCTCCAAACTAGCTGTGAAAACAGCAGGATGAATAGGCTTGAAGCTTGGGGGTAGTACTCCCCACCTCCACCTCCACTCCCAAAATGAACAGAGCCCAACTCTAATACAAAGTTCAAAGACAAAAAATAGTCTGGGAAAATGAGCAAACAACAACAATGCAAAAAGGAACCTGACCATAAAAATCTGCTACAGTGATAGGGAAACTCAGGACAAACTCAGAAGGCAATAATGAAAAAGCATCTACAAGAAGAGCTTCAAAAAAGATTGAATACAAATTCATCAAGAATGCTTAGAAAAGCTAAAGAATGAGATTTTAACAAGAATAACAAAATATTTTTAAAAATCATAATATAGGGGGGTGGAGTCAAGATGGCAGTGTAGAAACAGGACCTCTGTGCGGCTCCAGCTCCCACCACCTCAAATTCATGTAAAAGGGGACTCTAAACAAACTTTGGAGCTACAGAACCCACAAAATGACACAGAGAAGCTAACCTCCCACTGAGGACAGCCCGGTGGGCCAGCAGGAATAGGCCAGCTCAATGCTCTGGGAGTCAAGCCCAGTCCCACACCAAGGTTTTAGCCCTAGGGTGGGCCTGACCAACCACCAGCTGGAGGGACTCCAGATCACCAGCAGCTGTGGTTATCCAGAATTATCAACACATAGGTGCTAAGGACAAAGAGAGAGGTCAATGCAGTGTGGACTTTGGGACCTAGTAGTTGGGAGTACATCGGCTTTTGTCCCTGGGGCAAGATGCCACTGAGGGCTGCAGCTGTGCAGCCATTATGTGGCACCTTCAGCTCCTGGCCTGCAGATTGTAAGGGGACCAGGCAACCAGTCTGAGGGGTAATCACTCTTGCTTTAACCTAATTGGATCTGGATTGTGGTCTAGGGTGGAGGTCCTGGGGTGTGTGACCAGCTTGCCAGAGCATGCAGAGGCTTCATAGAGGGCACCCAACTAATACCTCAGGCAACTGAGAAAACCCCAGTGTTTGGAAAGACGCTCCCCAGTCTGGTGGCAGAGACCTACTATGGCAAAAAGCCCCAAAGTAAAGTAATTGAGTGGCAAAATGACCAGCCAAAGGAAGCAAACCAAGCAAAGCAATCCAACATTAGACTCCCATTTTGGGGACAAAAAGGATCAAAGCATGGAACAGGAGGAAGACAATGAAGTCAGAACTCCTGCATCAAAAGCTTCAGAGGAAAATACGACCTGGTTACAGGCCATAGAGGACCTTAAGAAGCAGATAAGAGAAGTGGAGGAAAAATTGGGAAGAGAAATGAGAATGATGCAAGAAAATTATGAAATGAGAGTCAACAGCCTGACTGAGGAAAATCATATCTTAAAAAATAGACTAACTCAAATGGCAAAAGAGGCTCAAAAAGGCAATGAGGAGAAGAATGCCTTAAAAAGTCGAATTTGCCAAATGGAAAAAGAATCTCAAAAGCTCACTGAGGAGAATCATTGTTTCAGAATTAGATTGGAGCAAATGGAAGCTAATGACTTTATGAGAAATCAAGATGCTGTTAAACAGATCCAAACAAACGAAAGAATAGAAGGCAATGTGAAATATCTCATGGGAAAAACCACTGACCCGGAAAATAGATCCAGGAGGGATGATTTAAAAATTATTGGACTACCTGAAAGCCATGACCAAAGTAAGAACCTAGAAATCATCCTCCAGCAAGTTCTCAAAGAAAACTGCCCTGATATCTTGGTACCAGAGGGCAAAATAGAGGTTGAAAGAATCCACCAATCACTTCCTGAAAAAGATCCCAAAAAGAGAACTCCTAGGAATATTATAGCCAGGTTCCAGAATTCCCACATTAAGGAGAGAATATTACAAGCAGCCAGGAAGAAACAATTTGAATATTGTGGAAACACAATCAGGACAACTCAGGATCTGGCAGCTTTTACACTGAAGGATCGAAGGGCTTGGAATATGATATTCCATAGGTCAAAGGAGCTGGGATTAAAACCAAGAGTCACCTACCCAGCAAAACTGAGTATCATGTTTTAGGGAAAATATGGTCATTCAGTGGAATAGAGGACTTTCAAGCATTCTTGCTGAAAAAATCAGAGTTGAATAGAAAATTTGACATTCAGATACAAGAAGCAAGAGAATCACGAGAAGGTTAAACAGGGAAAAGAAATCATAAGGAACAAAGTTGAACTATTAACATTCCTACATAGAAATACAATAATTGTAACTTATGAAACTTTTCTTAGTAGTTGAAGGGAATAGAAATATATATATATATGTATATATATTTCTATATATGAGGGTATATGGGCATATGAATACATATGTGAATGTGTGTATATATGTTTACAGGTATACGTACATAGAGTGCACAGGACCAATTTAGCAGGAAGGGATGATACTTAAAAGGTGAAATTAAGAGGTGAGAGAGGAATATAATGAGAGGAGATGGAGAGAGTCAGAATGGGGTAAACTATCTCATACAGAAGAGGCAAGGGAAAATGGTTACAATGGAGGGACGAATAGGAAGTCAAAAGGGAATGGGTCAACCTTATTCCCATTGAATTTGGCTTGAGGAGGGAATGAAGTACACACTGAATAGGGTATCTCACCCTCCAGGAGAGTAGGGGGGGGAAGGGGATGATAGAGGGGATGATGGAAAGGAGGGCAGGCTGGGGGGGAGGGAAGTTGTAAACACCCACTTTTGAAAAGGGATGGGATCAAAGTATAGAATAGAACAAGTGGGAGGTGGGATAGGAGGGAGGGAAATATAGTGAGACTTTGCAATATATCTACTATGTTATTGTTTTGCATTAGCCACATATGTACAACAGCAGCTGTGCTTATCTTCCCAGTAAGGGTGAGTGACAAGGGAGGAAGGGAATGAATCTGGAATTCAAAGTTTTAAAATCAAATATATATATATATATATATATATATATGTATAATTTATTATTATTATTATTATTACAAATACTATTTTACATGTAATTGGGAAATAAGATATACAGGCACTGGGGCACAGAGATCCACTAGAAGAGTCAAAAGGAGTATGGGAGAAAATATGGGAGAGAGCAGACTGGAGGAGGGGATATCCTGTGGGACTGCTATTTTGGGATGGTGGGTATGGGAAAAACAGGGAGAAAATCTGGCAAAATGAATGATGTAAATCAGAAATTAATAAAGCATTTGAAAATTAAAAAAAAAAGAGGCAATTGGTGGGATTGTTCAATTTCTAATTTACCCCCTCTGGTTCTAGAATATCAACATTTTCCTTGATAATTTCTTTACAGATGGTGGCTAGGTTCTTTTTTTTATCATGGCTTCCAAGTAGTCCAATAATTTTTAAATTGTCTTTCCTGCATCTATTTTTTGGTCGGTTGTTTTTCCAATGAGGTATTTTACATTGTCTTCTATTTTTCATTCTTTTGGAGGTGTTTTACATTATCTTGATTTCTCATAAAGTTATTAGTTTCCAGGGGCATCCAGGTAGCATAGCGAGTAAGAGCACCGGCCCCAGTGTTGGGTTGTCCTGGGGATTGAATCGGGCTTAGATACTTAACTCCACACCCAGAAATAACTGGCCGTGTAACCTTGAGCAAGTTACTTAACCCCAATTGCTTATTAAAAAAAAAGTTGTTAATTTCCATTTGCTCCATTCTAATTTTGAAGGAATTATTTTCTTCAGTGAGCTTTTGGACCTCCTTTTCCAGTTGGTAAGTTCTGCTTTTTTAGGCATTCTTGTTCTCATTGGCTTTTTGGACCTCTTGTCATTTGAGTTAGTCTATTTTTTTTTAAGCAATTGGGGTTAAGTAACTTGCTCAAGGTTACACGGCCAGTTAATTCTGGGTGTGGTGCTGAGTATCTGAGGCCGGATTTGATCCAGGTCATCCCGACACTGGAGCCAGTGCTCTTACTCGCTGAGCCACCTGGCCGCCCCTAAGCAATTGGGGTTAATTAATTTGCTCAAGGTTACACAGCCAGGTGTTTCTGGGTGGGTGCTAAGTGTCTGAGCCTGGGATTCGATCTCCAGGTCGTTCTGACACTGGAGCCAGTGCTCTTACTCGCTGTGCTACCTGGCCGCCCCTCTATTTTTAAGGTGTTATTTTCTTCAGTATGTTTTTTGGGTCACCTTTAGCACAAGCTATTGATTTGCTTTTCATGATTTCCTTTCATCACTCTTATTTCTCTTTCCAATTTTTCCTCTGCTTCAAGATCCTTTTTTAGCTCCTCCATGGCCTGTGACCAATTCCTATTTTTCTTTTGGATTTTGATGCAAGAGTTTTGACTTTATTGTCTTCTGATTTTATGATTTGCCCTTCTTTGTCACCAAAGAAAGATTCTATAGTTTGTTTTTTCCCTCGGTTTTCTCATTTCCCCCAGTCAATTACTTGACTTTTGAGCTCTTTGCAAAAGTACAACTCTGCTTCTAGAGTGGCAAGTGTTGTGTCCTAAATTTCTGGGGTTTTCACAGCTCCTGTAAGAGCTACTTCTAGGCACCTGTATATTTTCAGTTCTTCTAAGGTGATATGATCAAAGGAGAAGTGTTACTTCTCTCCTCTTCTGTGGTCTGGTTTGTGAATGACCACAGACTCTCTTTTCTGCCTCAGAACTATGAGGACGATTTCCTCTCCACAGCCACCACAAGTTCTGCTATGCCCCCACTCCTCCTGACCCTAGGACCACCATCCAAGACTGCAACTTAGATCTGAGCAGGGAAAAGCAAGAGAATCCTGCCTCAGTGCCAGAAAAGAGATCCCTGCAGTTGCCTTCTGATCAGCTCCATCATCTGTGGGCCTGGAACTCTGGAAGAAGCCACTTCTGCTATCGCTGCTGCTGCCACTATCACCACTGCCACAGCCACCAACTCTGCTGCCCTGGGGCTGGGGCTGTACCACACTCTTCTCTCACCCAGGTCCAACAAAGTTTACCCACTGACCTTTTATTTTGCCTTTGGCATTTGTGGCTTGAGGCATCTGGAAACCATCACAGCTGCCAATGATTTAGTCCCCTGAGGTCTACTCCAGTCTGATCTGTGCTGGTGCAGTGCTTATGCGACTGCACTCTGCTCCCAGCCCAGTGTGATACACCCTTCTTGTTGGCCTGCCAGGCTTTCTTCAGCTGGAGGTATGTTTCACTCTGTCATTTTGTGGGTTCTGTATCTCTGCAATTTGTTTAGAGTTATTTTTTACGGGTATTTGGAGGTGACTGGGGGACAAGTTCAAGTAAATTCCTGCTTTTTCTCTGCCATCTTGGTTTTGCCTTTTTTTTTATTTTTTTGCTTAATAGTATTTTATTGTTTTCCAATTATAGGTAAAGATAATTTCCAACATTTTCTTTTATGAGATTTGAGCTCCAAATTTTTTTTCTTTCTCCTCTCTTTCCCTTCTCCCTCCCTAAGACAGCAAACAATATGATATCGGTTATACACAGACAGTCATATCTAATATATTTTCAAATCAGTCATGTTGGAAAAGAAGAATCAGAACAAAAGTGAAAAACCACAAGAAAGAAAAAAATTAAAAAGAGAAAATACTATGGTTCCATCTGAATTCAGATTCCAGAGTTCTTTCTCTGGATGTGGATAGCATTTCCCATCATGAGTCTCTTGGAATTGTCTTAGATCATTGTACTGTAGAACTAAGTCTATCATAACTGATCATCACAAAATGTTGCTGTTACTGCATACAATGATCTCCTTCAGTCAGCACCAGTTCAGGTAATTCTTTCCAGGTTTTTTTCTGAAATCTGACTGATCACCATTTCTTTTTTTTTTTTTTTTAAGCAATTGGGGTTAAGTAACTTGCTCAAGGTTACACGGCCAGTTATTTCTGGGTGTGGTGCTAAGTATCAGAGCCCAGATTTGATCCCAGGTAATCCCAACTCTGGGGCTGGTGCTCTTACTCACTGTGCTACCTGGCTGTGCCTGATCACCATTTCTTATAGCACAATAGTATTCAATTACATTCATATACTACAATTTATTCATCCATTTCCCAACTGATGGGCATCCCCTCAATTTCCAATTCTTGGCCACCACAAAAAGAATTGATATAGATATTTTTATGCATGTGGGTCCTTTTTTGGATTTCATTATTGTTGCTTTTAGACACCAATGCTATTGATCTTTGCAGGTTTATTTTTATAACCCACAACTGTGCTGAAGCTATTGTCTCAATTAGTATCTTTATTGATTTTGTAGGATTTTCCAAGTATATCATGTCACCAGCAAATAGTATAGTTTTATCTCTTCTTTACCTACTTTTACTCTTTTAATTTCTTTCTCTAGATTTATTGCTGTTGATAGTATTTCCAGAAATATATTTTCTTACAGTGGGAAGAATGGGCAATTTATCCCTACTCTCTAGGTTTTCAATGTCCTTTCTAAAACGTAGAGCCCAGAACTGAACACAACTGTCTACATGTTGTCAAAATAAGTGGTTATTTCCTCCCCATCCTAGATACTATGCTTCTTTCAATGCAGGCTCTGATGTCATTATGCTTTTGTGGAAGTTATATGACAATATCAACTCATAATATCATTTTTAGTACATTAAAATCTCAGTCTTTTTTTTTCAGAAAATTGATAGCTATCTTCTTCCTATCTTGTATTTTTTGAAGTTCTTAAACTTTTTTTTTTGTAGTTTAGTTTTTATTTCATAATCATAAACTTAACTCTGTTGTCTAGTCAGACTTGTGGAAGGAAAAAGGAAGTGAAATCCAAAGAGAATTGCAGCAAGTGAGTACACAAGGATTACAGGGCATAAGAGAAGATGGGATTTGGGGGTGCTCTTTCCAGCTACAGAGGAATGGTTTGATGGTTAAGACAAAAAACAAAACAAAACAAAACAAAACAAAACAAAAACCTTATGAGAGCTGTGCACAGTCAGCGATAGTGATCTTGCTGGTCTTGCCATCCCGAGAACCGAAAAGCTCCATGGCTTCCACCTTTCACTTGGCCAAAGACAACATGCTTGCCATCCAACCAATCAGTCTTAGCAGTACAGATGAAAAACTGGGAGCCATTTGTGTTGGGTCCAGCATTTGCCATGGACAAGATGCCGGGACCAGTTTGCTTCACGATGAAGGTCTCATCAGCAAATTTCCCCCCATAGATAGACCTGCCACCAGTGCCATTATGGCATGTGAAGTCACCACCCTGGCACATGAACCCAGGAATGATTCTGTGGAAGCAGCATCCTTTGTAACCAAATCCCTTCTCTCCAGTGTTCAGAGCACGGAAGTTTTCTGCTGTCTTTGGAACCTTGTCTGCAAAGAGCTCGAAAGGAATCTGGCCCAGGGTTTCGTTATCGACGGCGATGTCAAAGTACACGTTAAGGTTGGCCATGGCCACAGATGCCAGGGCTGGGAGCGACCGCAGAGGAAGAGGTGGCGGGGATCGCCGTCTGGCGGACGGAACCAAGTCGAGGACTCCTGGTGGCGGTGTCTGCAAAGCCTTAAACTTTGAATATAAGACTTAATTTTATTTCTATTAAATTTCATCTTACTAGATTTAACCTGAGCTATTAACCCATCAAATTTTTATTTTCTATCATCCAGTATATTAGCTCTCCCTCTCAGTTTTATATCATCTGCAAATAAGCATGGCATCTGTGCCTTCAAGAAAGTAACTGATAAAATACTTAAAAATCACAGAAGTCAGCATAAATTCTAGGGAACCTTCTGATGGTTTCTTCCAAAACTGACATCTGACCAATTAGATCAGAGATTCTTTTAAAATTTTTTGCTTTTATTTTCAGCTCTGAATTCTCTTCCTCCCCAACCCCTTCCTCCACCCACTGAGAAGGCAAGAAATAATACACACACTTTCTCTCTCTCTCTCTCTCTCTCTCTCTCTCTC
>NW_027187419.1:21174049-21276663 GCF_028583685.1 Petaurus breviceps papuanus | reverse complement strand
TGTATATATATATATATATATTTTTTTTTCCCAAAAAAAAGCAAGAAAAAGAAGGGGAAAATTACTTCAATCTGAACTCTGAATTCATTAATTAGTTCACCATTTGGAGGTGGGTAGCATTTTACATAATGAGTCACTGGTTATGGTGCATCGTGGTATTGATCAGTTACTGTCTTTCACAGATGTTTATTTTTGCAATATTGCTGTTACTATATTTCTTGTTCTCTTCATTCTGCTCACTTCATTTGCATCAGTTCAAATAATGTTTTTTAGGTTTTCCTAAAATTATCCCCTTCATAATTTCTTATAATGCAATAGTGTTCCCACACATTCATATACCATAAGTTGTCCAGCCATTCCCTAATTGGTAGGCAAATATCAGTTTCAAATTCTTTGTCACAACAAAAAGAACTGCTATAAGTATTTTTCATGCATATGAATTTCCCCCCCTTTTAAAAACTCTTTGGTGGTATAAACACAGTATCAATACTGCTTAATAAAAGGGTATGCACATATAGACATTTGGGCATAGTTCCAAACTGTTCTCCAGAATGGTTGGATTAATTCACAACTCTACTAATGATGCATTAGTGTAACTATTTTCCCAAATCCCCTCTAGCATTTTAGACTAGGGATTCTTATGTGTTTTTTGTATTATGGACCCTTTTGGCAGCCTAACAAAGCTTATTGACCCCTACGAAGAATAATAGCTTGTTGCTATATTCATAATATAAGAAAATGGTAAATTTCAGTTAGTGGTTATAGAAAATCTAAATGATTTTTACATCCACATTTATGAACCCCTTGAAATTTATCTATAGAACCTCTGAGAGTTTGTAGACCACAGGTTAAGAATGCTTGAATTACAAATTTCAACCAGTTCCAGATTCACCTAACTTTACTATTCACTAACTATACACCATATCTTTCCAACTTGCCTATAAGAATAGCATAATAGACTTTGTCAAATGCTTTACTAATATTTAGGCATACTATAATAACAATAACAAGTATTCCCAGCTCAACCAGTCTAATAATCCTCCCCCCAAAAAGGGTAACATCTGAGTCTTGCAGAACATGCAATCTTATGATAGCACTGGAGATAGAAAAGAAGGAACAAATTCACTAGGACTCTCAGGGGAGAAAATGAACAGAACATGATGACTGATTGGATAGAATAGAAAAGAATTTGTCAAAGATAACCCTGAGGTTTCAAGCTGATGCAATTGAGAAAATGGTGGTTCCTTGAAAGAAATGAAATTAGCAAAGGGAACTGTTTCGGGGAAAAAAAATTCAGTTGTGGACATGTGGAATTTGAAATGATGGTAAAATATTAAGATGTCCATCAGGTACTTGGAATTAAATCTTGAACCTTAGTTGAAAGGTTAGGATTGGGAGATAGAAGTTTGAGAATTATATGTATAGTGCTAATAATTGAAACCAAGAAGATGAATGCATCCCCTGAGGAAATGTGTATAGAGAAATTTAAAAGAAAGCATTTCTTGAAACATTGCAAAATCAGTAGTAAACTTATTTGACTAGTATTTCAATTGTTTTGTGAAGAAATCATTTTGATAATGGCAGTGTTTAGGCAATAGTTTTTCATATGAAAGCCTGAAAAAAAGATAAACAACTGCATCCAATCTACATCACCACAGTTCTACTAACACACATCTATTCTGAAGAGGCAGGATTTTGATGCAACAGTGGAATAGTTCAATGTGTTTTATATATTTCCATTGGCAATAGTTACAGTGAGGTCAGTATAATTGTAATAAGATGAACTCATTACAATGTGCTTATCTTACAATTCACAACAAAGATTCCAGAAGATCATTACTCATTCATTTGACCCAGAATCCTATTTTGAAAGCTCTATGATTATACTTAGAAATAGTAATGATGAGACATTAAAATATTTGTCAGTTTATATACATGAATTTTTCCAAGAAGAACAATCTGTTGACCTTAATATTAAAAAATTTAAGTGGCTTCACTTTTTAGTTATCAGAGTCTTAACATTTTAAAGACAAACACAGTTGGGGAAAATCTTGCTTTTACATAAGTTATTTTAGTTTATGTTTGCTCATTGAAATATATCTAGTTGCTCCCTTTATTTCAGCATACTTTAGAAAGACTATTCATTATTTGTTTATATAAAACATTTGAAATCTGAGATCTTTCATTTGCTAATCACATCTCAAACATGTCTAATTTTATATTTATTAAAAAATCTGAAATTTCTTAGAAGGGTTTACTTTTATGCAAAGAATTTAGATGTATATTAGAAAAATCTCTTGTTTAATATCATTTATTCCCAAGGAATTAAGTAACATGTAGAAATTGTCCACATTTGTCACAGTAGCAAACAGTATGTATTCTGTCCTTTTTTGTAAAATAAGAAAGCTGAATTGGTTGATTTCCTAAACTACTTCCAAGTTCTAAAATGATTTAATTTTAGTTTCTATACATCAAATCTAATATGGTATTTCAATTAACAACTTTTTTTTGGCAACACAATACTTAAGATAGTATGGGAAATTTCATGAATGATACCAATGTAAATTTCACCAATTGTATGCAATTTCTTAGCATAATATCTTGTACTAGTGAATCCTGCTTGTCTAGCCTTGATTTAATTGTACTTTGTGCATAAGCAGTGACCTCACTTGGGTCATGAATCTCTGAATCAATAGAGCAAAAAGTACCACATTTGACCTTGCCATTAATGGCAAAAATCTTAGAAGTGCTGGATTATATTCCTTAATGAAACATGCTAATTTCTTTCTGAGGTAAATTCGCCTATCTTCATCTTTAAAACAAAATGAATAATAGATTACACATAAACCAAGTATTTTGAATGGTTTTTAGGCTTAAATGACTTAAAGATTGAATTGAGTATAATTTATGTGACTCAGTTTCGCTGAAATACAGGGTGGATTTATGATGCAGATTTAACTACATTCTCTCAAAGTTACAAATTGTGCCTGTAGAGTTTTATAGCTTTGTTTTTAAGGATGTAGAGTTTATAGAAATTGCATCAGTAATACAAAACATTATGAGCTTGAAGAATCTCAAATTACTGTTATGACTCTGTGCTCTGCTACCTAGCAATAATCAGATGTTGCAGCCTTTATTCAGGTAAAGATCACACTGAAGGAAGGCCTGCAGGATTTTACCTACTAGAATCCAGATGAATCAACAGTATGATATACCACCCAAAAAGACAATGACAGTCTTAGGCTGCATTAATAGAAGTCCAGTGTCTGCAATAATGGTCTAATTCTACTTGTCCTAACCAGATAGCATATGGAGTTTTGAGCATCCAATTTCAATAGTTGAGGTAGCAGCATTTATTAAATGACTACCACGTACCAGAAAGTGTGCTAAGCCACTGAAGATACAAAGCAAGGGTGGGGGGGGAAGTACCTGCTTTCAGGGGACTCATAGTCTAATGGAGAATACAACATGCAAACTGCTATGTACATATAAGATATATACTGGGTTGAAGGCAATCCTTAGTGGTAGGTATAAGATACTGAAAAGGTACAAAGGTGCCTGGTTATGAAGGGCTTTCAAAACCAGAGGATTTAATATATATCCCAGGGGTAATAAGGAGACATTGGAGTTTATTAAAGAAGGGGGTGATATGAACAATTTTCATTACATAAAATTTTAAGTTTGGAAAGATCAATTTGACAGATGAGTGGATGATGAACTAGAGTAGGAAGAGACTTGTGGCAAGAATAACCAGCAGGCTAGTATAGCAGTCCAGATGGGAGGTGATGAGGACTTAACATTATTCTTCCAAACTTCCCTATATCTGTTGAAGTCACCACCACCTTTATCGTTTCCCAGATTTGTAACATTAATTTTATATCTTCAGTTCTTCCTCATCCCATTATCTAATCAGATTCATGGTCACCTCTAGCCCTTACTGCTTCCATAACATCTATTGCATCCAACTCTTCTCTATCTAATCACAAGCAATCAGCCTTATTTTATACCCTTATAACCTCTTGGCTAGATTATTGCAATGTCCTTTTAATTAACTTCCTTGCCTCAGGTCTCTTCTGTGCTCTGCTCTACACATTGCTACCAAGTAGATTTTTCTAAGCATAGATTTGACCATGTCACTGCCCTCCTCAATGAACTGTACTGGCTCACTACTGCTTCTAATGCAACACATAAATTCCTCTGTTTAGTTCTTACAGCCCTTCACAACCTGGCCTTAACCTATCATTTCAACCTTATTGCATGTTCTGCCCTCCTCTCTCCCCCTGTATTTTGTGATGGAATCAGAAAACCCTTTTGTTAGTACATGGTAGTTCCACTTCCATCCCAATGTCTTTGCACTGGCTGCCCCCATTCTTTGAATACAATCCTTTTTCTTTCCTTCATAGACTGTTTCTTTTCCTTCCAGATGCAGCCCAAGTACCACTTTCAACATTAAACATTCCCTGATCTCCACAAATGATACTCTTCTCCCTGTCTTATATTTAAGTACCTTAAATTTATTTGTATTTAGTTTGCATAAACTTATAAATGAACTTTTATCTCCTCCATTAGAGGCTAAGATTCTTGAGAGTGGGAATTATTTAATTCTTTGTATGTGTATATAAATATATATGTATATGTCTATATCTTTATCACTGATATATATATATATATATTCACTGATTTTGAAAGCCCTTCCTAATTTAGCTCCTTCCTACCTTTTCAGTATCTTACACCTTACTCCCACTTAATCTGCAATACAAATACAGTGATACTGGCCTCCTTGCTATTCCTCAAACACAACATTCCTTCTCCCAATTCCAAGCATTTGCCCTTGGCTCTCCACTATGCCTTGAAAGCTGTCTCTCCTCATCTCTGTCTTTTATCTTCCTCAGCTTCTTTCAAATGTCAGATGAAGTCACACCTTCTGCAAGAAGCCTTTCTCAGTCCTCTGTAATCTTAATGTCTTCCCATTGAGACAACCTCTATTTTTCATATGTATATATAATATATTCATTATATGTTCAATATTCATACAAAATATGAATTATATATTCATGTATATTTGAATTAATATATATGTGCATGTATATGTATATATACACATATGTGTATCTATCTATCTTGTTTGTACATAGATGTTTGCATGTTTTTCTCCCATTAGACTATGAGTTCCTTGAAAGCAGGGACTGTTGATTTTTTTTTACATTTATTTGAATCACCGTAATGTAGCACAGTGTCTGGGGCGTAGTAGGCACTTAATAAATGCTAGTTTACTGATTGATGGCTCTGGGGGAAAAGATAATGAATTCTCTGTTGGATATGTTGAGTTTGAGATATCTTTAATACCCAATCTGCAGTTGACAACCCAATAATGAAGCTCAGGGGTGAAATTGAGACAGGACATATAGATTTCTGAGACATCTGCAATGAGACAATAATTAAATCTATAGGAGACAGTGAGTGACAAAAAGTGTAGAGAAAAAAAGAGAAGAGGTCCTAGGACAGTGCTTTAGGGAATACTATTCAAAGTTAGATTAGATGGGTAATAAGCCAGCAAAAAATGACTCAATAAGGGGTATGATTTAAGAAATTTAATTTAAGAAATTTAAATGTTGGCAATGTGTAGGGTAGATTAGAGCAAGGATAAGTGAGAGGTTCAGGGGCTAGTTATACACATCTTTAAACACTGGCAAATCATTCAGCCTCTCAGAGCCTTAGTATCCTTTCATGCAAAATGAAAATAATTTCTATAGTACTTAAATCATGTGTTCTTATGAGAACCAAGTGAGAAAACACAAGTAAAATACTTTTCAAACCTTAAATCTCAATTATTTGTTTTTTCTTCTCTTTGAAGCCAGAACAACTAGTTAGTTGAGGAAAAAGAAAACAAGTCTCAATAAGAATTTATTGAGTACTTACTATGTGCCATGCACTTTACTAAGTGCTAAGGATACAAATAACAAGAAAAAAAGAGAGATAGTTCCTGCCCTCAAGGAGCTTGCACTCTAATGGAGGCAGACAACACAGGAGGGATAGCTGAAAAAATGTGGACAGGGTGTGGTGGGGAGGTATCCATATGGGTGCATGGTGACAAATTCCAGAGAGTAAGAAAGAGAGCCAAGAAAGGAAATGAAAGATGACTGTCCTGGATCTTTCAAAAAATGAATATTCTGGGAGGAACTTACCAGTGGGGAAAAGGGATGTCAGGGGCAGAGATTTTCCATCATGAGAAGACCAAAAGGGCTGAATAGACTTCCAGTGTAAGAAGGTAGCTGAAGCATAGTGGTAATGTTAAAGAGTCAGAAGAAGAGCTAGTAGAGAAAATCAGTCAAATCAGTTCTCTTTTTTCACTACAAAGATAGATTGTCTTTTTCATTGAGTTGGTTAAATCAACAATCTTGGCATTTTATAAATACATCCATAATTAAAACTCAAAGCTAAAAATTTGGTCTTATGGAACTATTTGGCCCATAATCTTCTGTATGTGTGTTTATAGTCTTTTGAATGTGTATTTACAATCTGTTGCATGTATGATTATATAGTGTATTTTATAAAGGGGTATTGAGAAATTCTTATTGGTCAAGATCTATGCTGAAATCTTGTCACATTATCATGTGTTGGAACATTGCTACTTTATTGAACTATTTGCCAGATAATGACCTTGTACTCCCATAAGTAACATCTGTTCTCTGATGAAATTTGTAGTCTTTCTTTAATCAATACAAGCTTGATAACTCAAAAACTTTTTCTAACACTTTATCTCTTGCCAGATTGTTCTTATTTTGCTTTTCAGCTTTCAAGTTTTAATACCATATTGCTTCCTTCTTTTTAAAGGACTTAGTATTTTTTTCACATAAGAACCTTACTTTTAACTTTTACCTCCCTTTCTCTTTCATACATATTCACCCCATGTTTTTGTCTCCATTCTCTCTCTTGCTTCACTTTTGATGTACTTCTACTTTTTCCATTTGGATGCCTAAAATATTAGTAGTTATGCTTCAATATTTAAATTAGGTATTATTGATGTGGATACTCTCCACATTGAAGAAGCTCACAACTGCTCTATTTCTAATTAGTTACATTCTATGGGTTGTGAACAAAAGAATTAATTCCTTAGTGACCATCCTTCTGATGATAAGCCTCTGTAGATTTATTTTGGCTGATCCTCTTTTGTCAGGCATACATTTTATCAACAGAATCATACCTGAGGATATTCTAGTTTGGTAGGACCTGTCAGAGTTTATGCTACACTGGCTTGCCCTTTGGTTCACTTCTAAATCACAATGAAGTACCAGATCATTAAAATACTTATTTTTATAGATCACTATAGATCTACCTGACTTTTCTACTGGAAGTCCTTTAGAAGTTCCACACCACAAATAACAAACATTTTGTTTTGTATCTCCATTGTTTCTTTCTTTCCATTATCTGATATTTACTGAGAACTGGTTCTAGCCTAAAGACCTGTGTCCCTGGCTATCCTTTCTTGTACTGGTTACATTTCTCTTATAACTCCTTATTGACTGGTCCTTATGGGGAAGACAATGCTCTTTCTTCCTCATTGCCACTTCCAGATTCTTCTTCTCTTTACCATTCTCATTCAATCCCCTCTCCTTTTAGATGCTATTAAAATTTCTTACCTAATCCATGTTCTTGCTGTGGTTACCTACCAACTCCTAGGATATTTTCCTTCCTTTCTCAATGAGTTTAATGCCTGACTCATAGACTTCCTCTCTCTACCTTTATTCTTAAAATGAGGAGGCCCAACATACATATTCTCTTAAATAATTTTCCATTTTCTAAACCTCAAGTGTGCATTAAGCACTTAGAATGTTCCACAAAGGAGGAGACAAATTCCAAATGACTATATGAAAACATTTCTATTTTCAGGATAAATTAGGAATAATCAACAGAGGTAAGGCACAAGCATTAAGGAAAATCAGGAAAATCTTCTTGAAAAAATTGAATTTTAATTGGAACTTGAAATAAAAAAAGTCAAGAGATAAAGATGAGGAAGGAGAGTATTCTAGGCAAGGAGGATAATTTTCTTTTTCACGTAACAGCAAGGGGTCCAATGTTATTGGGTCACAGAATATGTTGAAAGGTAAAGGTGTAGGAAGACTAGAAAGGTGTGGGAGGAGGGCAGGTATGAAGGCTTTGAATGCTATACAGAAGATTTTTATTTGATCCTGGAGGTGATATCATTGTAGTTTATTGAGTGAGGAAATGACATGATCAGATCTCCTCTTTGAGGAAAACAATTTTCCTGCTAAATGGAGGATGGATTGGAATGGGGAGAAACTTTTGGCAAGTAGACCAACTAGTAGGTAAGTTATCACAGTAGTCCAGGCATGAAGTGATGAGGGGTCTTCACCAGGGCAACGTCTATGTCAGAGAAGAAAAAGGGGGTATTGAGAGATGTTTTAAGGGTAAAATCAACAGCCCTTGGCAACAGATTCATATGGGGAATGAGAGAATGAGGAGTCAGGGATGACACCTAGGCTGAGAACCAGAGTGACTAGAAGGATAGTGATGCCATTGACAATTATAGTGAAATAAGGAAGAGAGGAGGTTTTGGGGAGGAGAAAGATAGTGAGTTCAGTTTTTAACATATTGTGATAAGATATCTATGGGACATTCTGCTCCAGATGTGCAGTAAGCTTTTGTAGCTATGAAATTAGAGGTCATCAGAAAGGCTAGAGCAGGATAAATATATATGAGAATCATCAACATTTAGATAGCAATTGAATCCAAGGTAGGCGATGAAATCATAAAGTAAAATAGTAGAGAGGGAGAAGAGAAGAAGGTCCAAGACAGAATCCTAGGGGATACCAGTGGTTAGCGGGAGTGACCTGGATAGCTGCTATGACCAAATTCCAGAGGTCCCATGTCAAAGACAAAATACTTCAAGCAGCCAGAAAGAAACCATTCAGATACTGTAGAAACACAGTCAGGTACACACAAGATTTAGTAGTTACCACATTAAACAAGCAGAGGGCTTGGAATATAATATTTCAGAGGGTAAAGAGACTAGGGTTACAACCAAGAGTAACCTATCCAGCAAAACTGATTTGAAAAAAATCAATATTTAATGAAATTGAGAAGTTCAAGTATTCCTGATGAAAAGACCAGGAAAGATTAGAAAATTTGACTATCAAATACAAGACTCCAGAAGTATTCAAAGGTAAACATGAGAGAGAAATCATAAGGGACTCAACAAGGTTTAACTGCTTACCTTTCTTTATGGGAAGATGAATGTAACTTCTAAGAACTTTGTCATTATCAGGGTAGTTAGAAGGATTATACATAGAAAGAGGGTTCAGGAATGAGTCAGTTATACTAGGATGATCTAAAAAACTATGGATAGTCAAGAAAGAGGAATGCCCTGGGAGAAGAAGGAAGGGAGAAGAAAAATGGTGGAAATTATTTGACATAAAAAGAGGCATATAAGACACAACTTTTAAAATGGAGAGGGAAACCTTGTTCACATCTAAATTGTTTGAAAGGGAAATCTATCTTACCCAAAAGGGAAACAGGAAATGAAAGAGATAAGAGAAAGGGGGGGGAAGGTAATAAAATGGAGGGAAGACAAAAGAAGGTAGTGATCAAATGCAAAATAGATTTTAGAGGAGGGACAGGATAAAAAGAGAGAGCAGGATAAACAAATGATATGAAGAGAATTGTACAGTTAGTAAACATAACTGTTAATGAGACAAACTCATCCGTAAAATGGAAGTGTGTTAGAAACCAGAATCCAATAATGTGTTGTTTACAAGAAACACACTTGAAACAGAGAGACACACAGAGTTAAAATAGGGGACTATAGAATAATCTACAGGTATTATGTTTCAGTTGAAGTAGGAAAAACAGGGGTAGCAATCATGCTCTCAGAAAAAGCAAAAGCAAAAATAGATCAAATTAAAAGAGATAAGCAGGAGTGGCTAGGTGGTGCAGTGAACCTCCCCTGGAGTCAGGAGGACCTGAGTTCAAATCTGGCCTCAGACACTTAACACTTACTAGCAGTGTGACTTTGGGCAAGTCACTTAACCCCAACTGCCCTCCAAAAAGCAAAAAAATAAAAGATAGATAAGCAAGGAAACTACATTTTGCTAAAAGGTACCATAGACAATTGAGTAATATAATTACTAAACATATATGCACCAAATGGCTTAGCATCTAAATTCTTAAAGGAAAAGTTAAATGAATTATGGGAGGAAATAGCAAAGCTATACCAGTTGGGGATCTCAGCTTTCCATTCTCAGAACTGGACACATTTAACTATAAAATAAGAAGTTACATATATGAATAGAATCTTAGAAAACTTACAAATTATAGACCTCTCAAGAAAATTAAATGGAAATAGAAAAGAACATATGTTTTTCTCAGCTCTACATGACAAAAACCATCAATTAGAGCATAAAAAACCTCACAGCCAAATGCAGAAAAACAGAGACATTAAATGTACATTTATCAGACAATAATGCAACAAAATTACATTCAATAAAGGGCTGTGAAAACACAGAATATTAATTGGAAACTAAATAATCTAATTCTAAATAATGAGTGGTCAAAGAACAAATCATAGGAACAATAAATAATGTCTCTTAAGAGAATGACAGCAATGAGACAACATACTCAAATTTATGGGATGTAGCCAAAGCAGTACTTAGGGGAAAATTCACATCTTTAAAAGTATACATCAATAAAACAGAACAAGCAAACCAATGAATTGGGCATGCAACTTAAAAAATAGAAGAACGAATTTTAAATGCTCAAACACCAAAATGAAAACCTGAAAATAAAAGAAGATATTAATAACATTGCAAAGAAAAAAGTCATTGAATTAATAAAACTAGGAGTTGTTTTTATAAAAGAAAACAGTAAAATAGATAAATCATTCACTAATTTGATTTAAAGAAGAAATAAGAAAACCAAATTACCATAGACAATATAAAATCCTTGGGAGTCTACTTGCCAAGACAAATCCACATTACCAAAAACACTTTTCACACAAAGTCAGATATAAACAGTTGGAAAAATATTAATTACTTTGGGTAGGCTGAGCCAATGCAATAAAAATGACAACTCTACTTAAGTATATTCACTTATTCAGTACTATGCTAACTAGACTACCAAAGAATTATTTTATAGAGCTAGAAAAAAATAATTCATCAAGAAAAACAAAAGGTCAAGAATATCTAGGGAATCAATAGAAAAAAAAATATGAAGGAAGGCAGCCCAGCAATGCCAGATTTCAAGCTATGCTAGTTATCAAAATAATCTGCTACTAGCTAAGAAAAAGAATGGTGGATCAGTGGAATAGATTATGTACATAACACACAATAGGAAGTGACCATAGTAATGTAGCATTTGATAAACCCAATGATCCAAGGTTTGGGGGTAAAAATTCACCATTTGACAAATTTGTTGAGAAAACTGGAAAACAGTTTTCCAGAAACTAGGCACAGACCAACATCTCACATCATATAACAAGGTACACCAAAAAAATGAATAAATGATTTAGACATAGAAGAGTAATACTATAAGTAAATTAGAAGAGCATGGTAAAACATAACTGATATATCTATGGATAAGGGAACAATTTGTGTGTGTGTGTGTGTGTGGTGTGCGTGAGAGAGAGAGCATTATGAGAAAAAAATGTAACTGATCACATGAAATAGAAAGTTTTTATAGAAACAATACAATTGCAGCCAAAATTAGAAGTAAAACTGTAACCTAGGAAAAATTTTCTTTCATAAAGGCCTCATTTCTTAAATATATAGGGAACTAAGCAACAAGTAATCATCAAACCACTTGGTATTAGCTAAGAAATAATGGTGGATCAGTGGAATAGGTTAGGTACACAAGGCACAGTCGTCAATAACTATAGTAATCTATTATTTGATAAACCCCAAGACTCCAGCTTCTGGGATAAGGACTCAATATTTCACAAAAATGGCTGAAATGAGCAGAACCAGGAGAATTTTGTACATAGTAACAAACATTGTTCAATGACCAGTTTTGTTAGACTGAGCTCTTCTGAGCAATGCAATGATCTAAGACAATTCCAAAAGACTCATTATGGAAAATGCTACCCCACATCCATAGAAAGAACTATGGAATCTGAATGTAGACAGAAGTATACTATTTTCTCTTTTTTTGTTGCTTTTTGTTTTTTGTTTTTTGTGATTTTTCGCTTTTGTTATTTTTCTTTCACAACATGACTAATGTGGAAATATATTTAATATGACTGTACATGTATATCTGTATCAGCAATGACATATTCACAATGCCTATAGAGATTACAAATATGCTGATATAATTATCCATCACAAAATACGTCAGGTTTGCCATTTGGGGAAATAAACTAGAAAATTTATTAAGATACCAAAAGACTGAGTCCCAAAACCAGAAAGTGAAAGCCATCAGAGTAGTTATGATATTGGCACAGGTAGATAAAGTAGAAAGCACCCACATTCTCAAGCCTTTAAAACAGAACAGGCTACCTCAGGCAAAGGTCCTCCTCTCCCCACTCACAGCAACCACCCAGCGTCCTGGAAGAGCGCTCCCAGCAGCTCCGGCCCCTGGCAGTCCTCAGCCGGAGTCCTAACTCAAAAAAAAAAAAAAAAAAAAGGCAACTGCCGCCAACTGCCAACCGCAGGACCGTTAGCTCGGCTTTTCACTTTCTCTTGCTCTGCTATGTCAGCATGTCCATGGGGCATGGGAGATCTTTAAATCCCATAACCCTTACATTCGGCCCCAAGATCTTTCATGTCCCTTACTTGGCAAAAATACAGTAGGAATAACTGGTGTCAACAAAATTTCACAACAATATAACAAGAATAGCACACAATAAACACAAAAAACCATATTTTAGGGTGGGGCTTGAGCACAAGCTCCCCATCATTCCCCCCACCCCGAACAAATGGGGCCCCAAAATCTTGTGGTAAGGGGTGAAGATCTCTTCTTCTATGGCTACTTGCTGCTGAAATCGGATGTAGAGCTGTCCCTGTCCTAAGGGGTCCCATTTGAGAGGTCAGTTCTTAATATGCTTGATGCCAGGTCCAAGGGTGACACATCACAGTTGCAGACAGGGGGTGACATCCAGCTTAAGCTATCAGGCATCTACAGATGGAGGGTACCAAGCCTGTGGAAACAAATCTAACAAACAAGGTGAACAAACAAAAAATCAAGAAGAAGCAAAGAGACAATAACCAGACTATTGTAGCCTCACTCACGGTAGAATAAATGATTTAAGGTGATGGTATCTGGAACAGCAGCATACAAAGAAGGAGTCACCTTATTCAACTGTCTATAATCCACAGTCATTCTCCATGTCCCATCTGATTTTCTTACTGGCCAGACAGGATTATTCCATCTTGTGGTTGTAGGGACTAACACTCCTGCTTCAACATATTCCTTTATAGTAGTGGCAATTTCATCTTGCCCACCTGGCACACGATACTGTTTTAAAGTAATTACTTCAGAAGGTTCAGGTAAAGTGATTGGGTCCATTTTTAGTTTTCCCACTAAAACTGTATTAATTCCTATCTTCCTCACAGCAAATTGGTATCTTCCTTCAGGTAAATTCAGAGTCATGCCTCTCAATACATCTATTCCAATGATGTATTCAGGAATGGGTACAACAACCACAGCATATTCCTTCTTAGGTAACTGCCCAATTTTCATTGTTATTTTAACCTGTCTGGCTGATATTTCAGTGTCTCCTAGACCTGTGATGGTAATAGGAGTTCCATGTTTAAACTTATCAGGGTTTCCATAGATAAGTGTGGCCTCAGCCCCAGTATCAATCAGTACCCTAGTCACAGTAGTTGATCCATTCTTCCAATATATTGTTAAACCAATATGGGCTCTGCAATCTCTTCTGCATATTTCTTTTATCTGGGCTGGGGCTTGGCCTATCTCCTATTCCCCCTGAAGGTGGGGCAAACTTGGATACAAAGATTCAGATTCAGAAATACCTGCGGGGGGTGGTTCCTGCTTCCCTGTTCATTCTAATGCTAAGTACCTTTTCTTGGTACAGCTTATGCAGCTCTTCAGTTGGAATACCATCTATTCTTCTAAAGTCCACTCCAGCTCTTAATAGAGCAGTAAACAGTTCCCTTCTTGTGGGTCTATTTTGCCTCTGAATCCTCTGGCTGTTTACTCTTCTCTCTCGAGGCAATTTGTCTTTTTCCCATTCCCCTAAATTGCTTAATTGTGAAATCTTATCCAGCACCTCTGAAAGAGGGTGCCCTATTTCTCCAGTTAAAAGAGTCAGAATTAGGTGCTTATATGCAGGAGGAGCCGTCTTCACTATGATATTTCTATGAGGAACTCCTAGGGGGGTATCATAATATGCATTTGCATCTCCAATCAGGATAGCAGTTTTCATTACCTCCTCCTTTAACTTTCTCATACAGTCTCTAAGTGAGTACCAGGGTCTGTCTCCCCTAGGCCACATAGATTCAGTTGGATATTGCTTTTTGCAACCTTCTGCAGCTAAAGCTAGAAGATTCGTTTTGTTATTTCCTCCTTGCATATGGTGATCCCTAAAAGCCTGGTGTACAAAAGGATTCTGACTGATACTTATGAATTTTAAACAGTCCTCATTGTCCAGTGTTATTCCTCCCGCGCCTTCATCAGTGATTCTTACTATCCAAGACACTAAAGACTCCCCCATTCTTTGGGTAAATCTACTCAATATATCAGTGATCTCCTGTTGAGTGAAATCCTCAATTATCTCCCTGGACTCTGTTTTGCCTCGGTGGTTTTCCTGCCTTCTTCTTCGTATGGGGAGAGCTTCTACATTAGGAGACTCCTCATCTAACCTTGTTCCATTCTCCTCACACACATTCTCCTGGAAGCTGTCAGGGCAACTCTGCCCAGCCTGTACAAAAGCTGCATGCACATTCCTTCTGCTAGTTTTTTGCTTCCTTTTAGCTACATGAACAGTAGCTTGCTCCTGGACCACATGGGTCCCTCCACTTTGCTCTTCTGAGTACTGTGACACAGAAGAATCCTCAGGCAAACCAGCTGACTCCCTAGCCATCCTAGCTCTTTCCTTCAGCAGCTTATCCCTACTTTTACACATAAGGCGATAACTTGTTAGCAGCACCCAGCCTCTCCTGCACACTCCTGCCAGTTCTTTGCCTGGTTCTATGGGTATTGCTTTCAAACATCTTTCCAAATCTCCAGGTTCTCCCTCTCTTAGCCTTGGTTCCCAGTTTTCACAGGGCCCTGTGCTTTTAGCCCATTCTCTGCCTAGAGAGGAATAAGGCAAATCCTCCCATCCTGGAATAGCCATTTCTCCCTCTAAAGCCCCCCTGCTTCCAAATAGAGGCCTGACATTTTGTGGTCCCTTCGTGGTCGCCAAATGTATCAGCAATGCCATATTCACAATGCCTATAGAGATTACAAATATGCTGATATAATTATCCATCACAAAATACGTCAGGTTTGCCATTTGGGGAAATAAACTAGAAAATTTATTAAGATACCAAAAGACTGAGTCCCAAAACCAGAAAGTGAAAGCCATCAGAGTAGTTATGATATTGGCACAGGTAGATAAAGTAGAAAGCACCCACATTTTCAAGCCTTTAAAACAGAACAGGCTACCTCAGGCAAAGGTCCTCCTCTCCCCACTCACAGCAACCACCCAGCATCCTGGAAGAGCGCTCCCAGCAGCTCCGGCCCCTGGCAGTCCTCAGCCGGAGTCCTAACTCAAAAAAAAAAAAAAAAAAAAGGCAACTGCCGCCAACTGCCAACCGCAGGACCGTTAGCTCGGCTTTTCACTTTCTCTTGCTCTGCTATGTCAGCATGTCCATGGGGCATGGGAGATCTTTAAATCCCATAACCCTTACAATATCCTGTATCAGATTGCATGCCATCTTGGGAAAGAGGAAGGGAAGGGAGGAGGAAAAATTTATAAGTCAAATTCTTAAAAAAGTGAATGTTGAAAACTAGAAATAAATAAATTAAAATTTTAAATATTAAAATGAGCATTCCTAATTTTTTAATTAATGAAAAATTTAAACATTCATTTAAAAAATTTTGAGTTTCACATTCACTCCCTACCTTCCCACCTCATTGAGAAGGCAAGCAATTTGATTTAGGTTATTATACATGTGCAGTCATTAAAAACATATTTTATATGTCATATTGTGAAAGAAAACACATAACAACAAAAAACCCAAGAAAAATAAAGTTAAAAATAGTAGGCTGTGATCTGCATTCAGAATATATCAATTCTTTCTCTAGAGGTGGATAGCATTTTTTAATCATAAGACCTTTGGAATTGTTGTAGATCACCATATTGCTGAGAATAGCTAAGTCATTCACAGTTGATCATCATATAATATTACTATTAACTGTGTACAATATTCTCGTTCTGCTCACTTCACTATGCATCAGTTCATGTTGTCTTTCCAAGATTTTCTGAAAGTGTTCTGCACATTATTTCTTATGGAACAATAATATTCCATCAGAATTATAAGACACAACTCATTCAGTCATTCCCTGATTAATGGGCCTTCCCTCAATTTCCAATTCTTTGCCATCAGAAGAACTGCTATAAATATTTTTGGTATAAAAAGGTCATCTTTCTTTTTTAAAAAAAATCTCTTTAGGTCATAGCCCTAGCAGTGGTATTGCTGGGTCAAAGGGTACATATGATTTTTATAGCCCTTTGAGCATGGTTCCAAATTGCTCTCCAGAATGGTTGAATCAGTTCACAACTGCACCAACAATGCATTAGTATTCCAGTTTTCCCCACATATCCTCTAACCTTTGTCATTTTCCTTTTCTTCATTTTAGTTAATTGGATACTTGTGAGGAGATACTGAAAAGTTGTTTTAATTTGTATTTCTTTATTCAATAGTGATTTAGAGGGAGCTAGTTGGTGCAATGAATAAAGCCACCGTCCCTGGAGTCAGGAGGACCTGAGTTCAAATCTAGCCTCAGACACTTAACACTTACCAGCCATGTGACCTTGGACAAGTCACTTAACCTCAATTGCCCTACCTTCCCCCTCCAAAAAGCAAAAAAAGCCCGTAGTGATTTAGAGCATTTTTTCATATGACTATAGAGAGATCTGATTACTTCATCTGAAAATTGCCTGTTCCTATACTTTGACCATTATCAATTGGGGAATGACTTGTATTCTTGTAAATTTGATCCAGTTCTCTCTACATATGAGAAATGATGGTTTCATCAAACAAATTAGCTATAAATTTTCTCCCTCAAGTTTCTGTTTTCTTTCTAATTTTGTCTGTGTTGGTTTTGTTAGTGCAAAAACTTTTAAATTTAACATAATCAAAATTATTCATTTTATATCCCATAATGCTTTCTAATTTTCTCATAAATTCTTACCTTATCCATTAATCTGACAGGTAAACTATAAAATACTCCCCTAATTTGCTTGTGGTATCATACTTTATATCTAAATTATGTACCTAGTTTGACCTTATCTTGGTATAAAGTCAGATATTGGTCTACACCTAGTTTCTGCCAAGCTACTTTCCAGTTTTCTCAGCAATTTTTGTCAAATAGTGACTTTTTGTGCCTAAATCTTGAATCTATGGACTCATCAGACAGATTATTATGGTCATTTGCTACTGTGTGTTGTGTAATGAATCAGTCTTTCTGATCTATTTCTTGTTTTGATGTTTTGATGATTGATGCTTTGTAATACATTTTGAGATATGGTAGATCCTACACAGTTCCCCCCACCAATTGATTCATTGATATTCTTAACCTTTTGTTCTTCCTGATGAACTTTATTATCATTTTTGTCTAGCTCTGTAAGATAAATTTTTGGGAATTTTATGGGTATGGTACAGATTAATTAAATTACTTTAGGTAAAATTATCCTTTTATTATATTGACATGTATGAACAATTAATGTTCTTCCAATTTTTCAGATCTAACTTTATTTGTGTGAAAAGTGTTTTGTAATTGTGTCCATATATTTCCTGGACTTGTGTTGGCAGGTAGACTCCCAAGTATTTCATATTGTCTAGAGTTATTTTATTTGTTTTATGTTTTCCCCCCTTAATAATATTTTATTCTGTCCAATTACATGTAAAGATAGTTTTCAACATTCATTTTTGAAAAATTTTGAGTTCCAAACTTATCCCCCCTTTCCAAACCAGCAAGCAATCTGATATAGGTAATACATGTACAATTATGTTAAACATATTTCCATATTGGTTATGTTGTGAAAGAGTCAGAACAAAAGGGAAAAATAATGAGAAAGAAAAAAATAAAAAACAACAAAAAAGCAAAAATAGCATGCTTCAAACTGCATTCAGACTCCATAGTTCTTTCTCTGGATGTGGTTAACATTTTCCATTTTGAGGCTTTTGTAATTGTGTTGGATCATAGTTTTACTGAGAAGACTTAATCTTTCATAGTTAATCATGACACAATGTGGCTATGGCTGTGTACAATGTTCTGGTTCTGCTCACTTCACTCAGCATCAGTTCATGTAAGTCTTTCCAAATTTTTCTGAGATCTGACTGCTTATCATTACTTATAGAACATAGTATTTCATTACATTCATAAGCCACCACTTGTTCAGTCATTCCCCTTGATGGAAATCCCCTCAATTTCCAAGTCTTGGCCACCACAAAAGGAGCTGCTATAATATTTTTTTTACATGTGGGTCCTTTTACTTTTATTTCTTTCAATTTTGTTTTATTAAATTTGTTTATCTACTTTTAGTTTGCAACATTCAGTTCCACAATCCCTTGTGTTCCAAATTTTCTCCCACTCCCTCTCCTCTTTCCTCACCACCCCCCCTGCCAGAGGCATGCAATCTCATATAGGCTCTACAAACACCTTTGCATGAAGCATTAGTCAGGTTCTAAAGAAAAATTTTAACCAATGAAGTGAACAATGAGAAAGAAGGAATGACACAACACTAAACACAAAAGAGAGAACTAGTAGTTTGCTTCAATATGCATTTGAACTCCATAGTTCTTTTCTCTGGATGTGGATATCCTTTCCATCCTGAGTTTTTTGAAATTGTCTTATAACCTTGCTTTGCTGAGAGGAGCCCAGTCTATCAAAGTCAGTCTTCACACATATGATGTGTGTGTAATTGTGTACTAAGTTCTCCTGGTTCTGCTCTTCTCACTCAGCATCAGTTTATGTAAGTCTCTCCAGGTTACTATGAAGTCTGTCTGTTCCTCATTTCTTATAGCAGAATAGTATTTTATTCCATTAATATACCACAACTTGTTTAGCCATTCCCCGATTGATGGGCATCCCCTTGATTTCCAATTCTTTGCCACCACAAAAAGAGCTGCTATAAATATTTTTGAACATATGTGACCCACTCATTTTTTAAGATTAAATTATTTAGTTTCCAATTAGTTTTTAGTCTACCTTTCCATGGCCCTTTATTACACATATTTTTTATTGCATCATGATCTAAAAAGGATGCATTTAGTATTTCTGCTTTTCTGCACTGGATTGAAAGGTTTTCATGCCCTAGTACATGGTCTGTTTTTATATATGTGCTATGTACCACTGAGAAGAAGGTGAATTCCTTCTTAATTCAGTTTTCTCTAGAAGTCTATCATATCAACCTTCTCTAACAATCTATTCACCTCCTTAACTTCTTTCTTGTTTATTTTGAGGTTAGATTTACCAAGTTCAGGGAGGGGGACATTGAGGTCCCCCACTATTATAGTTTTTCTATCTATTTCGTTCTCTAACTCATTCAACTTCTCCTCTAGGGTTTTGGATGCTATACCGCTTGTTGTGTATATGTATAGTGATGATATTGCCTCTTCGTCAATGGTGCCTTTTAGCAAGATATAGTTTCCTTTCTTATCTCTTTCAACTAGATCTATTTTTGCTTTTGCTTTATCTGAGATAAGAATTGCTACTCCTGCTTTTTTAACTTTTGCTGAAGCATAATATGTTCTATTCCAGCCTTTTACCTTTACCCTGTGTGTATCCCCCTGTTTCAAATGTTTTTCTTGTAGACAGCATATTGTAGGATTATGGTTTTTAATCCATTCTGCTATCTTCCTCCATTTTATGGGGGAGTTCATCCCATTCACATTCACAGTTATGATTAGCATCTGTATCTTTCCCGTGACCTAATTCCCTCCCCTGTTTATGCTTTTGTTTCTCCCTTCCCCCTTCCCCTCCTTAAGAGTCTTCTTTTTGACCACTGCCTCCCTCAATATTCCCTCTCTATTGACACCCCTCCCTTTTCCTACCTTTCTTTGTTCTAACAGCCACCCCTTTTCTTTCCCCTTTCCTCTCCTGGTGCCTGTCGGGTGTGATAGATTTTTATACTTAACAACGTATGTTATTCTTTTCTTGAATCAAAGCTAATGAGAGTAAATCTCATACAGTGCTCCTCTCCCTCCCTTCTTTCCCTCTATTATAATACATTTTTGTGTCTTTTTGTGTTAGAATACTATGCTTAACTGATTATGTTATTCCCTCCTTGAAGCAAAACCAATGAGAGTCAAGCTCCTAAAATGTTCATCTCCCTCTCTTATTTTCTTCTACTATAATATGTTTTTATGCCTCTTGGTGTGGCATAATTTACCATTTTCTGCCTCCTCCTTATCTCTTCTCCAATTACAGTTCCTTTGCTCCCTTTAATAGGGTTTTTTTAAATCATCACTTTGATTAGTTTTTACCCACACACACTCTCTATATATAACTCTTTTATATGTTGCAATGATTATACAATTCCCAATAGTGACAGGTATCAGATTCCCATATAGGGATGTAAACAGGTTGCTCTTATTGAATAACAAGTTATGTATGTGTGGGGGTGTGTATGTGTGTGTTTTCCTTGTTATCTTTTTATGTCTCTCTTGAGTCTTGTATTTAGAGAGGGAATTTTTCACTGAGCTCTGGCTTTTTCATCAGGAAGGTCTGGAAGTCCCTTATTTCATTGAATGACCATCTCCTTGCCTGAAAGATTATGCTTAGTTTTGCTGGATAATTGATCCTTGGTTGTAGTCCAAGTTGTTTTGCCTTACAAAATATCATATTCCAATCCCTCCCATATTTGATGTAGAAACTGCTAGGTCCTGTGAGATCCTAACTGTAATTCCATGATATTTGATTTGTTTCTTTCTTGCTCCCTGCAGTATTTTCTCCTTTATTTGATAGTTCCTGAATTTGGCTACAATAGTTCTTGGAGTTTTCAATTTGGAATCTCTTTCAGAAGGTGTCCAGTGGATTCTTTCTATAACTATTTTACCCTCTGGTTCTAAGGTCTCAGCACAATTTTCCTTGATGAGCTCTTGGAAGATGTTGTCCAGGCTCTTTTTTTCTTCATGGCTTTCCAGGAGACCAATAATTCTTAGATTATCTCTCCTGGATCGGTTCTCCAGGTCAGTTGTTTTTCCAATGAGATATGTTACATTTTCTTCTAATTTTTCATATTTTAGGTTTTGTTTGATTGATTCTTGATGCCTCATTGAGCCATTAGCTTCAAATGGACTGATTTTAATTTTTAGTGAATTATTTTCCTCGGTTAATTTTTGAAGCTCCTTTTCCATATGTTCAGATTTTGTTTTTAAGGAACTCTTTTCTCTACTTAGATTTTGTACCTCTTTTCTAATTTCACTAATTTTACTTTTTTCTTCAGTAATTTTTTTTATTTTGGCATGTGTAATTTAAAAATAGTCAGTTTATCTTCTACCTCTCTAATTTGGCTTTTTAAATCATTTTTGAGCTCTTCCAAGAATGCTTTCTGGGCTTGAGACCAGTTCATATTCTGTGTTGAGGTTTTAGAGTTGGGTATAGAGTCAATGCTGATCTCTTGTGAATTTGATTCTTCTCACTCACTATAAAGGGATTCAATGATTTTTGTTTTGGGAAATTGCTTCTTTCCCTTTGTGATTGCCTATTTCCTGGCCTTTAAAGCGGATTTCTGCTTCTGGGGTATAGAGGGCTCTGACCCATGCTTCTTATGCTGGGAGATAGAGGTCTTGTTATTGGCTTTATGTGCTGTATCCTCTGGCTGTCTAGACTGGGGCCAAGGCCAGGGCTTTCTGAGTTGACTCAACTCAGTTGACTCTGAAGCTCTCCCAGCCCCCTAGACTGAAACTCAGGCAGGCTCAACTGCTGGTGGCCCACAGCGAAGTTTTCTGTCAGTTCCCCTGGGTGTATGAAGTCACACCTGGGTTTCTACTGTTAGCACTTTCTGGCTCCACCGCCCTGGGGTCCAGGATCTCCTGCTGGTCAGTTGAGATGGGGCTTGTTGGTACACATCTCACCTTGCACCTTAGCCTAGGCCCACTCATACCCACACCCTTCCTCTAGGATTCCCAAGCCTGCCTAGGATTGGGCTATTTCAGGATTTTACCCTGAGGCAATATTCTCTGGGTTTTCAGGGTCTTAGGGAGAGAGTGGAGGGGCTAGGGTTTATTCTGCCATCTTGGCTCCCAGTAGCTCAGGTAACTGATTTTTAAACATTCAGGCTGTGAGTTTGTAGTCCCAGAATTAACTGCTGCTGCCATGGGCCCTGTGCTTTCTCTTATCCACGTCTGACAGATCCCCTGTCTTGTGGTGAGAGGTCTGGGATTGCCCCTACAGTGGCTGAATCACACTGCCTGGGTCGCTCTGGCTCCACTCTGGTCCATGCTTTCCCTGCCCATTCCCACATTCACACCTTCCTGGACTGAAAATCTGCCATGCTCTGTCTACCAATGGATTCTACCACTCTAAAATCTGTTCAGATTCACTTTTTAGAGGTTACTGAAGGAATTCACAGAGTAGTCCAGGTGAGTTCCTGCTTTCACTCCACCATCTTGGCTCTCCCCCCTTTTCCCTTTTTTAGGATCTCTTTGGGATACAAACTTAGTACTGATATGGCTGGATCAAAGGTTATGGACAGTTTTATAGCCCTTTGGGTATACTTTCAAAATGTTCTCCAGAATGGTTGGATCATTTCACAACTCTACCAACAATGCATTAGTGTCCCAATTTTTCCATATCTTCTCCAACATTTATCATTTTCCTTTTGTCATATTAGCCAATCTGATAGGTGTGAGGTGGTTCTTCAGAGTTGTTTTAATTTGCATTTCAATAGCAAATCAATAATGATTTAGAACATTTTTTCTTAAGAATATAGATAGCTTTAATTCCTTCATATGAAAACTGCCTATTCATATCCTTTGACCATTTATTAATAAAGGAATGACTTGTATTCTTATAAATTTGATTCAGTTCTCTATGTATTTTGGAAATGGGGCCTTTATCAGAAACACTGAGTGTAAAAATTGTTTCTCAGTTTTCTGCTTTCCTTCTAATCTTGGTTGCATTGGATTTGTTTGTGCAAAACCTTTTCAATTCAATGTAATAAAAATGATCCATTTTTCATTTCATAATGTTCTCTATCTCTTGTTTGGTCATAAATTCTTTCCTTCTCCATAAATCTGACAGGTAAACTATTTTTTGCTCTCCTAATTGGCTTACAGTATCATCTCTTATATCTAAATTATATATCCAATTCAACCTTATCTTGGTATAGGGTGTGAGATGTTGATCTATGCCTAGTCTCTGCCATGCTATTTTCCAGTTTTCCCAGCGGTTTTTGTTAAATCGTGAATGCTTATTCCATAAACTGGAGTCTGGATTTATCAAACAGCAGATTACTATAGTCATTTGCTAATGTGTCTTGTGTACTTACCTATTCCACCAATCCACTACTGTATTTCTTAGCCAGTACCAAATAGTTTTGATGACTGCCACTTTATAATATAGTTTTAAATCTTGTATGGCTAGGCAACATTCCTTTGTGTATATTTTTTCATCAGTTCCATTGATTTTATGGATCTTTTGTTCTTCTAGATGGATTTCATTATTTTTTCTAAATCTATAAAATAATTTTTTGTTAGTTTGATTGGCATGGCACTTAATAAGCAAATTAATTTAGGTATAATTGTCATTTTTATTACATTGGCTTGGCCTACCCATGAGCAATTGATATTTTTCTGGTTGTTTAGATCTGGCTTCATTTGTGTAAAGTGTTTTGTAATCATGTTCATATAATGTAATTGTGTTCTTGGGTTTGTCTAGACAGGTAGACTCCCAGATATTTCATATTATCTACCATTATTATTTATATTGTCTATATGTCTATATATCTATATATATATCTATATATATGTCTACATATATATGTCTATATGTCTTTTTTCTTCTCCTACTGTTATAGCTGGCATTTCTAGTACAATATTGAATAATAGTGGTGGTGATGGACATCCTTGCCTTGTCCCTGACCTTACTGGGATCTTATCCCCATTACAGATAATGCTTGCAGATGGTTTTAGTTGGGTACTATTTATTATTTTACGGAAAGCTCTATTTATTCTTATGCTTTCTAGTGTTTTAAAAATATTTTTATTTTTCTCCAACATTATTTAAAACAATTTTAGACATGTTTTTGCTTTTTTTTTATTTTCAAGTTCTCTTTTTCCCTCCCTTACTTACCCTTGTCATTGAGAAGGCAAGCAATTTGATATAGATTATACATGTGTAGTCATAAAAAAACATATTTCAATTGCATACCCTTTGACCCAGTAATATCCCAAAGAGATCATAGAAGTGGGAGGAAGATGTGTATGTACAAAAATATTTTTGCAGCTCTTTGTGTGGTGGCAAAGAATTGGAAATTAAGAGGATGCCCATCAATTGGGGAATAGCTAAACAAGTTGATGAATGTAATGGAGCAGACAGACTTCATTATTTACCTGGAGAGATTTATACAAACTGTTGCTGAGAGAGAAGAGTAGAATCAGGAGAAATTTGTACACAATTACAGACACTATGTATGTGTGACAGTCAACTTTGATAGACTGGACTCTTCTCAGTAATGCAAAGTTATAATGCAACTCCAAAAGACTCATGATGGAAGGAGATGTCTACATTCAGAGAAAGAACTAGAAAGAACAGAGTTTGAATGCAGACTGAAGCAAACTACCTGCTCTCTTTCTTTTTCTTGTTTGATTTTGTTTCTTCTTTCCTGTTGTTCATTCCATCAATTTCAATCCTTCTTTACAATCTGACTAATGTCTAATGTGAAAGTACTTGCAGATCCTCTACTTGATTGCATGCCACCATGGGGGGGAATGCGGGGGAGGGAGTGGGGAGGATAGGGAATGGCAGAAAATTTGAAACTCAAAGGATTGTGGAACTGGATCTTGTAAACCAAAAGTAAACAAAAATTAATAAAGACCAAAAAAAAGAAAAAAAAAGAGAAAAAAACATATTTCCATGGTAGTCATGTTGTAAAAGAAAACACAGACAAAAAAAAAAACACCAAGAAAAATAAAGAAAAAGTATGTTTAAATCTGCAGTCAGACTCCATTAGTTCTTTCTCTGGAATTGAATAACATTTTCATCATAAGTTCTTCATAATTGTCTTGTATCATTTTATTGCTGAGAATAACTGTCATTCACAGTTGAACTTCATACAATATTGATGTTACTGTGTACAATATTCTGCTCATTTCACTTTGCATCAGTTCATGGAAATCTTTCAAGGATTTTTCTGAGAACATCCTGCTCATCATTTTCTTATAGAACAATAGTATTGCATCACAATCATATGCAGCAGCTCATTCAGTCATTCCCTAATTTATGGACATGCTCTCAATTTCCTCAAAAAGAGCTGCTATAAATACTTTTGCACATATGGGTACTTTTCCCTTTTTTAAGGATCTCTTTGGGATACAGACCTACTAGGTCTATTGCTGGATCAGATGGTATGTATGGTTTTATAGCCCTTCAGTCATAATTGTCATAATTCCAAATTGCTTTACAGAATAGCTGAATTAGTGTACCACTTCAATACAGTACTCCAGTGTCTCAATTGTCCCACATCTTCTCCCACATTTCACATATTTCTTTTCTATCATATTAGCCAATTTGATAGCTGTGGAATGGTAGCTCAGAGTTGTTTTAATTTACATTTCTTTAATAACCAGTGATTTAGAGCATTTTTTTTTTTGCTTTTCAGAGGGCAATTGGGATTGTGACTTGCCCAAGGTCACATGGCTAGTAAGGGTGTCAAGTGTCTGAGGCTGGATTTGAACTCAGGTCCTTCTAACTCCAGGACTGGTGCTCTTTTCAGTGCCACCTAGCTGCCCCAATTTAGAGCATTTTCAAGACTTATAGTTAGCTTTGATTGCTTAAGCTGAAAAACTGCCTATTCATATTCTTTGACCATTTATCAATTGAGGAATGGCTCTTAGTTCTAGAAATTTGCCTCAGTTCTCTATATATTTTTAGATCTTCATCAGAGAAATGTTCTGTAACATTTTTTCATAGTTATGATTTCTATGTATTGCCCTCTGTCCTATTTTCCCTGTTTATGTTTCTCTTTCCTTTTTCCCTGTCCATTCTCCAAAGTGTTTTGCTTGACTTTTCCTGCCACCCAATCTGTCCTCCCTTCTATCAGTACACCACCTTTCTCTCATTCCCTTCCCCTCCTACTTTCCTGTATTGTAAGATTTCTCTATCCAACTGATTGTGTACGTTATTCCCTCTTTGAGTCAAATCTGATGAGAGTAAGGTTCATGCAACTATCCCCCACATCCCCCACCTTCCTCTACACTATAAAAGTTCTTTTCTCTCTTTTTAATGTCTGATCCTACATTTCACTTTCCCCTTCTCTCAGTGTATTACTCTTTTTCAGCCCTTAATTTTATTTTTAAGATGATCCTCCCAACATGTTCAACTCATACCCAAGTCCTTTATCTATTTATATTCCTTTTAACTGCCTTAATAATAAGAAAGTAATTAGGAGCTACAAGTGTCACTTTTCCATGTAGGCCCTTATCACCTCTTGACTAAATTTTTACAATAATGTTTTAATTAGCTTCTCTGTCTTAAGTTTATCTCCATTCCAATCCATCCTCAACAATGGTGCCAAAGTTATTTTCCTTTGCCTGTTCCCCCAGCAAAAAACATTAGGGGTTTTCTATTACTTCAAGGATCACATATATAGTCTTCTGTTTTGCATCTTCTTGACCCGGTCTCTTCTTTCTTTTACAGTCTTCTTGTGCTTTATTTCCCTCAACATATTCTATAATCCAGCAATAATGGCCTACTTAAAATACCATTTTTTTTCTCCATCCCTTTGCCTTGGCTGTTCCTCATGTCTAGAATGCCATCCCTCCTTACCTCTGACTTAAGAATCCCTTGCTTTTTTAAAGACTCAGCTTAAGGGCTACCTCCTCAAAGGGGCCTTTTCTGGTTACCCCAGCTCTTAGATGTCCCCCAAGTTACCTTTAATTTGCTCTATATCTTGTATGTTCTGATTTAAATATGTTCTCTCTCCCTATTAGAATGCTAAGTCCTTGAGAGCAGGGATTATTTTTGCTTTCTCTTGTATTCCTAGTGGTTAGCACAGTTGCTAATAATAGGCACTTAACCAATGCTTGTTTATTAATTGATGTAAATGCAACAGAATGTGATTGTATCATAAAAACAACAAATATGAAGATTAAAAAAATTGAGAAGACATATCAACTGATAGAGAGCAATGTAAGCAGAGCTTTTTTTTTTTCCTTTTTGGAGGGCACTTGCAGTTAAGTCACACGGCTAGTTTTTGTGTTGAGTGTCTGAGGCCAGATTTGAACTCAGGTCCTCCTGGCTCCAGGGCCAGTGCTCTATTCACTGTGCCACCTAGCTGCCCCAAAGCAGAACTATTGACATGATCACTACAAAGTATAAAATAAAATAACATTAAAAGACTTCAGAAATCTTATTACTGCAGTGAATGATTTTGACTTCAGAGGAATGATGGTGAAACATCCATCTCAAATCTCATTAGAGAGGTGATAGATAATGGATAAGTAATGAGGCACACTTTTTTCCATTTAAGGGCAATGTATCAATTCTATCTATCTATCTATCTATCTATCTATCTATCTATCTATCTATCTATCTATCTATCATCTATCTGTCATGTATCATCTATCTCTCTCTCTTTGCTTAGATGCATTTTTTCCAAAGACCTACTGGGGTGGCTAGGTGGCACAGTGAATAGAGCACTGGCCCTGGAGTCAGGAGGATCTGAGTTCAAATCAGACACTTAACACAAAAACTATCTGTGTGACCTTGGGCAAGTCACTAAACCCCAATTGCCCTCCAAAAATAAAGAAAAAAAAGAAAAATATCTTAAATTTTGCCTATTTTAAAATTTGTCCTGTGGGTCTAGGTAGACAAAATCTTATCCTCCTATAATTAACTTTTTCAAATATCCCCTTAAACAGTCTCTAGTCTGAACATCTCCATTCTCCTTTCAGTTCTGTACTTGACTTTCAGGACTTCAAAGCCATTCCTTCTCTGTGCCTGGCTCATCCTCAGTGCCTGAAATGTCCTTGGCATGGAACAGCCTTCCATCCTTGTGGCCTACTCATCCTAAAATATTCCTTTACAAAGCCTACCTCTTTCTCCTATTGGTAAATTCTCCCTGGAGCTTCCATTTTTTTAAAAGCAATTGGGGTTAAGTAACTTGCTCAAGGTTACACGGCCAGTTATTTTTTGTGTGGGTGCCAAGTATCTGAGGCCGGACCGATCGACGCCATGGCCGGCGCTCTTACTCACTGCGCCACCTGGCCGCCCAAAGCCTCTATTTTTTTTGTAATGGTGTAGGCTTCCCTCTCAGATATTTTCCTTACTTTCCGGACTTCAAAACTATTTCCCTGCGCTAGATACTTTCCTCCTCCTACTTTCATTCTATTTTGCAACTCCCCTTAGTGCGTTGCTTTACCCATTGAAAGGTAATCTTTTTGAGATTTGGGACTGTCTTTTTGTTTATATTCATATCCCCGAACACAGTGCTTGGCATATAATAAGACCTTAATAAATACTTATTCCCTTCCAGTTCTTTCAGGCAATGTTTATATGATGCGACCTTTATTTCTTTAGCTATCCTGTTTACCCTCTTCTGGACACTCTTCCACTTAATGGTCCTTAGTAAAATGTGGCACCTGAAACTGAATTCTTCAGATATGGTTTGATCAGTGTAGAATATGGGGACTATCATTTCCCTAAGTTTTGCTATTATAATTATTAACTAAGTAGTATTAATAGGAAGGAGGCTAAATATTCCCTCATCTTCCCTCTCCCGCCAGGCTGATCTCACAATTTCTGAAATAGAGTGAATAGGGACTAATTCTTTTGTCTTGCACATTGCTTGTTCTTTAAAAAAAATCAGATTGTCTTGAGAGGGATAAAACATAGTTATTAAAGCCTTATTTCTGAAATTGAATTTCCTTGTGACAGATAAGGGCCCTGACCTAATATGAGAGCACAGGTTCCTGTTGGAAAGGCAGAGAATACTGAAAGCAGAGGGAAGGGCATGGGAAAATCATTGTTTGCTGAAGCTAAATAAATGGAAAAAATATTTTATTAAGTACATGCTATGTAGGAAACACTGCACTAAGCACTAGGGCTACAAATAGAAAAGCAAGGGAGTCCCTGCTCTCAAGGAGCTCTCATTCTAATGGGGGAGACAGCATATATGGATGGTTTAGCTAAAAGGAAAATGAAATGTCTCATGGTTTTTAGGGTGTAGTAACAATACAAAAGGTAGTACCTCTTGTTGAAGGTCATTTTTATTGGAAAAAAACCCACCCACCAACTTTTGATATTGAACCATGTGAGAGTAGTAGCAAGGACTTTGGCCACAAGGACTTGGGTCTTGAATAGATATGACTATAGCATTTGAAGGAGCCATCTCAAAGTTGCATCTCTACGGAACTCTTCCCAGTTAGATGATTGCAGACACTGGGGTAGAAACATTGCTTTTCAAAAGGTCATTTGGATATGATCCTGGGCTGTCTCCACTGGTATACAAAGGGAGATATTGGTCAATGTAGTGTTGGTAGTTTAATTTGCTTGGCACATGCAAGCTGCACTTTATCTAATTAGGTATTTTTCTTACTATTAGTCCTGATTACAGATATAAGAATAGCTAAACATCTGCATGTATGAGTTATATAGAATTTTAAGCTTCATATGTAACCTTTAAGATGACTTTCATTAATCTGATGTAGAGGCTTTGTTAGATATCAATATCTTCCCATTTTCTGCCTCTGAAGGCTTTTGGTGAGTATTTTTTTTTAATCTATTTTCCCCCATCTAATACAATTAATTTTGAGTTACTTGTAGCAACCTATATCTCTTTTTGGTCTGAATGTGAATGATAGAGTGACCTGGATCTTTTTAGTTGGTCAGGACTTTGTAGGCCTTTAAAGAAGACCAAAACAGACTCTAACTTCTTTTGAGCATGACAAGGGGAATGTCTTAGTTTACTAATATAAACCCTTTGTGTTTCCCATTATAAGACAATCCAGGCTTCTCTCACTTCCTTCTCAATCCTTATTTTTTTTCTCATTTATCTCCATGAAGAAATATGAGAGGAGTAACCATTCAAAACCCAACTGTCTGGTGAATTTTATAGCATTTGGTTGAAATGCTCCTCTCTCTCTCAATGCCCCGGGTCAGTATGTTCTCTTGATGGATACCAGCCTCCCAACAGGACTCATGAGTCTCTGTAGAAAATTCCAGCTAGTTTTACCTGCTTTTTTGGATGAGTTATTCTTTCTTACGGTGTAGAAGGATAGGGATTTTTCGATTCCAAGGTGTACAGCATTTTCACATATTTTAAGACTTAGAGTTATCTTTAATCATCACTGTAGTTTTTGCTGAACCACTTCAGTAAGGGGAAAAGAATATAACAGCAGATAAAGGTATTTTACTAGAATAGAAGGATATAACTTAGCCTAATTAATGGCTTTTAGTAATTGATTATTCTTCTTGGTGTTATATAGAACTATAGAAGTGACTTGTGGAAAAATTTTAATATTCAAGATAGAATTGAAAAAATGTATCATTAACTATAACAAAAAACTGAAGGCAAAATGTGTGTGGTGTGCAAGTATATTTTGTGGTATTGTGCAAATGGTAACTTTGAAGATTTTTCCTTTCAAAAGCAGATTAGAGAAGAGATAACCAACATTGGAAGAAAGATTGGTTTTGATGTACTAGAAAATAGCTGTCTGAAAGCTGCTTGATTCAGACTTGCAAGATTTGACTAATAATTTTCTTCACCAATGGAGTGTTTGAAGAAGCTGACAGTGACGCTAAAGAAGCAGATAATCTAAAAATGAAGAAATTCTCTATCAAAGAATTTGAAAATGATTTTCAAGCTTCAGAAGTTCTGAAACAAAAAAATATGAATATTGATGTTAATGTTGATCAAAGTATGCAAATGCAATAAGAATAAATTTCTCTGCACCTATCAGCATAAAAGTGAAGATATAATAAAGAAAAGACATTTCAGTCTATTTTGTTAAATAGTTTTCTATTATAATAATGCTCTTATCATATTTTCATTGTAGGCTTATTTTTAGGCTTGATATTTATTTATTGATTTTTATGACTTACTTTCTAAAACATCTCTATTAGTTTCTAATAAATTAATCAGAAATACATTTTCCTTATCTTTTGGTTTTGTATTATGTTAATAAACAGATAAAAAATTTTTTTTGAATTTCATTGCATATTTTCATTGGGGGTAGTGTAAAGCCAATTGTGAGCAACTCTTCTAAGCACTGCTGCTGTGAATAACTTTGAGGATCTAATCACATAGTATAGTGAACTCTCTATTTGCTCAGCAACAAACTAAAGCAAAACATTTAAGAAACTAAAGCACAACATTCACAACAATATAACATTACAATTTATTACTAAGGTGACCACATAGTCTTTTAAACAAAACATATCATTCAGTAAGTCAAAATATCCTTAATTAATATAGAGTACCCAAGTAAAGTCTTCCAAGACTGGCTTCCAATCATCCTTAACTCAATCATACTTCAGGGGGTAATCATCCTTAAGCCAATCATCCTTAAGGGATAGCAGAAAGTACAAATACCATCTTCCCCTAGGTCACAGTAAGTTATATTATCAGTCAATATTAAGTACTCAAGTAAAGTCTTCTTTCATCTTAACTTGAGGCTGACTTCCAAACCCCATGGCTCCTCTTCCACAGGCTGGCCACTCCCAGCTCTTGCCTGGATTCACAGTTAGGCAGCTCTTCCAGCTGTTGCCTGTACTCACTCATCAGCAGTTCTCTGCTCCTGTTTCATACCTCAGTTTATGGACAGCTCTTCGAGGCTTCTGTTTCTAGAAAGACAAAGCTTAATAGTGCTACAACAATATTTACACACGATAAGCTTAACAGAGTTACAGCAATATTCACACATATTGCCAGTACTATCATCTCAATTCACTTTCTCTCTGACAAAGTAACACAACTCAACAGACAAGGCTTCTGTCTGAGAAATTAAATGCAAATCAACAGTAAAGTCCCAGGAGTTCTGTAAACAGCAGTAAAGCCCTCTTTCAGGGCTTCTGTATCAACAGTAAAGTCCTGTTTCAACAGACAAAATGCTTCATTCTGACAAAGTAACAGCAACACAGACAGAACAGACAGACAGAGTGCAGAAATCACAAGCCTTCTCCCTGTCAGTTCTGCTTGGTCACAGCTTGTGCTAGAGCTTTTCTCTGTTCTGCTCCTTCCTGTTCCATCCTTCTTGTTCTACTCTTTCAGCAAACAGAACCCACCATGGACTCCTTGTGATGACTTTAGGCCTTTTAAGGTCAGGGAAGGTCTCCAAACTTGCTTAGGTCTGTTAAGGGCAACACAATGTATACTGTTTCCAACAAAGACTTGATACACTCAAAGGCACTTGAATAGCTGAAACGAGCCCCAAAATATTACTTTGCTGGCCATTACAACTAGAACCAATTACCTTATTTTACATATAAATATAATTTAAATAGTGTATTTTTTTTTTTTTTTTGCATTTTGGTAGGGCAATTGGGGTTAAGTGCCCAAGGTCACATGGCTAGTTTTTGTGTTAACTGTCTGAGGCCAGATTTCAACTCAGGTCCTCCTGACTCCAGGGCCGGTGCTCTATTCACTGTGCCACCTAGCCTCCCCTAAAATAGTGTAAATTTGAATAATGTGACCACATAATAAGATTCTTTGTTCACATTAATTGAGACCTAGATGTACCACAATTTGTTTAACCTTTCCCTGATCAATGAGCATCTGCTTTGCTTCCAACTCTTCCCTACCTCAGAAGGTGCAAGTGCTGATATAAAAATTTTGATTTTCAATGGAACTTTCTTCTTGTAAAATACCTCCTGAGTTATAAACCTGGTAGTGGAATCTCCAGGCAAAAGGGTATGGACATTTTAGTCACTTTATTTGCATAATTCAAAATTGCTTTTCAAAATTGTACTGGTTCACAGTTCCACCAGCAATGCACTACTGTGCTTATTTCCTCACAGTCTTCCCATTATTGATCATTCCAATATTCCCTCATCTTTGCCAATTTTCTAGGAGAGTGTTAAACCTCAGGCTTATTTTGATTTGAATTGCTTTGATGCACACGTGCTTATTAGTGATTTTGAACATTCTTTCATATGGTTCTTTGTAGTTTGCAATTCTTATTTTTAAAACTATTTGTTTATATCCTTTGAAAACATCTGTTGGGGAATGGCTTTTGGGATGTGTGTGTATGTGTGTGTGCTATTTGTGGATAAAAAAATTTTAAAAAGCAACCTTTATCTGAGTTCTCTTTTGACCACTTCCCTTTTTGTCCTAAAGGCACTAACATTGTATAAAAGCTTTCCAGTTTCACATAATCAGTTATCTATTTTCTGTCTCTTGTTTGGTAAAGAATACATCTACTCATAGCTATGAAAGGTATATGGTCCACTTTTCTTCTAATTTTTGCATAGTGTAATTTTTAATATTATGATAACTTGTCCATTTAAAAGTTATTGTGGAATATAGCATAAGACAGGTAGCTAGGAGGTACAATGGATAGTGTGCCAAGCCTGGAGCTGATGAGTTCAAATTCAACTTGACACTTTAATGGTAATGGGAATTTGAAGACCTTCCCTGCCTTTAATTGGCCAAATGTAATCACATGGAGCCCAAAGGGGGAAGGGGGAGGAATTTGCTGAAGGGTGGAAGGGGAAGGGTGGAGCAGGAAGGAGCAGGAGAGAGAGAGCCAGAACGGCTGGGTGCAAGCAGCATGGAGGCTGAGCAGCTAGCATAAATGAGAGAGGGGCATTCTTGCTTAAGAAAGCCTGTTTTGTTTTGAACGCCTGACAGAGGGAAGGCTTTGGAATGCTGGTGTTCACTGCGTTGTTTATGTGTACCAACTTCTTGGTTGTTATGATGAATTTGGCTTTCTGGTTTGGGGATTTGGCTTTCTGATATTTGAATAAATGCTTTTGGTTCTGTCCTCCATGTGGAGTTTGTTAAATTTTGTGATTCACAACTACACCAGCATATTTATAGCTGCTGTGGGCACTGTGATATTGCATTGGCATTATAGACAGTAGCTGTATGACCTTGGACAAGTCACTTATCCTTGCTTGCCTCAGTTCCTCATCTGTAAAATGACCTGGAAAAGAAAATGGCAAACCACTCCAGTATCATTGCCAAGAAAACCCCAAGGGGATCACAAAGGTCAGAAATGATTAAATGACTAAACAACAAATGGCAACAATGGTATAAGATGTATGTCCAAGCCTCCTTTCTGCCAGACTTTTTTCTAGTTTTCTAGCAGGTTTTATCAAATAGGGAATTATTTCTTAAGTAATTTATGTATCAGTTTATTGAACACTCGGTTGAGTTTCACTGTTTCAGATTCTCCCGTCTAGGCAGTTACATTGATGTACTTCTCTGTTTTTATACAGTATCACATACTGTAGTTTTGATGACTACTGCTTTGTAATCTATTTTGAGGCTTAGCATTGCTATTTATCATTCATCCCTAGTTTTTCCATGATTTCCCCTTGATGTTCTAGATATATTTTGCCTTCTTCAAAGATTTTTAAAATTTTTATCAAGTTCTTTAAAGTATCCCTTTGATAATTTGATTAATATAGCAAAAAAAATTCTAAGTCAACATTGATAGCATTATGATACTTATTATATTGGTATGGCTTATCCTTGAGAGCTATTTCCCCAAGAAGTTAAGCTGGTATTTATTGCTAAAAGAAGTATTTTAAAAACTGAATCTGTACAAATATTTTGTGTTTTGGTAGATTGGTCATCATATATTTTATGCATTTTATAGTTACCTGGAATAGAACTTCCTTCTATTTTTATATCCTGTATTTTGTTTGCATCATAGAGAAATATCATTGAGTTTTGAGGATTTATTTCAAAGTCTGCAACATTGTTGAAGCTATTTTTTTTCAATTTGTATCTTTGGTGTTTACCTAGATTTGTTTAGTAAAACATCATATCAGCAAATAGGGATAGTTTTATCTCCTCGTTACCTACTGTTATGCCCTTGATTTCTTTTTCCTGTCTTATGTTTATTATCAGCATTTATAGAACTGCAACAAATAAAAGCAGGGAAAATATACATTCTTGCTTTACTCCAAAATTTCTTGGGAAAATTTCTAACATTCCCACTATATATGCTATTTGCTTTTGATTTTAGATATACTTTTCATAATATTAAAAAAGAGAACTCTATGCCCATTCTTTGTAGGATTTTTAGCAAAAATTAATGTTGCATTTTGTCAAAGGTTTTGTCTGCATTGACATACTTAAGTGGTTTTGAATTACTTCATTTTAAAATATTTTTTGTTTATTTTTTAGTTTTCAACATTCTTTTCCACAAAATTTTAAGTTACAAATTTTCTCCCCGTCTTTCCCCTCCCCCTCCCCCCATCACAAAATAGCCAGCCTACTGAATACCCCTTCCCCGAGTCTGCTCTCTCTTATATCCTCCCCCATTCCTCCTCTAACTTTCTAGTATGGCAAGATGGATTTCTATACCTCAGTACCTGTATATCTTATTTCCCAGTTGCATGTAAAAAAACCCCAATTTCTTAAACATTTGTTTTTAAAACTTTGATTTCCAGATTCTTTCCCTTCTTCTCTAGTCACCCACCCCCACTGGGAAGATAAGCAATTCAATATAGGTTGTACATGTGTAGTTAGGCAAAACATTTCCATAGTAGATTTATTTTGAAAGACTAACTATATTTCCCTCCATCCTATTCCCCCACACACACTTATTCTATTTTCTATTTCGACCCTGTCCCTTTTCAAAAGTGTTTACTTCTAAATATCCTCTTCCCCAATCTGCCCTCCCTTCTATCATCCCCCCTTTTATCCCCTACCTCCTTATTTTCCTTTAGGGTAAGATACTCAATTGAGTATGTATGTTATTCCCTCCTTAAGCCAAATTCAATGACAGTAAGCTTGACCCATTCCCTTTTGCCTTCCTGTTCTTTCCCTCCATTGTGACAGCTTTCTCTTGCTTCTTTTATATGAGATAATTTACCCTATTCTATCTCTCCCTATCTCCTTCTCTCATTATATTCCTCTCCCACCTCTTAATTTTATTTTTTAGATATCATCCCTTCATATTCAACTGATCCTGTGCCCTCTGTCTATGTATACATGTGTACACATGTAAACACACTCACACATATATTTATACACACATACACCCTCCTATACATACATGAATACATTTTTAAAATATCTGTTTACTTCTTGAATTTGTTATTTTCCTTTGTCTGATACCATAATTACAGCTCTTTTTAAATTCACCTGATGCACAGTAAGTTTTGTTCAAGTTGCTGGGTTACCTTTTGTCTTCTGTGCCTTCCCGGATCAGGGCAATAAGTAGTTTCTATCTACTTTGAGATTTCCTTTATCAGAACACTCAGTAAGTGGTGCTCTGTCCCACCCAGGTCTCCCTTCATCAAGGTGCTGGATTTTGTCTCTGCCTTTTGGTGCTTCCTTGATCAGTGTGATGGTAATGGGATTTAAAGATCTTCCATGCCCCTTGTGTTGGCAAGCTAACAGGTACTTAGCACTTAGTTTCAAGTTCATAATGGTGTCACATATTAAGACCCAGAACTTGTGAATCCCCCAGTAGGATGGATGAATTTGCTGGCTTAGCAGGAAGGGGTGGGGCAAGGGAGAACTAATACCATATATAAGGAGAGGCCCAGGCCAGAGAGGGAAGACATTTTGAGAATAGAACCTGTGGTGGCAGAACTACTTCTGAGAATCAGCCAGAACTTCTGCTGAGGACTTCTGCTGAGAACTGCTGGGAGCTGTAACTGCTGGGAGTGCTCAGCATGGAGGCTGAGCAGCTACTGTGAGTGAGGAGAGAAGGATCTTTGCCTGAGGGAACCTATTTTGTTTTGAAGGCTTGGGAATGTGGATGTTCACTGCATTAACTATGTGTGCCAACTTTGTTGCTACTGTAATGACTTTGACTTTCTGGTTTTGGGACTAGGCTTTCTTGTATTTGAATAGATGCTTTGGCTCTGTCCTGCATGTGGAGAGCCTGTTACATTTTGTGATTCACAACTACACCAGTATATTTATAGTTACCGTGGGCATTGTGAATATTGCATTGTTGTTACAATCAGGTAGTTTCTTTTTATTTTGATCCCCACTTCTGACTTCGTGGTTTCCCATAGTCTTTTGTTCCCTTAGGGCCTTACTTAGTTCTTCTGTTGCCTCTATTTGTCTCTCCAATCTAGGTCCTAGAGTTTTTCCATTCCCTTTGAGACTTCCACAGATAGGGCACTAATGTTTTTGTCTCCCTTCCCCTTGTGTTTCTCCTCTGTGCTACTTGGTATTTGCTGAGTAAATGTCCTGTTTTGGACTTCTCTTTTTGTAGCACTAGCTGAAGTTTCTGGTCTGTTTATTTTGGATTGCACTGGCTTCTCTGGTGATTTTCTTCAATTGTTTGCAACCTTTGTCTGTGTTTAATGTAGTCCTAAGCTGGATATAGGGATTTACTATAGTTTCTCTTGCCCCAGAGTTACACTAATCAGGCCAGGCTTTCTTAACTCTAGGTCCAGAGCTCTGTCCACTGTGCCACTAATGCCACTGTGCTGATTTGTCAAAATTTTCTGTAATAGAAGTTATAGTCCCAGCTCTGCTGTTGATTTGTTTGATTGATTAACTAGAATTTATTTTGACTGATTTTAGCTAATATTCATATATACTGAAAAAAAATTTCAAGAGATATATGGAAATGAACTTCCTCTACTTAAACTCTCCAATGATCACAATGTTACTGAATGGTTTGTGTCATTTGTTAAGAGATATTCCAAACTTCACCTAAAAAGTGGTGAATATATTTAGCTTTAGCAAGGCATGGGCTTTTAAAGACCAAGGTGACAAGGAAATTAAAGAGTAGATGGTAGTGTATCACTGAATTATTTTACTGTAGGGTCAAGTTTGGTAGGAAAAAGTGAAACCATATCAGGGTTGATGACTTGAGCAAACACTGAGGGATAGATATAAAGATGAAGGATACTTTTAGAAGGAGTGAGACCCCAGGGAGAGATTGAATAATAGGATCTTATAGTCCAATTTCAGAATTCTTGATCCTGCACATGAAATCTGCCAGATCTTCTGTCATCTTGACTGTGGATCCAGCATATTTAATTTCTTCCTCCTGGCCTTTTGCAATCTTTTCCCTTTGATCTGGAAGCTCTGGATTTTGGCTATCATGACCACTTGAAAATATGATCCAAATAACTACCAAGAGAAATGGAGGTTAAAACAACTCTGAAGTTTATCTTGATTCATCTCAAATTGGCAAAGATGAAAAAAAATTGAGGTCACTGTTGGAGTGAGTGTGGAAAGATAAACTTAGTAATACACTGTTAACAGAACTGTCAAGTGCTCCAACTGCTATGGATTCTAAATTTGAATTATTCAATAAAATTGACTGCATTGTCCATACCCATTGACTCAGAGACACAAATCCTAGCATATACCTAAGGAAGTCAAAAATAGAAACAAAGGTCCAACATATACTAACATGTTCTTGGCAGTTAAAAGTAATGGATATTAGGCATTAGCAGAAACATAGGAAGATATATATAAAATAAAGCAGAGTAAATAAGCAGATATGAAAGAATAGTACACAAAATAGCTTCAACAATGTAAATGAAAAAGTCATTAAAAGAAAGCCAAACTCTAATAACTGAAAAAAAGATGGTCTTAAAGAACAAATAATGAAATACATCTCCATCTTCATGGCAGAGAGGCAGCAAACCATTGAAGCAGTGTGTTGTTTGTATTGATACAGTTGTGTTATTTAACATTTTCTGCTAAATTGTTTTGCCTTGTTCCAAGGGAGAGATCAAGCTAGAAATAGGGAAAGGGGCATTAAAAATGACTGTAGCATAAAGACAAAAGGAAGGCATTAGTAAAATGTATTTTTAAAGTAAATTCACCTTTACTACCTCTGTATTTTTAGTCATTCACTAACACATCCTTTATATCATGATCTTCAAATAATAAAAAATATCCCTTTAGTTTTCCTGAGCATCCATAGTTTTTAATCTTCAGTATTCAGAACTGGATTGATCAAAGTTCATTTTAAATTGTATAAGGAGGGAATAAGTCATAAAGTGCTTAGGAAGAATATGCACTATGCTGTCTGCCATTAGCTGATAATAAATAATGGTAGCGAGGTTCTTATTTCAATAGTTAGGTCATTGATTTATCTTGTTTGACACTCTCATACTGGAAGATAATTATTCCTAAATATGATATAGTGTTACTCTCCATAGTGTTGCATTTGCGATGTCTGATAAATATTTTTAGTTTGACTTTCAGTGTATTCACTCCCTAATCAACATTTCAATCTCAATGTTACACTACCAGTTGGTTCCATATATTCATGGTATAGCCACCCCTATGCATTGTTTTCAAGTGTTTGTATGTGTTTCCTCACTATCTATGACAGCATCAGCGGAACTAATGAATTCACTAGCTAGAAGGAGAGGTCCATTGAGAAAGTTCATGGTATTGTAATATCAAGATTCTATGTTCAATTAAGCATTTACCTGCCACTCTGAAGTAAGTTATCTGTTAAGGAGCCTTAAGTGTAACTTCATGCAGAGTCTAGTACATATGATGGCAAAATCTGTGTTAAGGGTCAATGAGCAAGTTATTGAAAGTATAGTGGAGAGAAAAATAAACTAAATTCTTCAACTTGTCAGAATTTTTTTTTAAATCACTATATAATTCAGTATAACAGCAAAAGATGGTTAAAAGTGAAGGCTACAATAGCAGGGAGATAAGAATCAAGGAAAATGAGTAGTGGGGACAAAGAATGATTTTTTTTTCTAGAAAAAGAGTCATGGATCGAAGAGTAAGAAGAATACTCTTTGTTTCTGGGGCATTGCGCTCCTGAAACTGTAGTGATTAAAACTGATTAGGAATATCAATCACTTTTTTGGCCCTTCTTACTCTTCTCAGGCTTTTAAAAATATCAGAGTATAGATTTGATGAGTAAATAAAATATCCTGAAATAATATATGCATCTATGGGTAACTGTGAAAAGCAATGATTTCTAAAGTTGTTATATCTTTTATGCTTCATAATTTGTCCTCTCTATGTAAAATTATAATACATAAGTATAAGTTATCTAGGAAGATTTTTAACTACCACACATCTCTTCTCCTGACTTTGAAGGAATGTGAAGCTCTAATCATTTTCACCCATACTAAAGTGTTATGTAGTGTGAATCAATCAACCACCAGATGTAGCTGTGATATATTGGCTTTAACTATTTGAAATCTTTCAAGAAAAATTTATTTTCTTCCTTTTGCATATTAATTTAATCTCTAAGATTTCAAGGTGGAAACACAATGCTTTTATTAAAAAGTTAACTCTGATATATGAAAATTCATCTATTTCCCTTCTTCACAGAGGTAAGAGACCATGGAAGTGGAATAAAGGATAGCTCTCTGGTTGGTGGAGGTAGAAAAATATATTGGAAAATTAAGGTAATTTAAAAATAAACAATATCAATATATTTTAAAATAACTGTCCACCTATTTTAGATAAATTTTATATTTTGATAGACTTGGACTTTGGCAATCAAAAATAGATTTGACTGTCCTGAACATGTTAACTAGCTTCAATGATGGAATAGCACAAGAATAGATGGTGTCTTGTCTGGCTTAGTCCCAAAGACCAAAATCAGAACTAAGATTATGGGGTTTTGTTCCAGAGTCCCAAATTTATAGGGCATTAGTAGTCACATTTCAGCAGTGCAGAAACAGTAGAGATCAGCTCCTAATTAGCAAGAAAAAATTATTTTTCTGTCTTATCCCTGCAGCAGCCTCTTGAGCTATAGCCTTTGATCAATGTACTGAGGTATTTTTCTCCCTCTAACAGGTTAGTAACTTACCACTTTTTAACTAAAAGTGCCTTTTACAACACTTGCTCCTGGGTGTACTTGGTGGTACTTCCTCTGAGCAGGTGCTCAGCCTGTCACCAATGGAATGAAGCAGGGGTACATTATTCCAGTGTAATCAACTATGTTCTATTTGGTCATACTTGCAGATAAAAGACTGGAGTCAGAATGCTTTTTCACCCATCTGGCTTTAAAGTTCTCTCATTTCTAGTAGTAGATCATGTTTATTTATAGAACATTTTAAGGTTTACAAAGTGTTTTTCTTATAACAACTTTGTAAGCCAAATAGTACAAGTGTTAACCCTATTTTATAGAACAGGAAACTATTAAGATTCCTAGAAGTTAAAGAACATATCCAAGACCCCACAGAAAGTGAGAGACAGAACCTGAATTCAGATCCAGGTCTATTGACTTCAGACCACTCTGCTCTTGTGACTATAATACTGTTATCCATATATCTGAGTTTTATACTTAATTTAGTCATTTATTCTTAATTTAGCCATTAAATCATATTATCTTTTTTAAAAAAAGAAGGATGTTTATGCCTGTGGTTTATTGGGTTATTTTCAGAGAAATGATTCGAAAGAAGCAGTGTGATTTTGTGGATAGAATGCTGGGCTTGGATTCAGGAAGATCTTAGATTCAAATGTTCCTCCTGCCATTTATGAAATGCCAGAAGTATTGAGCAAATACCTTAACCTCTTTGTTCCTAAAGCAATGCCCTAGTACTCATTTACTAAATCACAGGTGGGTTACAATTATTACTGATAAAGAGAGTTCCCACACTAGGAATTACCCATCCCGAAGAAATCAAAGATAAATCATGTAGATGCACAATTTATTGAAATATGGAAGGAGATGTTTGATCTATAATGTTGATTCTGAAATATATCTGAGGGGTTAATAGATTATTATAAATTGTATTTTGATTGATACACAATTACATATACAATATATACAATACATAGTCCTACCTCAGAGAATATCATACTTTCTCATTCTGCACAATTCTTGTTTATATATTTCTATAACCTTCCTAAGAGGATTAGCTTAATATGTATATAATTACAGAATCATAGAAATGTAAAATTAGAAGAGATATTAAAAGCAATATAACTTATCTTTCTGTTTGATAAAAAATCTCTTTATAGCTACACTGAAAAATAATCCTCCAGTTTCTACTTGAACACTTTTGATGATGGAGAATTCACTATATTACAGTTGAGCCCATTAAATTTTTCTATAGCTTTAATTACTAGAAAGAGGGAACATGATATAGTATATAGAGGGCTGTCCTTGGATCAGGAAGTCATGGATTCTTGACTGGTCTCTGATACATATTTGCTGAGTGGCCATGGGGAAGTCACTTGACCTCTCAGTGCACCAGAATACTCTCTAAAATGAAGCTTCAGAAGAGATACTAAGTTGTATTTGTAGAAGAAGTTTCAATGCCAAGAATTCCCTACACTAATGAAATCACAGGTCGATGCTATACATTGTTTCTCTACATCTCAGACATTCCCTTGGCTTCAATTGTCATCTCTAGGCAGAAGATGACCAATTTCATGTCTTCAATCCTAATTTTGATTCCAAGATCCAGACTCATATTTTCAGATATTTAGCAGACAAATAAATGTAACAGAATATCCAGTTTAAAATGTCAACTTTTGCATATTTAAAACAAACCTTCTTATCCTTCCTCCTAAACTTGCTTCTCTTTCTGACATCATTATCTTTGTCAGGGGAATCAGCATTTATTGGCCCATATTTAGATCTTTAATGGCATCCTTGACTCATCCCCCTCCTGTATCTCTCCTGTCAATTAGCTGACAAATATTGTTGAATCTGTCTGCAATTTCTTCCACAACTGTCCCTTCCACTCTTTTACTAATACATTCAACATGTAATAGTTTGCACTAATATTATAGTACCCTAAAAAGTCTTCTCACCTTAACTTCCTCCCCACTCCAGTCCAATCCACAATTGAGTGTCCAATCTGGATATCCTCCTCTGTCCAAATAACTTTCATAGCTCTATATTGCCTACCAAGTAAATTTCAACCTCCTTAATTTGGTGCTCAGGGCCCTCCACAAACTGCCAATAATCTACTGTATCCCCCATGCCTGGAATATTTTCCCTCATAATCTTTGCCTGTTTCCCTAGCTTCCTTCAAAATTCAGTTCAAATATTACCTTATCCAAAAAGCATTTATTTATTCTCTGCAACTGCTATCGCTTCCCCCTCATAAATTACCTTCTGTCTACTCTGGATACACATACATATACATATATGTTTGTACAATACATACACAAACACATTATGTATATATACATATACACACATACATAGGTATGTATATGTGTGTATACACACATATATCTTACATCTAGTTATTTTTCATGTCATACTGTATTTCACCATGTAATTGTCACAGATTTTATGCCAAAGTTTTGCCAAAAAATATGGGGTGTACCCATTATGTGAAGCTTTAAAAATTTGTGATTGTACTACTTAAAAATGATACAATTTATTACTAAATTGTATCACTGGCAGACAAACTGTATAGTTCAGCTGGCACAGCAAGTCTTACCATATCACACGACTTACTCATGGAAGCTTTACCTGCCTGCCCGTTCCCCTTGTACCTATGACTCTTAATTAGGTTGAGTGACAATACTGTTAGTACTGCAGCCCTTTAAACAAACCATGCAAGTGACTTTTGTAAATATTCTGACAATGTGCTTTCACTGAGAATTGTAGGCTTCCAGCTTCAATGTGTGAGAGAGAAATGCATATCCATGTGCCACTGGTAAATACATTGCTACTCTATTTACTTTTTAAGTGGTATGACAAACAGAATTATACCATGTGATGGTTGCACAATGAAAGGTTATAAACCAATTTTGGGGACTCAGAAAAACCCCCAGGGTATGAAGATTATGCAGGGGATAAATATGGGGAAATACAGTAGCTACCAATGAAATGTGAGTTCCTTTAAGGCAGGGATTATTTTTACCTTTTTTCATATCCTCAGAACTTAGCACAGTATTTGGTGCATAGAAATCACTTGATAAATTCTTGTTGATTGAGTGACTGACTCACTCTAAAACTCTTTTACATATCTTAGATTCTCCAAGTTTGATGCTCTTCCTCAAACCTTTCCCCCTGTCTTTTTTCCCTTTTATTGCTACTTGTCATTTAAAACAAAATTCAAATATTACTTTTGCCATGAAATTTTCCCTAATTCTATCATTTGGAAATAATCTTTTCCCCCTTGAAATCCACATGATATTTTGTACCTGCCTTTTTTGAATGTATTTATTATTGTTTATCATGTCTTCTGACTCTTTTAATTATTTAATGGGTACCAGTGAGGTACTTGGGCTATCCATCCATTATCCATCACTCTTGCTACCTGACCACATCTTTTTGTCATTCTTCTTGATGAGGACTTTCATAGGACTTATTGTATACAAATCACTGTTGTAAATATGACTCAATCTATTTGAATGGATCATGTATCTTTCCAGTGCCAATTGGGTCACCAGTTTATGAATTTTAATTCTTATGAGATTGAGTTGTTCCATTATGGGCAGCTACAACCCAGGGACATTACTTAGAGAAAACTGTTTTTTTTTTAAAAAGAACTTCTGTAACCTTGAGTAGCTTTAGATCATTAAAAGAGCTGCCCACTTTCCTAAATGAAATTGAGCCCAAACTTTTCCTCATTAAATTCTAGGGCTAACTCATTTTTAAAAATTTCAAATGCCTCTTCAAAATACACATTACTGTGGCTTGCCCATCAAACTACACATTGAAGGATGGGCAACATACAAACAAGAAAATCATGCAATAGGAATCCCACTTTTCTTTGGACTTTGTGCAGGTCATTCTCTAAGACACTAAGAAATATCTCTGGTGAATCAGCTTTCTGTTTTATTTCTTGATTGATGGTAATACTCAGTAGAACAGTAAATAAAGTTTCCTCTGTGGGTTTCACTTGAAATGGAACTTTATACTTTTAACATATATTCTACTTGATAAAAAGCTTTATTGGGGGGGATCAGCAAGAGTAAAATATCAGAATCTCAGTATAAAGATGTAAAGAATTTTTGATGTTTTTTTTTTCTTGTCTGTTGTGTCTTTTCTGTTGGCAAAAACATCAACTGTTAATTGGCTTGTTATTTCTGAGTTCTTTGGCCTCTGTTGTGGTAACTGTTTTGCATTCCTTCAACTTTCCTAAGAAAAGTAAAGACTCAGGCCAATGTCTTTTTTCAAAATTTTCTGATTGGTCAGAGTCAACAGCTTGTTTAAGTCCAATCAAACAATAAACATCTTTTAAGAGTCTGGTTTGTGCCAGGCACTGTTCTTAGTATTTGGGATACAAAGAACAAAAACAAAAACAAAAGGATCTTATGGTCTTTGGGAGGAGTGAACATGCAAACAATTATGTACAAACAAGATACATACATGATAAACTGGAGATAATCACAGAGGAAAGAAATAACATTAAGGGAGATCATGAAAAGCTTTGTGTTGATGAAAAGATTTGAGCCAGGACACTGAAGGAAGCCAAAAAAGTCAGGATACCATAATGAGGAAGCATTTCTGGGAATCAACCAGTGAAAATGCCCTGATTCTACAAATGGAATGTTATGTGAGAGGAACAGCAAGGAAGCCAGGAATAGCAAGGCCAGGAAACCATGGCTTTGCACTGCAAGGTGTAGGAAGACTAGAAATTTAGGAAAGAACCAGACTCTAAAGGTCTATAATAGCCAAATAGAAAATACCATATTTCAATCCTGGTGGTAACATGAAGTTACTGGTTTTTGGTTTTATAGAGTGACATTGTCAGATAAGAACTTTAGGAAAATTTATTTAACAACTGAATGGAAGATGGACTGGAGTTGGGAGAGACTTGAGAAAGAATTCAACCAGACAGCTATTATAATAGTTCAGTCATGAAGTGATGAGGGTCTGAACCAGAGTGTGGGGCAGTGTCAGAGGAGAGGTGTGTTTATGGGAGATATTACAAAGATAAATTAGACACAATTTGGGAAATGATTTGGATTTGAGGGGTGAGAGAGAAGAAGCATCAAGGATGATATCTAGGTTTCAAGCCTGAGTGACTTGGGAACATGGTGGTATCCTCAACAGTAATAAGAAATTTGGTAAGAGAGAAGGGCTTGAGGGAGAAAGATACTGAGCTTGGTTTTGGACTTGCTGAGTTTAGGATGACTATGAGATATCTAATAGGAAGTTTAGTTGGAAATATGAGAATGAAAGTCAGCAGAAACATTTGGGCTATATAAATAAGTCTGAGAATCATCTGTACAAAAATAATAATTGAATCTGTATGAGCTGATGGGATTACCAAGTGAAATATTATAGAATGAGAAGCAATGAGGGTCCTGGACAGAGTCTTGGAGGATCTCATAATTAATGAGAGCAACTTAAATGAAGATCTGGCAAAGGATATTGAGGAGATATCATAAAGATGAAACCAATAGCATTTATTAAGTAACTACTAAGTGCTAGACTCTTTGGGAAGTGCTGAAGGAGAACAAGGAGAGAGCAAGAAGCAAGTTAGGATGGAGCTTCTGTAATTGCATACATTTCTTCTCACCTTTATCCTTTCTTCTTACTCCGTATTTACTTTACCTTTAACTTGATCATTTGATAATCTTTAAACAGAGAGTTGATTCTGAAATGACCCCCATTTTCGAGTCATCCAATTCCTGACTATTAAAATTTAATTTAACTTTTGTGACTTTTGTGATATTTTCTAAGTCCAGTCCCTTTAGTGTTTTCCCCACAAAAAAGTATTCATTATGAAAAGTATGGGTCTTCTGAGTAGTATAGAATCCAGTGGTCTCTTTGTGTTTTACCATATTTTCCAAAATTCCACCACTCTTTCATGCTCTCACTGATACATTGAAGTCACCAAGTGCCAAAGTATATGTTGACTTAATTTGTAGAATTTGTCATGTTCTTTACAGAGTTTCTCTCTTTCTTCATGCAGTGGATTTCTGGTATATAAGCATAAGTTATTTCCATGCCCATTGTGATCCTTGCAGGGCAAAGTGATTGATTAAATGTGCCAGAAAATGAAGTGTATTTTTTGTCTTTGGGTTCAAGTTGAAGTTTACTTCAATTTTTATTATTTCCCTTGAGGAAATCCTGCGAGCCATTTTTCCATTTAGCTTAACTTTTTTTTTTTAACATGTTCTAGTTTTATTTTTTTAAGAGAACTTCAATATGGGTAAATAATGTAGTTAGTTCCTCTGGTAGTTGTACATTAAGAAAACCGATGGCTAAGTTAATGTTTGTAGGCAGACCAAGTGCGATTCTTTTGACATAGCCTTTAAAGCTTGTGAAATGTCTTCTCACAGCAAACCTGCCAGGAGGACAGTCCAAGTATTCTTATCCACATAATACAGATGAGGAAATTGAAGCTCTGAGAGGTTACCTATGGTAAAGGCATTCTCAAAGGGAGGGCCCTACCTAAGTGGGAGTGGAATCTGTCTATGACTTGCGGAGGGTGTGGCCTCTATCCTAATAGACTTCTGGGGCTCTTACACCATAGTCATACAGATAGTCTCTGAGGCAACATTCAGACCCACTTCTGGCACTAAGTTCATTGGTTTATCTACCATTTTTACTACCCTGGTCTCTTGCACTATTTCATTATTGTTACTGCAGAAGTAAAATGACAGAGGAACAAGTCTTTTTATTGGTTTTTAGGCCACTGTGGCCACCAAAATCAGGCTATAGTGTCAATATTCTGGTGATGGGCCTCTATTTGTTGTTTGTCTTGTTTTGTCTGTCACTGGGACCTTACTGGAAGGAAGCCTTTCCAAGTTGATAGAAAGTGCCAGAAATTGTACCCAGGGGCATTTCCTTCAAGAACCTGGAGTCACCTTCATACTTCAGTGAGACCTCAAATTAGAATGTCTGCAGAGGTTGGTAAATTATATAAAAGAAAAAAATTAAGTAAATAATGGAAATGAAACAAATCATGTAATTTAATGTCATATAATTGGTTTAGAACTGAATAACAATGTTATTCTGATGAAGAGTTTCAGGAGCATAAATTGTATAACAACTACTTTCTCTTTTGTCTTGAAGAACCTCTGTCTCTGACTAATGTTTATATCCACTTGTTCTTAGGTGTTTCAAAGGCTCAGTGTTGGAAGGTGCCTTGTCTGAGGATTGTTGAAACATTGTCACATTTGAACGAATGATGAATAAATAATAGGAATTTGTTAAGCACTTAGCATATTGCAGGCACTTTGTTAAGCTTTGGGGATATAGATAGAAGCAAGCAAGACAGTTCCTATCCTCAAAGAGTTCACATTCTAATGGGAGAAGACAACACATAAAGGGGAGTGAGGAGACAATATGCTTATGGTAGCATGGTTTAGAGATACTTAGAAATTAATTGGAGGCTTGATTTTGCACAAGATAGGGCAAGTAGGATGTAGGATGTAGGTTGGAGGATGGCTGAGTAGGATGGCTGAAGTGTTTCCTAAAAATATACATTAAGGCTTCAATACTCTTGATGAGAAATAGTGAAACTTCCTATGTGGCTGCCAAAAAAGAGAGAAAGATAAAGAAAGACAACATAAAGAAGAAATAGGTATGATGTTTATGATTTCAAAATGTTATTTTTTTAAACAAAGAGATAATTTGTTTACCACTCTCTCTGTAAGGAGCAAAGACTGTGGAAAGGGATCAGCAAAACTAGCCTATCAGGAACTGTAAAATGAAGCATGGGGATGTGGGTGCCAACTGGAGAAGAATGAGCTACCTATGTGTTAGATACTTCAGGCACTCAAGCTATGTTTAGATAATTGGATTAAAAAAAAACAAAAGTAGTGTGGCTAAGCTAGTATTTTTCTTTTGTTTCCTTAATCAGATTACTTCATGGTTGAGCCAGCTAATTGCTATGCCTCCAACAATTATTGATGTGGAAAATATAAAATTGACATGTGTGGCTTATTCAAATGTAGCATAATGTAGCATATTCCCATAAGTCCATTGGGCCTGCTTTTTTCTATAATATTGAAGTATAGAATTTGAGCAGGACACCCTACCTAATCTAGCCAACTCATTATATAGATGTGGAAGCTGAGGTTCAGAGAAGTTAAATGACCTTTTTAACATCATTGTGTTAGTGGCAGAGCTTGGAAAAGAATCTTCCTCTCCTGATTCTAAGTACGGTACTTTTGCCAATAGATACTCATAATTATCTTGTTCCTATGAACCATAAAAGAGTCTTAGATGAGCTGAAATTTTTCTCATTTTTCAGCATTTATGTTTACATGATACATTATTAGGTCAAGTGATGCTATAAAACCCAGTAAGGAACTGATCTTCGTGTCAGCTTCCAGATGAATGCCTCTTTGAGAAAAATTACATGGTAGCATTAATCCCATGGAAGAAATCACTGAAATTCAGAGAGAAGGCGCAGTAAAAGTGGTCTCAAGAAATATAAAATTTCTGGGTTAAATGATACTTTTCACTTCATTAAAATAACAGGATTAATGACAGAAAAGACCATTTAACCTATACATTCTATTTCCTATTTATTTCAAGACTGCTACCAACAATAACACCTTAGTTGACTTTTCTAGTCCAATCCAGTGACTTCCTTACTATTTCTCTTGGGAAACTATTTAGTGATTAAATTTTTCTAAAAATATGTTTAGCTTAATTTTACCTTGTTTTCAATATCCTCTTATGCAAATGTAGTTGTATATGTCTTCTTCCCTTTGCAGAATAATGGTGACTGTAGAATTCTGGGAAGAAAACACTGGAAGGAGAAGACCCTAGGGGTCTGAATTGTAGGCAAAAACCATTCTTCTCCCATTATTGTTGCAGCTGGGGGAAGGGACTGGTCCCTACTGTGGCTGAACTTCAGGTGGTTATTCATGGAGAATTGAAGCCTGGCAAGGATTGTTAGGGAGGGAAAATAGAAAGGCACCAGTAGAGCTGACATAAGGGCAGGGACTGGTGACAATTTCAGGATGCTTGAGGGGAGGAGAATTATTTTTCACAAGAGTATCCAGTGTAAAGATATCCTTGGTGGTAATGCAAAAGATTCCTAGAGCAGCTTATGGGAGAGGATAGTAGAAGCTAGCATGGACATTTGTGGGGGAGGTATGGGGTGGGAGGTTCCCTTGAAAAAATATTATTATTTATCTTCCTTTTACCTCTCAACATCATTGCACAGGTGCAATCTAGTTAAAATGATTTCTAATGGAAATCTTTAGGCAGGCAAAGAGGAAATGTCATTGAAAAGCAATAGGTAGTGATATGTGAATGGCAAGTGAGAAGATTCAATTGTCTGCCAGCTTCCAGAGTGTGTCAGCTCCCTATGGGAGGTGGGGTTTGTATAGTGATTTCATTTAAATTGATTCTCAGATCAATTATCTGATGAAGGGACTTCATCACGTATCCCTAGAACTGAAAAGGATCAACAAAACAAAATAAAGACTCCAAGTCAGGTTTTTGGGCCATAGAACCTAAATGAAGAAAGTATCTCAGATCTGTTAGGGCCTACTGCAAATGTCACTTCCTTTTCCTTGACTTCATTTGATTCCTGTTGCCTCAGCACTGGTTTATAGAAACAGGTAAACATTAATATCCTTGTAAAACATTTTGGATTATTTTTGAACTATTAAAAGCTTGTTCTACTTTTTCATTAGAATGATTTGGACAGATATAGAATGTATGTTATTCTTGTGTCCAAGAAAAGCTTATAGAGCATTTTGTCTGGAATTGTTGGAAAAAGAACGTCCACATTAGTGAATTTTCTAGATAAATGAAGACTTTTCATTTCAGTGCCTACATTTTAAAAATATCCATAACTATTTTTGATTAAAGTCTTTCTAAAAATAGTATGATAGTAGTGTGGTACATGCCCAGATTGCCTAAGATGAAGGCTTATGTTTAATTTCTTATTTGTTTCAGCCATTTTCTCTTTCCATGTGAGAAATGTCTTCTGAGAGAAGACAGCATGAGTTTCCTTGCCATGTGAGTGGGAGCACCCTCTCTCCATTGGTTTTGTAACCACAATAGGTTCTTCACCAGAGACAAGGCACCAGACGATGAGCTGACAGGGTGGGTGGGGGTGGGGGAAGGTAGAGGGGTGGGAAGGGCAGGGAGAGGAAAGTAACCTTTCTCCATTTAGGTTCTGTGGCCCAAAAACCTAACTTGGAGTCTTTATTTTGTTTTGTTTATCCTTTTCAGTTCTAGGGATAAGTGATGAAGTCCCTTCATCTGGAAGAATGAGCCATGTCAACCTTGGGAGGCAGATTCCAAACTGGTTTTTTATGTCAGCCCAGAAGGGAAACCCTGAGAAGTTAGGGTGCTTGGACTCAAGCTCAAGGGGACTTTGGACTTGGAACTTGGTGGGACTGAGTTAAGTTGGGAATCTAATCCCCCTCTTCTCCTCAGAAACTGAAATGCCTAAGGGGGGGATATACCCTCCAGGTGTTGGAAGAAACATGTTTGTATGTTTGTTCCTGCTATACCTTTAAAGTATATATCCCTTTGTAAAAGCTAATCTGTCTATGGTGTGATTCAATGGAACCACTCTACTTCCTCCTCATCACCACCATCATCATCACTAACACCACCACCACCACTACATTTTTCATTTTGCCTCCATTTATTTCTATCCAAATGTTCTCTACCACACTCCCTCTCTGGTTCCTGAATTTCATTACATGAGTGTAATGGAAAGAAGACCTCTTAAACTGGGAGGAAACAATTCTTGCGAGCTTGAACCAATGTCAGTGAGACTAGATACCCCCAAATTTTCTTAAGGATACCAGAGAGCCCTAAGAGATGGGTGAAATGTAACATACCTGGCCCCCAGGCAGTGGGAGCCAGGGTAATCACTGTTATAATGAATTTTATACTTCCTCAACTTTTCCAACATCTTAAATATCTGACTATATTAGACAATAATTTAAACTTTTCTTATGACTGAGGCTATAACTATAAGCATTATCTATTATACTTTGTTCTAAAATATTGATGTCTTCAGAGGTTATGGAAGTGTTCAGAGTTATCTTTGCCAGTGGTCTCAGACTGCTGTGATTTCTCAACTTACAGAATTAACAAATCTCAGGGGAGTTATAAGGTACCTTAAAGGATAACCCATACCAGAACAGGAAATTTCTCTATGATATACCTGCCAAGTGGTCAGATAGCCTATGTTGGAAGACCTCCAGTAAGGAAGCTCCAGTAATTGCTTCTGAAGCAATTATATTTCCTTATAGCTCTAATTGTTAGGAAATTCTCCACTGGATACAGTCTATATTTTCCTCCTTGAAAATTCTACCAATTGCCCCTAATTCTGCTTTCTAGGAACAAATGGGACAAGGCTAAACTCTCTTAAACATTATATAGTCCTTCAAATACTTGAACATTTGTCCTGTCATCCCTAAGTCTTCTTAAGGCTACATAGACCCATTTCCTTTAAGTGATCCTCATACAGCACAAACTTAGTCTTTCCAAAATATGATGCTCAGTACTAAAACAATGCTTGAGATATGGTCTTATGAGGGCAGAAGATAGTGGAATTATCATGTCTTGATTCTAGCATGCTCCTCCCCATTGATAAAGGTGGAGGTTATAGTTCATTAATACTTATTTTGGGGGTTGTCATGTCACACTATTTACACATATTGCAAGTGTGGTCCATTAAACCTCCTAAATCTTTTTCAGAAAAAAGGAATCTTTCTAACACACACTTGTGAATTTTATTTTTAAACATTATGTATGAGTTTACCATATATTTATCCTTGTTGAATGTCATCTTAGTTGACGGCCTAATGTTCTAGACAATCAAGATCTTTTGTGGATCTTAATATGTCATTCAGTGTTAATTTTCTCTCCCAGCTTTGTGTCACCTGAAAATTTTATAAGGATTCCATCTATGCTTTTATTGAAATCATTGATAAAAAATGTTAAATGGCCAAAAACAAAGCATTGATCCCTGGGCCACTGCAGTGGAAACCTACTTACAAGTTAGCATTGAATCTACTCTTTTAATTCAATCCATTCAACTGATACTGAAAGGTAGCTCAGTTGTGTAGAGTATGTTGCCTGGAGTTGGAAAGACTCTAGTTTAAATCCAGCCTTAGATACTTGCTATCTGTGTAACCCCGGGCAAGTCATTTCACCTCTGTGTGCTTTGCTTTCTTTAACTGTAAAATGAGGCTAATAATATCACCACTGCCCAGGGATGTTGTGAGTATCAAAGGAGAAAATATTTGTAAAAGCACTTAGCACAATGCCTGGCATGCTTACTATCTCATCTCCATTTCCTCCTGGAATCCACCTAATTGTACTATCAGCCTACTGCTCTCATTTTCCAGAAAAAAAGTAGTATAAGAGATTTCATCAAATGCTTTCCTAAAATCTTGGTAAACTATATATGCAACATTCTTCTGGTCTACCAGTGCAGTAACACTGTCAGGAAAGGAAATTATTTCTAACCAGAAACTAACTTCTTCTTGGTGAGAATCAGATCAAGAACAGAAGCTGCCCTTTCTTATTTATATTCCTTTTGAAAGATGAAACTATCAGGACAAGTCAAAGTCATGACATTATTGGATATTGTGTTTTGGCATAAAAGACAGCTCTAGCAGATATCTGAATAACTGACGTGGCCTTCATTTTATCATGGTTTGTGATTTGTTTTCTTAACTCTATTTCCTTCTCATCATCATCATCATCATCACCACCACGACATTTCTCATTCTGCCTCCATTTATTTCTATCCAAATGTTCTCTACCACATTCCCTCTCTGGTTCCTGAATTTCATTACATGAGTGTTATCTACTTAATATACTAGGCCATTCAGCATTCCTACACAACTTTTGCTTATCTTGTTCCTTTTGTATAAAGTGTATCTTTTCAAAATCATATCTTAGTCATGAGACTTATCCCACTAAGTGTCAGTAATAATTGTGAAATAAATTTGCCTCTTTCTATTACAATCTCTAGCTAACCTTGCTTGTTACTAGTACTTTGTACAATTGTTTAAAGATGTCTTTAATTGCTAACTACTTTCTTGGATTTTATCTCCTAAATATTTCTAACATTTGCTCCTTTATTCTAAATCAGCCTTGGATATATAAGTCATGTTCTCCCTTCTCCTTACTCTTTAGCTTAAAGTCCTTTTCATTAGATTTTAAAGACTTCCAGAAAAAAATATTTTTATCAAAACTTTTCAGATATATTCCATCCATGGCCAGGAGCTCATAACGTATTTTTAGGATAAAACATAAACTTCTGTGTTTAGCTTTTTTTTTTTTTTTTTTACAAAACTCAGCAATTCATTTTATCCCTTAATATTTTTTTTTAAAGAAATTGGGGTTAAGTAACTTGCTCAAGGTTACACGGCCAGGTGTTTCTGGGTGGGTGCTGAGTATCTGAGCCCAGATTCGATCCCAAGTCATCCCAACACTGGAGCCAGTGCTCTTACTCGCTGAGCCACCTGGCCACCCTCCTCTGTTTAGCTTTTAATGCCCTACTTAACACAGCCCAACCTATCTGTTCTAACTCATTGGACATTACTCCTCCTTCCATAATGTGAGCTAGTCATAATCCTTTTTATACCTCAGTGACAATCATTTTCCCTCTCCATCCCTTTGCATGGGCTATCCCCCATGCTTAGAATGTATTCACAGCATATTTCTACCTAGCAGAGTTCTTTACTTCTTTTGAGATGCAGCTCAGGCACAATCTTCTCTGTTGATGCCCTTTCCTGATCTTTCCAGCTGCTAGTGCCTCCCCTACCAAACCATGTTGTATTTAACTACTTTATGTGTGTATAAACCTAATGTTTACTCTGTATATATTTTTGTATGTACTTATTGTCTCCTTCATTATACTGTAAACTCATTGTGATTCGGGATCATTTCATTCTTTGTACTGAAGTGCTTGCCTAATATGTAAGTATATAATAAATACTTATTGATTGTCGATCATTACTATAAATTAAGTTATAAACCAAAGATCTAAATTCTGTTCTCAGATACTTTCTTTTTAGCCAGCTATTTATTTCTCCCATTAACTTTCTCTTTAGAAGCCCTTCCATTTAATGAACACAATGATGAAAACATCTCTGGTGCTCCTAAAATATTCAGTTTCTTGCTCAAGACTTTGTAATTCTGAACACTGCCTTCTATATTCTTTTCATCAGCAACCCTTTTGCCCACGTGAATAATTACCAGAAATTGATAAAGATTGGCAATCATTTTGGTATGTCCAGGGAAGTTCTCTAGTGTGTCTTAGATACATGCCCCAGGAAGAGCATGGAATAGACATTTCTATTGTTGCTCTCCAGTCAAAAATGCCCTAGAGCAAGGAGTCACTAAAATACCACTGCTCATCTTTGCTGAGATCATTTCTGAATTCACACTGTAATTCTTTGGAGCAAAAGTAATTGCTTCCTTCTCAGAGGGTCCAGCACCTTCCCACTGGGAAGAACTTTGTGTCTCCTTTTTATAGCTTCTCCTCCTTCCTTGCTGTCAACTGTCAAATGTTTTTGCCATCAGTGACCCTGCCTGTGGCAGAATCTCTCTCTTACTCCCCCGCTCCCCATTCTGATTTGTTCTTTGTAATGCATTACGGTTTGGGAAACCAGATGCATGTTTATTAGAATTATGTTTAACATAGAAATCAATCAATGCTAAATGAAAACCTGAAGGGCTATCTTTTGAATAAAATTCATGAGTTTTAGTTTATAGAACCATAGTCATTTATTTCTCCTGCTCATAGACTTTCCAGTTTTTGGTCATGTTGTAAATAATTAGAATTGTAAGCTAAGGGATCTGAGATAAGTGAGGTGTACTGGAATAATTTTATCAACTTATGTATTTGATTGTGATTTGCTTCCACAGAAGTAAATATAAAGCATTTAAATAACTTTCTGATAGATCTAATAATCAGAACAGTTCTTTGTTTTTAAAATTCTTTCCTCTGTGTCTATATACATTCCATTTTGTTTCCCTTTTCAATTCTTTGGGCTGAGGATCTCTTAGGACTATAATTGAATTTTAATTTTATTCATCATAATTTACCTTAACATAGAATCAAGGTACATATTTCATGTATTTGTACCATGCTGTCCTTTTCATTTTGAATTACTATCAGTACCATTACCTCCCTCCCTTATTGAACTTGCATTCTTATTTGGAATTGCCACTTCCTATATGAATTATATGCCTATAGCTCATAAATTTTTGGATGACATTTTTTCCCTGTTATTAGGACAAAAAAAAATTAAAAGCTTCGTGCCAAAGTAATATGTTATATGTATGTGATAAATGAGAAAATCCTATCAAGAGAGGGTAGAAAAAAATAGCTTTTAGACACATAAAGAATACAATTATATATATGCAAAGTATTTTCCAATTGTATGTACTAGTTGTGCATCAGAATTCTGTCTTGTTTTTAGAAAAGGAAACAAAGAAAGCTAGCTCCATGCCAAGTATATCCTTTCTCCTTCTTTTCCAAAATCTTCCTATATTGCTATATAGTCCCACCTCCTCTATGTGGCCAGCTCAGCTATTCCAATTGGTCCATTTGTCCCTCTATTCTCTGAACTTCTCTTTACTTATAACTGTTCAGTCTTATTCTGCATCATGAGTTCATCACATCTTTGTCAGGATAATAATATGCTTCAGTACAGGTACTCTAGAATTGTGGTTGGTCATTTCATTGATCAGAGTTCTTAAGTCCTTCAAAGATATTTTTCTTTTTGATGTTGCTATTATTTTATAAGTGACTCCCCTGGTTATGCTTACTTCACTTTGTATCACATCATGCAAGTCTTTCCAAGATTTGTTATAGTGCAATAATATTCTATTACATTCATTAAAAAATTAGTTATCCATTTCCCATTTATGTTTATCCCCTTAGTTTTTAGTTTTCTGCCAACTAAAAAATCCCTACCATAAATATTTTGGAGGGAAAAAATGAGTCTCTTCCTCTTTATTCTCTTTGAGGTATAGGCCTAGTGCAGTACTACTGCATCAAAGGTATGCACAATTTAGCAACCTTGGGGGCATAGTTTAAAATTGTTTCCCAGAATAGTTGGACCAATTTACAACACATACCAATATGTGCATCCACGTGCTTCTTTTCCCACCCACCCCCAATATTTGTCATTTTCTTTTCTTTAGAAAAAAAAGAGGAGGCAGATGCTAATACAGTGGATTCAGGGCTGGGCTTAGAGTGATGAAGATCTGAGTTCAAATATGGCCTCAGACACTTACAAGCTGTGTGACCATTGGTAAGATGTTATGTATTTCTCAGCTTTTTCAGTTATAGAATAGGGATGATAGCACCTACTTCACAGGGTTGTTTTGTTGTGAGGATAAAATTAGGTAATATTTATATATTTTTTAAAAACTCTTGATATGTAGTATTTACGTATAAATGTGTATTACCTTTCTTATACCTTTTTTTTTGCCATTCTTAATAACCTTAGAGGTGTGAGGTAGAATCTCAGAGATGCTTTAATTTGTCTTAGTGATTTAGAATATACTTTCATATGGCTATAGGTAACTTAGATTTCTTCCTATGTAAATTGCTCATTCATATTTGGGAGGGGGGATGACGTTTTTTTTTTTCTAAAAGAACACTTACATATCATGAATATAAGATATAAGCTCTTTCTCCAAGAAGCTTTATGTGCAGGTTTTTTTCTCTAATTATTCCTTTCCAATTTCAATTGTAATAGTTTATTTCGGCAAGATATCTTTCTTTTTGTTAATCACACTTATTAAGGTTTTTATTTATCATGAAACAATATTAATCTTAAAAAAATACTTTGCTAAGAAGTACAAATTTTAATACATTTTTAGGTTTTCTTACTGTTTACATTTAGTAACGACTGAAAATGCAGTGAAAAGATATGACTCTTGCTCCTGTCATACTAGAAACAGACGGGTGATGGTTGGTTGCTGTGGGTCACATGACAAACAGGAGAGAGTGTGTAGTGGCAATCCACCTCCCAACTTACATGACAGGCACAAGATTGAGTAGGGGAAGGAGGATTGAGCAAAGCACAGACAAAGCACTTGTTACATCTTTACTTTCTTTACATGTTCTACATTTTTGTAGGCTGCCCAAAATATTTTGGTGGCCTGCAAGCAGCCTGAAGGTCATATGTTGTGCAGGCCTGTTTTAGAGAGACATAGATTCCATAAAATGTCAAAGTATTTGTGTTAAAGAAACATTCTGTTAGATGCAGGGAATTTATATCAATACTCTACAAAGTAGCACTTGAGAAGAGCAAAGGAATAAACTGGGCAAGGGAATATAGAAAATCTGAAGAGTTAGAGAGTACTTGATGTTCTGAATATCAGAGAAGGCTACATAGAGGAACCTGGGCAGGAAATGAAGCTTAGGAGATGACAACATTCTGAAGGGCATACACAATGGAGAGTGACTTCCAGGATCTATTGTCTTTTTCACTTCCCACTAAGATTCGTACCTTTTAACCATACCTTCAAAGCCTTAAAAATGCCAGGCTTTTCTGTGGCTAGGTAGCAAACTCATCCTTTCCTTCATTTTCACCACTTACTACAGTCATTCCATACTTTCCAGGGATTTACACATTGATGATGAGGTTGATGTATGCATTGCCATAGCTAGCTCAGTCTTTGGGAGGCTCTTCTCATGCTTCTCTTGCTTCTTGTATCTGAATGTCAAATTTTCTGTTCAACTCTGTTTTTTTCATCAAGAATGCTTGAAAGTCCTCTATTCCACTGAATGAATGACCATATTTTCCCCTGAAACATGATACTCAGTTTTGCTGGGTAGGTGACTCTTGGTTTTAATGCCAGCTCCTTTGACCTACTCTTAAATATATCAATTTCTGGATTTTCAATCCTTGTGTGTGAAAATTTTGATCTAGCCTCTTATTCTTTGTGAATATTTATGTTTCAAGTGTTTTTCATGTAAATAGCATATTGATGGATTCTACTTTCTAATCCATTTTGCTTTCCTCTTCCATTTTATGAGTGAGTTTAAATCATTCACATTCAGATTTGTGGTGTTAACTTATACTTATTTCTCTCTTTGCCACAAACCTCACTTTTTACAAGATGAAGAAGATAGTGGGAGAGGAATATGCTCAACACTTTGCTGTATTCTTTGCTACATTCTTATTCTGTTCTTCTTTGAAACTTCTCTTCCTCTCACCAGACACAATCACAGGTTCTTTCTTTCCTTTTAAACCTCCTCCTTCAGAATTCACTCTTAGAGGTTATTTTGCTTGTGATTAATCCCTCCTTGAATTTATTCAGTATTGTTCTCCCTCTAAGTTTCTTTCTGTTTAAAAGAATTAATTGAATTGGAATGTATTTTTTTTTTTGCCTTTTGGAGGGCAATTGGGGTTAAGTAACTTGCCCAAGGTTACATAGCTAGTTTTTTTTGTGTGAGTGTTAAGTGTCTGAGGCTGGAACCAAACTTGGGTCCTCCTGACTCCTGGGCTGGCACTTTACTCACTGCGCCACCTAGCCACCCCCCATTGAATGTATTCATGTATTCATTCAACTCACTCACTTGTGCTCTCTCTCTTTGTCATTCTATTTGTGCTTGTGTGCATGTGTTTATTTTCTATTCCCTTTGGCTGGTCCAGATAAAGGTAAGGTTCAAGTGACACCAAATATTCTCACTCATTTTTCCTTGATTAAATAGTTTTGTACCCTCTGATTATGTGAGATCATAAAGTCCTTCTCCTCTTCCTCCTTTCTTCCTTAGTACATTCCTTTTTCTTTTAAAATCATTAAAATATATGACTCTCATTCTCTCTATATAACTCCCTCTCTCCCAACTCCAATTTGGATCTGCCCAATAGGTTTTCTGCTGCTTTCCTATCTAGTAAATAGAAAGTTATTATCCCTAGCTCCTGCCCCTATCTAGAAAGTTCTGTAGGTTCACAGCAACAGAACTTTAGGTTTTTTCCAGGTCTTTCCCCGGTTACTCAGCTTTAGGTTCTAAATTCTATTCCATGGAAAGAGCAACATAACTATAGGATCACCTTTGCTCTAAACTTTTTGCTCCAAGGCAGAGTTGCAGGTTGCTGATTTCAACCCCAGTCAGTACTGAAGACTTTGGGTCAGAGCAATATAGCTGCTAAATCAATCCTTTCTAGTGCTTTCTGCCCTGATACAAAGTTGTAGACCCAAGAATTGTCTGCATACTGGCTTTACTATCTCACCCCTTTCCTCAGTGCTGGCAACTGGACTGGAAAAAATGGCTCCCCCTTGGATATCCTGATAACCATTCTGTCTGCAGTTCAGTCTTTGTTTGGGGTAGTTATGGGAATCATCTGAGGTAACCTGCTTCCTCTTAATCTGCTGTTTTTGTGGGTCTTCATCATATTTCTTCACTTTACCTCTCATTAGGAGAGGACAATTATGTTGCCAAATATCTTGAAAAAAATTTTAAATAAAAAAAAGAATTCAGTTTTCTAGATGTTTTCAAATATCTTTCTTTTAGGTACTAGTTCTTTAAAACGTTTATTGAATATTTTCCATATGCTAGGTGTGAATGATACAAAATATTGTAAGACATTACCAGTGCCACCATTTCCCTTTTTATTTCCACTTTCAATCCTCAAGTCTAAGCTCTCAATACTTATCATCTATGTTATTATAGTAGGTTTTTGATACATCTCCCTGATTCTAGTCTTTGCCTTTTTCAATCTACCATCCTCTCCATTGCCAAATTAATCTCCCTGAAGTATAACTCTAATCAAAACACCTCTATTGCTCAAAGATCTTCTCTGATTCCTTATTACTAATGGAATAAAATCCAAAAAAACCTAGTGTCATCCTATTACCTCCAGGATAAAAATAGTATTCTATTTGCTATTTAAAAAGCCTTTACGACTTATTTATTAACATTCAATACTCTTCACAGTATGATTCCAAATTATATTTCCAATCTTTTCTCACATCATTCCTCATGATGCAGCCTTTGGGACAATACTATCATTCTCCACACACACTCTGGCTGTTCTTGCCTTCGTGACTTTGCTCATCCTATTATTTCTGTTCTCCTTGTGCCTGTTCAAATACCACCTGCCTTTTAAGATTCAACTCAAATGTTAAATGCTTCATAAAGCCTTCCTGATACCCTCATCTAGAAGAGATTTCTCTTTTCTTGACAATTTGTCTAAACCTCACTAATGCTCCTTTAATGCTATATTTGTATCATATTTATTTCTCCTATGTTACACTGTTTCTTGAGTGTAGAATTTAATTTTGTTCAGTTTTGTTTTCCCCCTGTGCCTAGTGCAGTACTTTGCACACAGTAGGCATTCAATAAATTTTTGTGAATGAATCAATATTGAATAAAGCCATCTATCATTTCTCTTTCTTAATAAAAGGGACACAAAAAGGTATCTTAATTTTTCTTCTGTATTATTTTATATTAAAGCATTAATGAAACTAGGGCTTAGATGATTTAAATTTTAATAAAGAATATAAAGGTTAAAATAATTTCTATAAAATGGATGGCATTTATAAATCTTCTTGAAAAGACTGGGCTCAGTTTTTTTGTATGGAATTTGGCATTTATATTTTATCAAATATATCATATGATAGAATTAAGAACTGCAGGTGTTCAGTATCCTGAAACATGACATTACAGGGTTGCCTAGGAGACCCACCAGGATATGGTCTCACTTTGTTTTTCAGTTCTCTTTTGGAGAAAACAGAAAAGGATGCAAAAGTTGCATGTTGTATTGTCATGTTGTTTTTCTATCATTATTATTATAAATAATATTTATTGATCACTATGGAGAGACCCATTCATTTATTCATTCATTCACTGAATTTGTATTGAGCGCATATCATGTATGCTATTGTATTAGGTGCTGAAAGTGGTATGATAGACATATAAGACTTGGTTCCCACCCTTTAATAGCTTACAAATTAGGAAAACAAAACAGAATTCCACAAAATAGGTAAATAATGTAAACTGGTATATGTGTTTATATACACATACATCATTGATATAAACCATAAGTGCTATGGAATTCCATAGAATATCAATAGAGCAATTTCAATGGATATTTTTGAAAAAGCAAGATGGAAGCTAGGCCTCAAGAGATGAGAAAGATTTGCATAGGTGGAAGAAGAGAAGTATATTCCAGATGAGTGATCAAAATCTTAAAGCCAAAAAGTGACTATGATGTTTTAGGGGAATATTATAGTGTTGGTAGTCAAGTTAGAATGTCTCTTGTCACTGAAGCTCCTTTCTGTCTGGGCTTATCTATCAAGGATAATGAAAGTCTAGAGAATGGAGTCTCTGTAGAACTGGAGTTTCCTGTTGGAGAAAAGGTTGTATAGGTAGAGTAGGGCTAGGTCATGGTGCTATTTGAATAGTAAATCCAGGAATTTTAATGTTATACAATAGATAACACAACAAACATTTACTAAATATCTACTGTATACAAGGTACTGTGTTAAGCATGGGGTAAAATTAAAATCTGTATATTACATCATCTCTCTCCACAAAGAGCAAAATATTGAGCTGTTTTCTAAATCACATGAACTTAAAGACCTAAATAGGTCCTCTCCTCTACATCATCTAACATATTTACCATGCAATATTATCTTACATCTATCTCCCCTGGTGTCAAACACTTACTAGACAGTAAGCTCCTTGAGAGCAGGGACTATTATCCAGCAGGGAATATTATCTAGATTTTTAATTTCCCATAGTGCCTTGTAAACAGAATTTAATAAATATTTATGGTAATGGTAACTATGGTAATGTCATTGGTCATTATGGTAATAAACAAACTGTAATTATATACAGAATAACATTCTAAATTTATGTAATAACATTAAAATTCCTGAACCTGGTATTCAAAAACTAGAATAATCTATCTGTATGGTATCTACTTAACTTTATTGTTGACTATTTCCTAACATGGAGCCTCTGTTATAGACAGACCACAATTCTTGGACCTACCTGGTTATCACTTTCTTTGGTAGTCTAAGAATGAAGTAATTAGCATTTGGACTATAGTGGTGCAGGTAAGAATAGAAAATGAAGAAATGGAAAATGAAAAATGAGTGATAAAGACATCTAGAAGCAGAACAAAACTAAACTTTGTGACTAGTGGATATAGGTGATGAAGGTGAGGGAATGGGGACAGAAAAGCATTCCAATCAAGAATAAAGGTAAGGACAATCTAGTAGTTAGAAGAACTAAGTACATTTGGTTTGTTTTTGTTTGTTTTCTGAGGCAACTGGTAGCCCAGTGGAAAGAGTCCTGGGTCTGGAGTCAAGAGGATTTGGGTCCAAATTTAACCACAGACTTCCTAGCTATGTGAGTTTGAAGCAAGTCACTTAACCTTTTCTCTCTCTGTTTTCTCAACTGTAAATGGAGATAATAATAGCATCTACCTTGAAAGGTTATTGTGAGGATCAAATGAGATAATACCTGTAGCACTGTGCTTTGCACATAGTAGGAACTCCATAAAAACTTTTCTTTTATCTTCCCTTATCATTTCCCCCTTACCTTTTTTCTCCCCTTTCTATTACCATACATGAAAAGAACAAATTGAGTTTTAAGGGTGAATATAGAAATAAAAAATGTATATATGGTCAACAATTAAATGTCAGCAAAAAGTCAAGGTTATGGAAGGCTGAGAAAAGGCCATTGAATTTGGAAATATGGAAGTCATTGAAAATCTCTGAGGATGTAGTTTAAATAGGGAGGGGGACAGAAGCCAAAAAACAGGGAAATAAGGAGGAAGGATGTTGAAAATCTAGAGATAATATATAGAGACTAGTTTGAAAAGTTGGCAGTTAAACAAAAAAATAGGAAAGCAGCCAGTAGAGGCATCAGGTCAAAAGAAGCTTTTATCAAGCTGAGGAGACTAGTGAAGGCATAAAGATAAAGAAGGAGCAAATGGAAAAAAAGCTGATAGATGCTAGCAAAGAGAAGTATAAGATGTTTTAGGAGTCAGGAGGAGGAAAGGATGTGATCTAGAGCCAAGGTCATAAGGTTAATATTAAGTAAGTTTCATCTTTTCCTCTTAGACCAGAGGAAATGATGAGAAGATTGAACAAACAGTAGATATGATTCTCATTTTCAATGACATTGCACCCTGGCTTCCCTGTTTAACTCCAGGTTAAAGTGTTGATTTAATGTTTTCAAAGTGCTTTACATTTATTATCTCATTTGCTTCTTACAACAACCCCACAAAATAAGCACAACAAGTTTTATTATCCTCATTTTGTAGGTGAGGGAAATGGAGATCAGAAAGATTAAGCAATATGTCCATGGTCATATAGTTAGTAAAGGTCAAAGATGAGATTTAAACCTGTGTCTTTAGAACTCTGAGTCCAGCAAACTTTCCATCTCAACATATTGTTTCTCATACTACACATCTGTAAGCCATTATATGGGGGAATAAAACAGCTCAGAAGGCCTGCTGTCATGGCTCATAGAATTGATAGGGAACTCTAGAAACTAGATAGTACAGCATTGGACCTAGTAGGGAGATATAGCACTACAACATTCGTGACAGATGGTGGTTCCCTGACTTCCAGTGACAAGACTTTGTGTAACTTTCTGCTACATTGTTAGAAGGCTTTACTTATGTGTAAATGCTTCCTTATCTTGTATCCATTCATTCAGGTCTCTAGAGTAGAAGGAGCACAATTGATGAAAATGTTATTTAAGCACACCTGTGCAAAGTCTATAAACTCATATCCCACTGCTTTAAACTACTTAGAGTTGTGTGAAATAAGACTTTGTCATTGTTCCTTCTTCCCCCCCCCAAAATGGTGCCCTTCATTGATTTTCTATCTGCCTACAGAAAAAAATCTATTTTGATACCAGCTATTTCAAATTTGAATTTTAGCTTGATTTTGAAAACCACAGAGGACCATCAAAATAGATTGGCTTGGCCCACTAGGGTTGTATCTAGTAGCACAATAAGCCATAAGTTTGCATCTTGTTCTTATAAACAAGCTGTGATTACTGGGCTGCCCAAATTGAATGGCCTTGGTCCAGTCTACCCATGGAGTATGGTTACAGTTTTAATTTTCCTTGGTCTTAGGAATGGGAAAAGCTTGTGTATGTTAATGTTTGCTGAAATGTCTAGGCTATTTGATTTCTTCTGATCATGTACATATTTTAAATTCATTTTATAACTCAGGAAAAAAGCAGCAGATTTTCATTTATATTAGACACCAGGATGAAGAGCATATTAGCACTTCTTGTAGCTGAATCCTGTAGAGCATATTAAATTAATTTAACAGAAATTGTCTACTGAAGCCTGGCACAGAGTTAAGATGGTTGTTTACCAGACTGACTTTTTTGACTTTGGTGAGAAGAGTAAGAAGTTTGTTTGTTGAATGAAGGTTTTTTTTTCCATTAAGATATTTCAAAAAGATTTTGAGACTTGTGGAGAGTATGATATTTTTGCTATCACTATTGAAGAGATGACATGCTGGAAACATAGAGAGAAAAGCATTAGAAAGAAGGCAAGAGAAATTCAATGAGGAAGTCCTAGATTTTCAGCCTCAGTTGAGTGGGAATAGAGCTAATGAGCTGAGCATTACAGCCCTCTGTAACTGTAATTTTGTAGTTTCAGGTTTGTGGAAAGCTCATTTTCTCCTCCCTTAGTTGATTTAATTCTCATATGAAGAGCTGGCCTTGGGCAAAACGGTAAAGAACAGATTAAATTGCTTTGGTGACACCTTTCTACACATTGTTGTGCCTTCTTGCCATATGCTCCTGTCCTCCTTTGCTACTATTCTGTCTCCCTTCTCACTCTCATTCTCAATTTTAAGAATTTTTACTCTTTCCATGAAAAAATATGTGTATCATCATAATTTCAAGGTTCAAAATTTTAAAATATGTGTTCAGTTCTAAATCTTTTTTAGCCTCTTGTGCTGGATTAGCATTCATCTTCTGATCTTTAAGGGTGGGTATCCCCAAAAGCTCTAACATGGGTTTCTTCCTCTCTCCCATTAGGAATTTCATTAACTCCCATAGTTTTCATTATTATCTCTAGGTAGATGACTGTTGATTTGCCTTTTAATTTCTCAAGATAGCCACTCTCCTTTCTAATTCATCCTCTGTTCACCTGCTCAAAACCTTCAGTAGTCACCTATTTCCTTTAGGATTGAATGCAATATTTATCAGTCTGGCTTTTGAAGCCCTTCACAATCTGACTCCAATCTGATCTTCTAGTCTTGCTCTTTACTTGTCCTTATACATGCTACTTTTTCGTCAAATTAGATTATTCCCTAAACTTCCATTCTCCCCTCCCTGAATTCCCACAAAGCACCCCTTCTCTCCCTGTCTACAATATATTTCCTCCTGATCTCTGATTCCCAGAGTCCCTGTCTTCCCCATCCTACCTGCCAGCTATTTTTTTTTTTTGCTTTTTGGAGGGAAATTGGGGTTAAGTGACTTACTGAAGGTCACACGGCTAGTTTTTGTGTTAAGTGTCTGAGGCCAGATTTCAACTCAGGTTCTCCTGACTCCAGGGCTGGTGCTCTATTCACTGCACCACCTAGCTTCCCCAGCTCATTTGTTAAACTTTTATTGAACCTCTTCTGCATTAGTGTTCTCCCTCCTCAAATTACCTTGCATTATTGTTATTTGTGAACATAATGCAGCCTATTTGGTTCCAATAGGATCTAAACTCTCTGGTGGCAAAGGTTATTTTTGTTTTTATTTGTATCCCTGTATTTAATATGGTGAATATAACTGGTGGTTTAATAATGTTTATTAGATGGAATATTAAAAGCATATAAACTTTTGGAATATATCTAATTTCAGTCTTTTCTTTCTTCTTTTGTTTTTTCTGTATACAACCTTCCTTTTCCTATATTTTCCTTGACCTCTTGACTCCTCTCTTCTTACTCTATTTCTTTTTCTTTCAAATCCCTCTATTTTTCCTTACCTAATGAGATAAAGAAAGCTGGGGAGGGAGGGTAGGAAGAGGCTAGAGACAGAGATAGTAACTAGGTATGTGTCTTTGATGTTTAAAATTGCTTGTTTGGCTTTTCAGATGTAGGTTGACTAGTCATCCTGTTTATATGGAGTTACATGTTTTAGGGTGATCTGTTCTTATCAGTGATGAGAGCACATCCACATCATTTGTACTTCACTAACTCTTATCAGACATACCAGGTAAAGGAGAGGAAATTGCTCTTAAGAGGGAAGAGGACCTGACTAAATGAATTTAGGAGAAATTCATTCTGGAAGGACTCCATTTTAAGGGCACTCAGGGATTGTTTTTTAAGAACTCCCAAGGAAGGAAAGACACCAAATGAATGGAAAAGATCATAAAATGTAGTATAACCAAAAACTGTGACTGAGACTCAAACATCAACAACCATTAGACTGTATGTCTGTTTTCTCATCTCTATAATTTCTTTATAAGAATGTTTTTCCCCCTACATTAAAATTGTTTTTGATGAAAACACGAGAAGGAAACAGGTAAGTCAGCGATTTTTTGAAAGCAGACTAAATCTCCACAGTCACACAACAGACAGAGAAGTAAATCAATCAGTCATTTTTTATAACAATTATCAGGTGATTTCAGGAACAAATTATTTATTCTTACTTTTAAAAAACCTCAGTGGGCTAGAAGTTGACCTCTTGACATATCATCCACTGTTATTACAGTTTCTGACTGTGTTCAGGACTAATTCAATCAAAAATGTTGTTTTGGGTCTACTCAGCGCAGCAGCAGCCTTTCTCTCTCCACAGTGGTCAGCTACGACCTCCCCCGACTCCCCAGCAACCATGTCGAAGGGACCCGCAGTTGGCATTGATCTTGGCACCACTTACTCCTGTGTGAGAGTCTTCCAACATGGGAAAGTGGAAATCATTGCTAATGACCAAGGAAACAGGACCACCCCAAGCTACATGGCCTTCACCGACACAGAACGTTTAATCGGTGATGCTGCAAAGAACCAAGTTGCAATGAACCTCACCAACACAGTTTTTGATGCCAAACGTCTGATTGTTCGCAGATTTGATGATGCAGTTGTACAATCAGACATGAAGCATTGGCCTTTTACGGTGGTGAATGATGCAGGCAGGCCTAAGGTCCAAGTGGAGTACAAAGGGGAGACCAAAAGTTTCTATCCAGAGGAAGTATCTTCTATGGTCTTGACCAAGATGAAAGAAATTGCTGAAGCTTACCTTGGGAAGACCGAAACAAATGCTGTGGTCACAGTACCAGCCTATTTCAACGATTCCCAACGTCAGGCCACCAAAGATGCTGGAACCATAGCTGGTCTCAATGTGCTTCGAATCATCAATGAGCCAACTGTTGTTGCTATTGCTTATGGCTTGGACAAAAAGGTTGGTGCTGAGAGAAATGTGTTGATCTTTGACCTTGGAGGTGGTACCTTTGATGTCTCCATTCTTACCATTGAAGATGGCATCTTTGAGGTCAAGTCCACAGCTGGGGACACCCACTTGGGTGGGGAGGACTTTGACAACTGAATGGTCAACCATTTCATTGCCGAGTTCAAGCGAAAGCACAAGAAGGACATCAGTGAGAACAAGAGGGCTGTTCGCCGTCTGCGCACTGCTTGTGAACGTGCAAAGCGTATCCTCTCTTCCAGTACCCAGGCCAGTATTGAGATTGATTCCCTCTATGAAGGTATTGACTTCTATACATCAATCACAAGAGCCCGTTTTGAAGAGCTGAATGCTGATCTCTTCCGTGGCACCCTGGACCCTGTGGAGAAGGCCTTAAGAGATGCCAAGCTAAATAAGTCTCAGATTCATGACATCGTCCTGGTGGGTGGTTCCACTCGAATCCCCAAAATCTAGAAGCTTCTGCAAGACTTCTTCAATGGCAAGGAGCTCAATAAGAGTATCAATCCTGATGAGGCTGTTGCTTATGGTGCAGCTGTCCAGGCTGCCATTTTGTCTGGAGATAAATCTGAGAATGTGCAGGACTTGCTTTTGTTGGATGTCACTCCTCTTTCCCTTGGAATTGAAACTGCTGGTGGAGTTATGACCGTTCTGATCAAAAGCAATATCACCATCCCCACCAAGCAGACACAGACTTTTACCACCTATTCAGACAACCAGCCTGGTGTGCTTATTCAGGTTTATGAAGGTGAGAGAGCGATGACAAAGGATAACAATCTGCTTGGCAAATTTGACCTCACAGGAATTCCTCCAGCACCCAGGGGTGTTCCTCAGATTGAAGTAACATTTGACATTGATGCAAATGGCATCCTCAATGTTTCTGCTGTGGATAAGAGCACAGGCAAGGAGAACAAGATCACTATCACCAATGATAAAGGACGTCTGAGCAAAGAAGACATTGAGCGTATGGTCCAGGAGGCTGAGAAATATAAGGCTGAGGATGAAAAGCAGAGAGACAAGGTGTCTTCCAAGAATTCTCTTGAATCTTATGCTTTCAACATGAAAGCAACTGTAGAGGATGAAAAACTGCAAGGCAAAATTGGTGATGAAGACAAGCAGAAGATCCTTGACAAATGTAATGAAATAATCAACTGGCTGGATAAGAACCAGACTGCTGAGAAAGAAGAATTTGAGCATCAGCAGAAAGAATTGGAGAAGGTCTGCAACCCCATTATTACTAAGCTGTACCAGAGTGCAGGAGGCATGCCAGGAGGCATGCCTGGTGGGTTCCCAGGGGGTGGAGCAGCCCCATCTGGAGGTGCTTCTTCTGGACCCACCATTGAAGAGGTCGACTAAACACATCAGAGCATTCCACACAGCTTTTCAAAAATTGAAGGACTCAAATTTGTAGCCAAGGCAGTAGCAGTTTAAAAGTAACATTTAAGCTACTGTGTAAATCTGGGCATTTTGAATACTTGAATGTGGGCAGAGGGAGAGAAGTAAACAACATTGCACTTTATCAGTACTGTAAACAAGTGGAAATGCAATTGTCTTGGAGAATAAAATCTATTTAAAATTGGCACCATAAAAAAAATGTTGTTTTAAGTTGAAAATCTGGAACTGTGGACTTCCCTACTTCTGAACACTAAGAACAAACTTCATCAGAAATATAAGAATCAGTTAGCAAGCATTTATTGGGCAGTTATTATGCATCAGGCTCTGTGTTAAGTTCTGGGAATACAAAGAAAAAGAAATCTCTGCCTTTAAGAAGCTTATATTTGAATGGGATAAACACCATGTAAATACAAGTATAAAGAAGACATACAGAGTAGATGGAAGGTAACTTTAGAGGGGGAAGCACTAACATTGGGGGAGGGTAGGAAAGTCCTCTTACAGAAAACGAGCTGAGTCCTGAAGGAAGCTAGGGAAGCAAAGAGGCAAAAGTGATGCGAGGAGAACGTTATTGACATGGGCCATAGTTTGTATAAAGGTACAGAGAAGGAAGATGGAGTTTTGGGTGTGGGGAGCAACAAGCTTTGGGAGTGGCTGGACCACGGAGTGAGTAGACTAACTGAAAGGGAGTGATGTGTAAGAACACTGGAAAAGTAAGAAGAGTCCAGGCTTGGAAGAGCTTTAAATGCTAACCAAAGGAATTTATATTTAATTCCATAGGTAATAACCCACCTCCAGAGTCTGTTGAGTTTGAGGAGCAGGGGAGACATGGTTAGACCTGTGCTTAAGGAAAATCACTTTGGCTATTATGCGGAGGATGGATCCGAGGCAGGAAGAGACTGTGATTTAAGGTACTCTAAGGTCTATAATTTGTAGATTGAAAACAAATAATTTCAACATCCTCCAACAATGTTATATCATATCTGTTCATATATATCCTACACATACACATAGACATATATATGAATACATATATATGTATTACTATAAAAGGTGATCAAGATGACATGAGATGAAATTTGTTCATCAATTCTTTATTAACACCAAGCAAGGCATCCAAGAAGCTGACGTGCTGGCTAAAGGTGTGTACTTTTATTATAGAAAAGTCTAAATAGAAGAGGAGTATCTTGTTGACAGACAGGTTTTGGTCAGTTCTGTTGGCTTTGGGTGATGCAATACTGATTGCATGAAACTAGATACACAACAAGGACTCCTCAATGAGATCCAAGGTCACTAAAAATCAGCTAAAACATACACACTAGAAAAATGAGTTGTGAAGAATACGTATCACCTAGATTATAACATGAAATTAGACAGGCAAACCAACAAATTAGCCCATCAGTGTATCTCAGACAGGCAGAGTGGTGGTTAATAAACTGGACCCAGAATTTAAAAGGAGAGAATCAGGGTAGATTACCTTTAGAAAATTACTCAATGTTTTATCCCAAACTGCTTGCCATGGATCAAATATAAAAATCTGTCTGACCTTTAAAGCCCTTTATAACCTTACCCCTTCTTACTTTTTTGTCTTTTTACACCGTACTCTCTTCCACATAGTCTGAGATCCAACAGCCTCATTGCTTTTCCTCACATGATACCCATTCTCCCAATTCCAAGTATTCTCTGGCTATTTTCAATGCCTAGAAGGCTCTCCCTCCTCATTTCTGCCTCTTAGCATCCCTGGCTTCCTTCAAGTTTCAGTTAAAGTTCAAATCTTAGTGCCTTTCCAAAGAGATTACCCTGAATTTACTCTGTACATTTCATGTTTTCACATAGTTTGCATGTTGTATCCCACATTAGACAGTGAGGTCCTTGAGTAAAGGGATTGCTTTTTGTGTTTCTTTGCATTCATAGCACTTAAGACAGAGATCGGCATATAGTAGGCATTTAACAAGTGCTAGGTAACTGACTGGCTAACTGAACCTTTGCAGAAGGGTTTTATTTCTTCCCAGGTATTAGGCCTCCTATATTTTGGGAAACTGTCACTGGATGTAGGATGGTAGTGCAGAGATGATGGTTAAGTTTACTTTAGGTGTGTAATCAAAATGAAGGCGAGCACTTAGAGAGCACTTTAAAGTTTGTAAAGCACTTAAAACACATAAACTCAGGTCTGTTATTTCCTTCTTCAGTGTGTCCCCATTTTACAGATGAGGAACTGAGGCATATAGAGATTAAGTGACTTGCCCAAGGTCACATAGCTAGCAAGTATCTGAGGCCAGATTTTAGCTCAGATCTTCCTGATTCCAGGATTGTTGTTCTATCTACACTGCATCAACCTAGCTATCCATATGAGAGGGGTTGGACTAAATGGCCTATTCAGGCTCTGTCTCTATGATCCTATAAGATACATATTACAAATATTATCTCCATTTTACAGATGAGGAAACTGAGGCTTAAAGTCATTAATAAATCTGCCTATGGTCACACATGTGTAGAAATGAGATCATCAGGGTACCACACTATATACTTACTTGTGTTTTTATACTGAATATATAGACAGACAGATAGATAGATAGATAGTATCACATTCATTTATTCATTCCTTTATTGAATAAAAAGAAATACGTAAATTGGATACTTCTGCTTCTAAACAAAAAATAGCCCAGTTAAGGGTTTTAAAAAAAATCTCCTAAGTGCCAATTAATCACCTTCTCTTTAATTTCAACTTTCCTCTATATAATAAATAGTTCCTTGTTTATTTTCTCTTCTTAGGTATTGCTTCACACACTTTTACACAGTCTTTGGCCCTGGTCCGATTCAGCACTTATTCAAGTTATATTTGGGATAACAATATTAATTATCTTAAGACATTTTTGCTACTCATCCTGGACATTAAATACCTTATATGTTAATTACTCCCTGCCTAAATCATCCTTCCTCATGTCTAGAACTGTAAGCTTCTCTCTTCCTTCTCTTTTAAAAAGATTACATGAAATATAATTGCTTCTATCCTTAGCTGTTTCTCATTCCATATGGGACACAGCACTTGGTATACAATGGGAATTTATTTACATGATTAATCATACTAATTGTTTTTCCTAGTGTTGAGTCATCCATATATCTCTGACATCAATACAATGTCTTCACAGAGAGAGTAATTTTTGGACATATTGTATAAAATTATTCTATTTTTCTAACACTCCCTTAAGAATGAGATTTGTATAATAATCTTCTGTAAGTAGTCTTTAGAGCTTCTGATTTGTGCATATAAATTATATTCAATGGCAGTAGCTGAACCCTCTATGTGGTGTCATTATTAATGATCATTTTGTATGCTTGATAATACTTATTACTCTTCCTCCCTACATCAATGGAGCCGAGGTTTAAATGTAATCACTTCAAGAATCAGAACCTAAAGGGTTCAATTTGGTACAGCTTTGAAATCTTAATCCATCTCCACCGCCAAGATTTTCTTTCTGATTTGTGAAGTACAATTGCTTTTAAAGACTTTGACTTAGAAATAAAAATCCAGTAGAATTGGAACAAATTCAGTATGATTTCAAAAATCCTAGATCTAGCTAGTGCTTATTAATCTGTTTTAATTTTAATTTAATTTATTAAATTAATTAATTTAAATTAATAGGTTTTAAAATCTTTTAAAAACATATTATGCTACATCTTTATATATTTCTATTTTTGAAACAAATGTTTGCTCAATTAACCAATGAATAATTATTAAGTGCCTGCTGGTGGCATCAATTTACTCAGCAGGTAAACAAGCATGCTTTAAGAGCTAATTATTTGCCAGGCACTTTGCTAAGCACAGGGGATACAGAGAAGAGCTAAAACAGCCCTTTCAGGGGATTTCCGATCTTTTCAGGGAGACACCACGCAAACAACTACGTACAGACAAGATAAATCGATGATAATCGCATAAAGAGAGCACTAAAATTAAGCAGGATCAGGAAAGGCTTAGAGCAGAAGGGGGAACTTTAGCTGAGATCTGAAGGAAGCCAGGGCCACCAGGAGGCATAAGTGAGAGAAGAAAAGTAAGAAGCGCAGTGTCATCAGCTCGTAGAGGAGAGGGGGTGTAGAGGGGAGTAAAAACATGTTAAAAAAAAAAAAAGGAAAGTTAGAAAGCAGTTTGACAGTGAAAGATGATAAATGCCAAACAGAGCATTTTAAATTAGCTCCTGAAGTCTACAGGGATCAACTTGAGAAGTTCAAAAGGCAACGGGTGATTTGGAACTGGAGCTCTGCAGACAGATTAAGGTTAAATATGTAGATCTGGGAATCATCTGCAAAGATGACAATTGAACCCACGTGAATGGAGATCACCAAAGAAGAGAGTATATGAGAAGAAAAGAGAGTTCAGGTCCAACCCTTGTTACATAGCCATGGTTAAGAAGGCATGACTTTGAGGAAGAATCAGCAAAGGAGATGGAGCAGGAGAGTTCTGATAGGTAGGAGGAAAACCAAAAGAAAACCCTGTAACATGAAATTAGAGAAGAAATCATATCTTGGAGTAGGTGGTGATCAGTAATGTCAATAGCTGAAGAAAGACCAAGAAAGACAAAGATCGAGAAAAGGCTATTAAACTTGGCATTTGGGGCAGCTAGGTGGTGCAGTGAATAGAGCACTGGCCCTGGAGTCAGGAGGACCTGAGTTCAAATTTGGTCTCAGACACTTAACACTTACTAGCCATGTGACCTTAGGAAAGTCACTTAACCCCAATTGCCCTGCCTTTCCCCCTCCATAAAAAAAGCAAAACAAAAACAAAAACCCCAAAACAAACAAAAAAAAACCTAACTTGGCAATTAAGAAATCATTGGTAACTTGGTAGACAGCAGTTTCAGTTGAATGATGAGATCAGGAACCAGATTGAAGTTTTATAGAATTGAACAAGAGTAGAGGAAGTGAGATAATTAGTACAGACAGCTTTCTCATACATGTAGGAGAAAACTTATAGGGCAGTAACTGGGAAGGATATTCTGATCAAGTGAGAGGATTTTTTGTTTTTTTGTTTTTTGGGAGGGGGGTGTTGAGGGGACGTGGGTATGTTTGTAGGCAGCAGGAAGGTAGCCAGTACACAAGGAGATTAAAAATTAGTAAGAGGGGACGGCCAGGTGGCTCAGCGAGTAAGAGCACTGGCCCCAGTGTCGGGATGACCTGGGGATCAAATCTGGGCTCAGATACTTAGCACCACACCCAGAAATAACTGGCCATGTAACCTTGAGAAAGTTACTTAACCCCAATTGCTTTAAATAAAAATAAATTAGTAAGAGATTGGGGATGAAAAAATTAGGCAATCTTCTGAAAAAAGATGATATGAAATGGGATCTAGGGTGCATGTGGGCCATTTTCTTTCATAAGAGACAGGTCACTTATTCATGATATAGAGGTAAAGACTTCAGAGTGGTCAGAGATGAGGAGGGAAGAAGAGGGAGTTCTCAGAATATTGTTTCAATTTTTCCCCCTGAAGCATGAGACAAAGTCCTTAATTTTAAGGGTACAGGGAGGGGTATATCAAGGCAATGTGCTGGATTCTAGGGATCCAAATACAAAAGGGAGGTAGTCCCTGACCTTAAACTTGCATTCTACTTGCATAAGGGGGTTTATGGGGCTTGTTGGGTATACCCTAGCACTCTCTAATATAACCAGTAGCTCTTTGACAATGTCAGGGCTGCCTGGGATCCAGAGCCCAGAAGAGACAGGAATAGCTTTTCTAATACCTAGACATTTGCACTTATTGCAGTTATAGCCACTACTCCTATTTCCTTCACCGTCTTTCCACTTCTCTGTGGCTTTTAAAAGGAGACACATGGTCAGACCCCTTTAGCCTCCGCCACCGGTAGCTTCTCTGCTACTAGCTCTCCTGCAACCTCGGGCCGGCGGCTCGGCGCGGCTCCTCCGGCTGGGCAGGAGGCGGCTGAACAGGGCCAGAGGTTGGGGGGAAGGCGCCGCAGCCGGCGAATTCCGTTCATCTGGAGCATCTCCATGGGGTCTGCCCACTCCGTCCATGCCCTTTAAGAGAACGTCCAGTGCAACAGCTGCACCGAAGGCACAATCATAGCCTTGTATTTAACAGGACTTTGTCTTCCTGGAGAACCACCATCGGTGTAAAGCTGGAAATAGTCTGTCTTTAAATTCCATCTCTTAGTTTCCCATTTTGTTGCACTTTAGAAGAACATCAAGAAACCATGAACAACTTTAGCAATAATGAATTTAACTTCAGTTTCCTTGATGAAGGCTTTACTGCTAAGGATATTCTGGACCAGAAAATTAATGAAGTTTCTTCTTCTGATGATAAAGATGCCTTCTATGTTGCTGACCTTGGTGACATCCTAAAGAAACATCTGAGATGGTACAAAGCTCTTCCTCGAGTAACTCCTTTTTATGCTGTTAAATGTAATGACAGCAGAGCTGTAGTGAAGACACTTGCTGCTTTAGGAGCAGGATTTGATTGTGCCAGCAAGACTGAAATACAATTAGTACAAAGTCTTGGGGTGTCTCCAGAGAGGATAATTTATGCAAATCCATGCAAACAAGTGTCACAAATTAAGTATGCTGCCAACCGTGGAGTACAAATGATGACTTTTGATAGTGAAGTAGAGCTAATGAAAGTTGCCAGAGCTCATCCAAAGGCAAAACTGGTTTTGCGGATCGCCACTGATGACTCCAAAGCTGTCTGTCGTCTAAGTGTTAAATTTGGTGCCACTCTCAAAATTTGTAGGCTACTTCTTGAGAGAGCAAAGGAACTGAATATCGATGTTATTGGAGTCAGTTTCCATGTGGGAAGTGGTTGTACTGATCCAGAAACCTTCGTCCAAGCAGTTTCTGATGCCTGATGTGTCTTTGACATGGGGGTGGAGTTTGGTTTCAACATGTATCTTCTTGATATTGGTGGTGGCTTTCCTGGTTCGGAAGATGTAAAGCTTAAGTTTGAAGAGATCTCAAGTGTAATCAATCCAGCATTGGACAAATATTTTCCACCTGACTCTGGAGTGAGAATCATAGCTGAACCAGGCAGATACTATGTTGCATCAGCTTTCACGCTTGCAGTTAACATCATTGCCAAAAAACTTGTATTGAAGGAACAGACAGGTTCTGATGATGAAGATGATGCAAATGACCAAACCTTTATGTACTATGTAAATGATGGAGTATATGGATCATTTAATTGCATCCTGTTTGATCATGCTCATGTTAAACCTATTCTACAAAAGAGACCCAAACCAGATGAGAAGTATTACTCTTGTAGCATATGGGGACCAACATGTGATGGCCTTGATCGAATTGTTGAACGCTGTGATTTACCAGAAATGCATGTGGGAGATTGGATGCTGTTTGAAAACATGCGTGCTTATACTGTTGCTGCTGCTTCTACTTTCAATGGATTCCAGACACCAACTATCTATTATGTGATGTCTGGGCCAGCATGGCAATGCATGCAACAAATCAAGAATCAAGGTTTTCCGGCAGAAGTAGAGGATCAGGATATCAACACTTTGCCATTATCTTGTGCTTGGGAAAGTGGAATGGAACATCATTCGACAACTTGTACTTCAGCTAGTATTAATGTATAGATGCTGTTTGTAGCTATTAATTGCAAGCTTAGCTTGAATTAGAGCATTTTGGGGGACCATTAACTTAATTCCTGCTAGAGTTATATGTTTTAAGAATAGGTTTGGCACAAATGCAGCAATATGGAAGACTTAAGAGATGGGGTCACACTTATCTGTGTTCCTATGGAAACTATTTGAATATTTGTTTTATATGGATTTTTATTCACTTTTCAAATATGCTTCTAAAGATTGCCCCTCAGCTGCTAAGCAAGCATTTGTAGCTTGTATGGTGGCAGAATGGGATTGAGCTTAGTGTTGTGACCTGTTTTAAAATAAAAGTATATTGAAATAAAAAAAAAAGGAGACACATTTAGTCACTTAGTTGCCACTGAATTCCAGGTCCCACTGCAATCTCCTTCCATTCTGTCCGTGATGCTCTCTTACCTATGCTGGTGGCCATTTTGCTTGATGAAACCCAGTTTGTGGGTTTCAGAGATTGTGTGGGTTGTCTGTACTTTATTTTGAACCCCCAAAGCAGGTATTTCTCCCAGGAGTATAACTGACTGGGGAAATAATCAACTAGACGTTTTTCCCCTTTTAACTCTTCTAGCCAATATTTTTTTTTCCTGTGGCTCATCTTATTGTACTGAGTCATGGGGCTTAAGTTGATGTAGAAAATTAAAACATATTAAACTGTCAAAGTATGTTTCTATGTTCACTGTTATATAAACTCTGCTGATAGCTCCCCATGCCAAAGTATGAGATGAGAGTCCAGTTCTAAAGATGCTTTTTCAGTCAAGAAGATAAATTGGAAAAAAGAGGGTTTTTTTTTTTTGCAGGGGCAAGATTTTGATAAAAAAGAGCCTATTGTAAAATTTGTGTTTCTTAAGTAAAGTTTAGTTGTTCCATTTAAAAATAAGTTTATATAAGTTTAATTTCTTCAATCAACAGCAGTGTCTTTCATGACTGAGTATTCAATGTTCACCCTTAAAAAATAAATTCCCCTGATTTCATAAATTGTTGAAATGTTCAGCATACTCTTATGGCTACCTTGTATTTGCCAGCAGTAAGTATTGGATGTGTGTAAGGTGGTACCTCAGAGTTGTTTTTAATTTGCTTTTCTCTAATTATTAGTGTTAAAATAATTTTTATACAGCTATTATAGTTTGGATTTCTTCTTCTGAAAACTGTCTATTCATATCATTTGACCAATTGTCAATTGGGGGATAGCTATAATTCTTATAAATTTTATTCAAAAATGAGACCTTTATCAGAAAAATTTGCTGGAAAGATTTCCCCTCAAATTGTCTGATTATGTTCTAATTTTAGCTACATTAATTCTGTTTGTGCATAAACTTTTAAATTTTAGGTAATCAAAATTGTCCATTTTATTGCCTGTGAACCTCTCTATCTCATGAACTTTTATCCTATCCATAGATCTGACAGGTGATGTCTTCCATGCACCTCTAATTTGCTTATGATATCACCCTTTTTAACTAAATGATGTATCCATCTGGAGCTTATCTTAGTATATAATGTGAGATGTTGGTCTGTACCTAGTTTTTGCCAGACTATTTTCAGTTTTCCCAACAGTTTTTGTTGGATACTGAATCCTTGCCCCAATAGCTGGACTCTTTGGGTTAATGTCAAATGCTAGGTTACTGTGCCCATTTGCTTCTGTATATTGTGTGCTTGATCTATTTCACTGATGAACCTCTATTTCTTACCTAGTACTAAATTGTTTTTTTTAAACAATTATAGCTTTGTAGTGTAGTTTGAGATCAGGTATTGGTAGGCCCCCTTCCATCCCAATTTTTTCATTGATTTCCTTGATATTCTTGACCAGAGCTTCTCCAAATAAATTTTGCTATTTTTTTCCAGCTTTGCCAAGTAAGAACTCCCTATTTTATAAGAACTAATGGGATAACTAGAAAGTGACTTACAAAAATAGGTTTAGACCAGCTTTATATATTATATACTATAAAACATTTCAAATAGACATGCAACCTAAATTTAAATGGCCACATGGTTAGCAATTTGGAGGAAAAAGAATAGAGATATTTAAAACTATTGCTAAAGAGAGAATCCTTAAACACAAGATAAAGAAGACTGAGGAAAAAAACACATTTTTGATAACATGAAGTTGAAAAGCTTTTACATGAAAAAAATTAATGCAGCTAGGATTAAAAGGTAAACTTTTGATTAGAAAATACTATATCAGATATCTCTGAGAAAGATTTGATATCAAAAATACATATGTCAAGCAAGTGGTTGGTGGGCCCCATTTTGCAGCAAGTACCCCAGCATCCCCAGGGTGGCTGCCAACACAGGTTCTTAGATATGCATTTCTAAAGGAAAGCAACTCAAAATGGGTTAACAATCTTGCTTTAATCAATCAAACATATCATTTACCTAGTTCAGGGGGAAAAGATCAGCACCCCGAACTTCAGGGTATACAGACAGAAACATTTCAAGCAGACAGACCTCCAACTGTCCAACCATTACATCCATACCAAATCACAGTTACCAGAGAGGGAAGTATCAACATCTGGGTTTTTCAAAGCAGGGGCGGGGCTCTCAACAGCTGCCCAGAGTCTCATCTGGTCAAATCACACAACACTTCTCAAAGTGAGCCCCCAAACAAAGCCTCACATCAAGGTTTATATAGCCTTCTCCAGGCTAAGAGAATGTAACAACCCTCTTGACCCACTGCCCAATCACAAAGCACCGAGGTATGGGCATTCCTGAAAAACAAGCCTCCTACCACAGGCTCCAGGTGCACTTAACCTAGGGGCAAGGAAGATCTTAAAAATTTACATTCCTATAACACCCATGGAGCTCACAACTCTCCCGACTGTGGTCCAAACTAGATTAAAATATAATTGGAAAATATTTAGCAAATATTACATTTAAAATGAATTCAAAATATAGCTTACAGGCATCGTTATTTATCGATTAGTGGTCCCCATTTCTGTTTGAGTTTGATGCCAATGATGTAGAGAATTAATAAAAAAAATTTAGATCAACAGTAATACTTTAATAGATAAGTGGTAAAATGATACAGTTTTTGGAAAAAAATTACCAATTATTAACAATTAAATACCTTTGTAGCTAGGAGGCAACTGCAGGATGGCAGAGAGAGAGTTAGCCTTGGTGTGAGGAAAACCTGGGGTCAGATTCTGCCTCTGATGCATATTGACTATAGGATCCTGGGAAAGTCACTTAATCTTTTGGTGTCTTAGGTGATTCTGTAAGATGATAAGTTGCAGAGCAAGTGCAGATCTGTATTGGAGGAGAGAATATCCTTATCTGGAATTCCCTTTAGTAATGAAATCAAAGGTCGGATTAAAAAAAAAATCAACCATACTAAAGACTGCTCCAAAACAGTAATAAAAAGAGAAATTGCAATGTAAACAGTTCCAAAGTTTTATTTCATACCCAATTAATTAACAAAGATGAAGACTTAAATCGATGTTGGAGGCACTATGGAAAGATGGTCATACTAATAAACTACTAGTAGATCTGTGAATTGGTCAAAAATTTCTGAAAAGAAGATTTGTAATTAATTACCCAAAAAAGTGACTAACATGTCTATAGGTCTTACTGCTAGGGATATGTGTAAAGAAGGTCAAAAGCTAAGAGAAAAGTCCCATCTATACCAAAATATTAATAGAAGCACTTTTCTGGCAGCAAAGAACTAGAAACCAAGCAGATGCCTATTGATGGGGAAATGGCTAAACAAGTTGTGGCACATGAACATCATAGACCATTGTTGCATTACAGGAGGAGATGAATATGAGGAATTCATTGAACCTTGGGGTGACTTATATGAACTGAAGCCAAAAAATATATACGGAATAACATTTTTTAAAAAGACAAATTGATGGGGCGGCTAGGTGGTGCAGTGAATAGAGTACTGGCCCTGGAGTCAGGAGGACCTGAGTTCAAATCTATCTATAAATTTTCTTTCTTACTGCTTCTGGGAGTGGTGGAGTAAGAACTAAGTTGCTCTCACCCTCCCTTATTGACCTCTGAAAACCCAGAAAATGTTGCCATAGGAAAAGCTCTGGAATAGCTGAGCCAGCCGAAAGATGGGGTGCAGTAGTCTTGTAGCCCAGAAAACTTAGAGGATTGAAAGGCCCCTCTCACTCTGGAAAATAGGGAGCAGTAGAGGACAGAAAACATCTCAGTAAATCCATGGCAAACCTCATTTCAGCAAAACGGGGGGATCCTGAGCCCCAGGGTGGTAGAGTAGGCAAGTGCCAATGCCAGAACCTCTTGAGTGCTTCAGCACAGGTAGGGGGACTAGTGTCAGCATTCTCCAGCAGCCAAATCTCCTGGTGCTTCACCTCAACTCCAGGAGGCACAACTCCAGTCTGGCAGACATCCTCCAGCAGCCAAACATTCAAGTGCTTTAAAGAAACCCTGGTGAGCAGGCATCCCCCAGGGACCAGACTCTCCACCCCCACCCTAAGAGCTGATCCAGCTCAGAACCAGGTAAGCTGCCAGATCCCTATAGTTTCTAGCTGCCAGCATCTAAGGCCCCAATACAAAAAGCCAGTGACCAGGTCCTAGGTTCCCAGTACAAGAAGCTTGGGTCAGTGCCTTCCAATTCTCCAGCAGATGATCTCAACTTTAAAAGTCAGGAAATAGGCAAACACCATGAGCAAAAAGCAGAAATGGACAATGACCACAGATTCTTGTTATGGGGACAGATGAAGGCACAGATTTGGAGGAAGAGGACAACATTGTCAATATACCCAGGTCTGAAACTTCAAAGGGGATTATGAACTGGTCTCAAGTTCGAAAAGCCTTCTTCAAAGAGCTCAAGAAGGATTTTAAAAGTCAAATAAGAGAGGTAGAAGAAAAATTGGGGAAAGAAATTAGAGGCGTACAAGAGAGAGTAAACAGTTTGGAAAAGGAAGGATGAAAATTGACTGTAGAAAACATGTCTTTAAGAAATACAATTGGCCAAGTAGAAAAGGAGGCACAGAAACTCATTGAAGAGAACTCCTTAAAAAGTAAAATGGGCCAAATGAAAAAGGAGGTACAAAATCTAATAGAAGAAAACAATTTAAGTCAGTGAAAGCTAATGATTCTACATGATATCTTTCACATAGATTAATTCACATGCATAATATTCAACGCTCTTCTCAACTTAACTCTATCCTAAATTCCTTCCCTTCCATCTCCTCACCTTTCTTCCCTTGTGCTCCAGGGGCTAACCACATTAGTGTTGGATCTAGTGTAACGCCTCATCAACTTTTACCTAAACTTTACTAAAACTCTCCAGTAGCAGAGATTATAGGCTTGGGCCACTATCCCAAATTTCCTCTCTTTCATGTATTTTAAGTTCTAGCTAAGTTATACCACTCTTCAGTTCCTTAATATATGCTGCACTCTTCTACCTTCAAGTCTTTTCTTACACTCAATTTATACTCCTTGAGTATAGGACATGTTCTGTTTTTGCATCTGTATCTCTTTGTTGTTCAGTCATTTTCCAGTTGTGTCTGACTCTTCCTGACCCTATTTGTGGTTTTCTTGGCAAAGGTACTCATGTAGTTTGCCATTTCCCTCTCCAGCTCATTTTACAGATTGAGAAACTGAGGCAAACAGGGTTAAGTGAGTTGCCCAGAATCACACTCATCCCATGTAACCAATCTTTAGCTTAATCTTGCTATTTCTAAGTGCAAACCGTTTCTCCTATCAGTCCCCATGCCACTATTCACAAAGCCATCACATCAGAGCAAGCTCACATCATCTCTCACCTGGATTATTGCAATAGCATATGGATTAGTCTCCCACTCTCCTCTTGATTTAATAATAATCTTGATGATGATAGACAACATTTATATAGAGCTTACTATGGACTAGGCTCTGTGCTAAGTGTTTTACAATTATCTCATTTGATCCTCATAGTAACACTGTGAGGTATTCCCCCCATTTTACAGATGGGGAAACTGTGGTAAACAGAGGTAAGACGACTTGCTCAGAGTCACACAGTTAGTGTCTGAGGTTGGATTCAAACTCAGGTCTTTCTGATTCCAGGTTGGGTGCTCTATCTACTGTGCCATCTATCTGCTCCTATTTTAGTCTTACCTCCACACTGCTGCCAGTGGTTTTTCCTAAACACAGGGCTTATTATGTAACTCTCCTACCCAATAAACTCTAATTAGCTCCCTATTGACTCTCCAATAAAACATAAATTCATTTTTTCTAAACTTTTAAATCCATCAGTTAATCAACAAAAATTGTTAAGCACCCTCTTATGTGCCAGACACTGTGTTAAGCACTGGAAATCCCTATTTACTGGATCCTATTTATATTTCCAGTCTCATTATACATTATTCCCTTTCCTGTATTCTGCAGAAACAGCCTTCTTGCTGTATCTCACACATGGCAATCCATCTCTCATCTTTGTGCCTTCACACTAGCCATCTCTATACCTGGATTGAGCTTCTTTCTCAACTCTACCTTACAGAATCTTTTTCCTTTATAGCCAAGTTGAAGCCTCACCTTCTCCATGACATCTTTCCTGATCCCTCATACGACTCATTTCTTATCCAGCTGCACTAATTTTGGACTTCTTCAGCTTCTCCACCATACCTCCAAGTATATTCATCATTGGGAAATCTCATTTTCTTGTAAGATCCAATCAGCCTTGTGACTTGCACTTAATCAATACTCTCTGCTCCTCTTATTGGAGGGTAGAAACTGAAATTCCTCCATTTAAGGAGTGGAACAGAACTGACATCTCAGACACATCCCAATTTCCTCACTCAATAGCACTAGCACTTATTTCAGACATTTTTGGCTTTCCACCGTGCTACCTTCCTCCCCTCCCCTTTCTCACCTTCATGTTCCCCAAATCTATATTTCAGCTTTCCTTTATGTATTGTCTTTCCACATTAGATTGAAAGATTCTCCAGGGCAGTGACAGTCATTCTTTTTTGTAATCATATTTGTATCCCCAGCCTGCCTGGCACATAGTAGGCATTTAATAAATGTTTCTTGATTGATTGATATTGACACCCCCATATCCTATAGTACGTTAATGCTACTTGTCTCTAATTTAGATTTATTCTATAGATGCACACATGTACATACTATTTTCCCTGATAAAATATAAGCTTCTAGAAAGCAGGATTTTTTTATGTCATTTTTGCCTTTGCCTTCCTGGTACTGTACTCTGTAGAGACTTTATGTATTAGCTATATAAAATGACTACTGAATAGGCTCTTTAAAATCCTTGTTAATTTATTGATTCTGTTCCAACCTGAAGGGATTACTAATTGATCCCTTTATTATCTTTTGCTCTCCTGTGTTTTGGGGGGGCCCCATATCTCCCCTCCCCACAACTGTACCTATTAGGCCTTTCTTTATATCTAGTTATGGCTCCACTCTTCTATGAAATCATTCCTAATGCCCATTTCTTAGTGCTGTTTCTCCTCAGATTTCTCATGGTTCTTTATCTGTACTTTGTATTTATATATTATGGTTATTTGTGGGCAAATATAGTTCCTTATATTAGATTTTATGCTTTATAAGAGCAAGAATATATGTTATTCCATCTGTGTGTCCTTAGTGACTTTTAGATAGTAGAATTTGAAAATAGTTATTGAATTTGAGTGAAATATTTTTTACTTGAAATAGATAGAATTCTTTATTGTACAGAAATAATATACTAAATGGAAAAAATACTTTGATCCTATCATGGTTCTGAAATTATACTTAAGTGAGTACTCCTTCCACTGGTTTAAGATCAACCCTCTTCTAATTCTATGCAATTTTTCCCATGTTATTCTACAAATTACATTTAAATGATCTGCCTAGTGTTCTTTTTCTGTATCTTAATATTTTATGGTCAACCCTTGGTCAGGCTGTCTTGCTTATAATATAAGACCATTTCGGGGCGGCCAGGTAGCACAGCAAGTAAGAGCACCGGCCCCAGTGTTGGGATGACCTGGGAATCGAATCTGGGCTCAGACACATAGCACCCACCCAGAAACACCTGGCTGTGTAACCTTGAGCAAGTTACTTAACCCCAATTGCTTAAAAAAAATATAAGACCATTTCCTTTTCTGATCATATATTTCCTTGATAAAGTGTTTCATGTCATTTTTATGCATAAATAATTGGCAACATGTAGACAGCCTATGCAAGCTTACCATGTATATTTCTATAACTCTTTGAATTTTTTGCAATTCTGATTCTTCACAAATTGTTCTGCCCTGTAATTCATAGCTATAAAGAATCCTTGAGACAATATGATAAAAAAATGTAGGAGAGGATTCTGAGAAGATGGTGGAGTAGGTTAGAAAATTTGGGGCTGTCCAAATTTCTTCCACAGAAAAAGAAAGAACATTGCCTGAGAGAGAACTTAGAGCAGTGAAAATAAGCAAAAGTCAGGGTAAAGCAGTTGTTTTCCTAAGACAACCTAAGAAGACCCCAGAAGAGATCTGATCTCTGGCATCAAGGTACTCCCAGAGTGATGTGCAAAAAGCTCTAGGCCAACTCTGTAAAATCAATAAGACAACATACCCTGAGGGAAGCTGGGGCTATGAGGCAGGCTCAGCCTTAGAAATTTTTACCTCACAGACAGTGTGGGGGGCTCTGTCGGCTGAATAGGAGAAGATGGAAGGACCTTCCACTGTTGAGGGGCACCAAGTAAAGCTATGCTGATGAGACATGTGCCTGGCTGGGCTGCCATGGGGGAGAAGGAGCTAGCACACACCTGGGCAGTGCAGTAGCAGAAGGCTGGGACCTTGCTGGCTGTGGGCACTTGCAGGAGAGCAGAGTCTCTGGTTTTAGTTCCATGGAAGAGAGGACAGCTGTGATTTGTAGTCATCAGAAGGGCCACAGAGAGTAAGATCATTTGCTCTACATTGGGTGACTGGAGGCTCTAACTGTGGATTAGAAGTAGAGAGGAAAGCCCAAGGTTGAACCCTGCAAAAGACCTCAGAAAATAACAGTAAAGAAGGACGTGAGGCTTGGGGCATTATTCCCTATAACTTGGGACTAGAAACTGATCACACTAATAGCTGCTAAAAACAAAACAAAAATAAATTAAAAATGAGTAATCAAAGGAGAAAGGACCCACCCAAAGATAACTGTTATGGGGATAGGGAAGCCCTGTATTCATAATTCAGAGGAAGATAATGGAACTAAAAAAAACACTCCTTTTTCAATGAGAAATATCTAATGGTCCCAAGCACAAAAAAGAATTCTTAGAAGACCTTAAAAAGCACCTTAAACATCAAATAAGAGTGATCAAAGAAAAATTAGGGCAATCCAAGAAAATAAAAAAAATATGAAAAGAAATTCAATCAATTTGAAACAGTGAACCAAAAACTTAAGGAAAAAAGGGGCAGCTAGGTGACACAGTGAATAGAGCACCAGCCCTGGAGTCAGAAAGACCTGAGTTCAAATTTGGCCTCAAACAAGTGACACGCTTACTAGCCATGTGACTTTGGGCAAGTCACTTAACCCCAATTGCCCTCCAAAAAGAAAAAAAAAACTTAAGGAAGAAAACAATTCCTTGAAAAGGAGAACTGGGCAAAAGGAAGCTGATGACATTCAAAACACAAAGAAATAAAACAAAATAAAAGGAATGAAAAAATAAAAGAAAATGTTAAACATCTCATCAGAAAAAACAACTAATCTGGAGAACAAATTGAGGATAAATAGTATAAAAATAGTGGGACTGCCTGAAAATGATGATAAAAGAGAATCTTGATACATTATTACAAGAAATTATCAAAGAAACTTGCCCTGAAATTCTAGAAAGAGAAAGCAACCCATCCATCACCTCCTGAGAGAGATCCTGAGAGCAAAACTTACAGTAACATCATAGCCAAGTTTCAAAGCTCCCTGATTCAAGAGAAAATATTATAAGCAACAAGAAAAACACAATTTAATTTTAAAATAGAAACAATTGTGGAGCTACAATGAAGATTACACAAGAACTAGCAGCGACTACATTGAAAGACGGTTGGTCTTGGTTTACTACATTTTGTAGAGCAAACAAGCTGTGGTTATGACCAAGGGTAACTGACCCAGCAAAATTAAGTATAATCCTGAGTGAAAAAAATGGACATTTAATGAGCTGATGACTTTCAGGTATGGGTGACAAAAACAGCAGAACTTAAGGGACATATAACATTCAGGAGAAATATAAACATTAAAGATCAATTATAAGGGACTCAATAAGTTCGAATCATATACTTCTTATATATGAAAACATTATCAGTTCTTTTATGATTGTCACTTTAATTTGGGTTGTTTGAAAAAAAGGCTTGGACTGAGTTGATGATGATGATGACAGAGGGATTCTAAAAAAATATAAAACTGTAGGGAGAGATCAAAAGGAGCAATTATCTTATACTAATGAAGCAAAAAAGGAAAAATTGATACAGAAGATAGTGGGAATTTGGGTGGGTAGTGCTGAAACCTTACTCTCCTGGAGAATAGGTTAAATAAGGAACAACATATGTGTATGTGTGTGCATGTATATACATATGTGTGTGTGTATACACAGAAATAAGAGGCAGAGTCAAGGATGTTGGGTGGAGGGAGAGGCTAAACAAGAGGGCAAGGGGAAAGGGTGGTGGGGAGAGGATTAAGACAGAATCCTTGGAGGCAGGGTAGGTTAAGTAATAGGAGGGCAAGGTAGCAGGTAGAAGTAGAGTCAGGAGGGATAGGAAATAAGAGATACACACAAAAGTAAAGATAAAGAGTAGAATTTATTAGGGGAAAAAAGCAGGTGGTAGTAATCATGATCTCAGATCAAGTTAAAGCTAAATAGGTTTAATCAAAAGAGAAAAATAGGGAAGCTACAGTATATGTCAGCCATGTTCATCAATAATTGTTTTAGACTATTTAAAAGAACTGGACAGTATAAGGTTGGAATATTGCTGTGGTATAGAAAATGATGAATTGGTGGATTTAGAAAAATATGGAAAGACTTGGACTTATGAAGATGTTATCTACCTTCAGAGAAACAGACCACAAACAAGTATTGTAAAGTCTTAAATAGATGCATATGAATGTATATCTGTATACATATGTATGATTATAAATATCTTTGCATATATATCTTAAATATGCATGCATATTTAAGTGCATGTATGTCTATATGTATGTGTACATATATGTATATAACATACATACACATGTACATATTTATGCATAAATATATATACCTATCTGTGCTTAAATGTAGCCTTCTGGGTGGGGAGAAAGGGGAAAAAGCATAGTAAGAAGGGTACAGCAGAGAGCAAAATAAAACCTACAAGAAAGTAAAGAAAAGATGTACTGCTTTGAACACAATGTGCAGTATTTATTATATAGGCTTTCTTGAAGTGGAAATTTATTGCTTTATATTTTGAATCCTCTCATATTCTGCTGTGCACATGGCAATTTTTTTCTTATTTTCTTTTTAAGTTTTAGTATTTAAGTTTTTTTCTTATTTTATATTTAATTGTAAAATAAAAATAAGTATTTTAAAAATGCATTATTCTGGGGGAGGCCAGGTGGCTCAGTGAGTAAGAGCACCGGCTCCAGTGTCGGGATGACCTGGATCAAATCCGGGCTCAGATACTCAGCACCACACCCAGAAATAATAACTGGCCGTGTAACCTTGAGCAAGTTACTTAACCCTGATTGCTTAAAAAAATGCATTATTGATGTCAGGGAGAATCTAGGGACTGTTCAAAACCTTGTAGTTTGACAGATGAGATCTAGCTTACATATTCAATTCTTGGCTTGGATCATTGGTCATCTGCAATGCCCATCAAAGATACAAGTCATACTGAGCCAATTCAACAGGCTGCCCATCTGGTTATTCTGGCAGTATTCATTCTTTATCCACTTTTTTTTTTCTGTGTAAATTTCTAGGCCAATGTCTTGTTTAGGCTGTGGATATCACTGAGAAAGCCCTATGGTGTTTGGCTGTTTAGTACAATCAGCATAGTGTTAAAGGCACACTGAAACACATAGAAAACCTCACTCATAGACATGCATAGCACATTTTGGTAAGATGTCACATACTTCCTGTGTGACCTTAGGCAAGTCGGATAACTTCTCTGGACCTCAATCTCCTCCTATGTAAACAGAAGAGGGCTGGAATAAATGACAAGAGATTTTATTATTTATTTTTATTTACTGCATATTGAATCATAAAGAGCATAATTTATATTAAATTAAAAACACTAAACTTTTTAATTTAATCTCTAAACTCTACTTAAAAATACAAACCCAGCAAACAGTGCCTTTTGGTTAAGTTCTTCCCCTTTTCTCTAAAAATACAAGACCACTTTTCAGCCTCATAATCTTGGTGAAAAAAGCATCTTCTAATAGACCCTGTTCCCTTAGGCCTATCTAGGGGTGAGGAATGTGTGGCCTCAATGCCACATGTGACCTTCTAGTTCCTTAGATGTGGCCTTTTGACTGAGTCCAAGTTTTACAGACCAAATTATTTTATTAAGGGGACTTGTTCTGTTCTATATATAGGCCTATAGATACAGTTTATAGACTGGTGGTTACCAGAAGTATATTCTTTTAAAATTTCATTTTTTGTTTTCCTTGCCTTTACTAATCAGAGATTAAGGGTCATATATTGTGATCTGAGTTACAGAAAACAAAGTGACCATAAAAGTCAAAGGGGGGTAAAATATCTAATTGATTTTTCCTTGACCTGGCTAGAGTCCCTGAGTGGGAGCTGAGGCCTGGTGGCAGCAGGAAAAAGGAGAGGAGACATTCCTGCCAACTGAGGCAGAAATTGGACTATGCCATGCATAGGATCATAGATTTAGTGATGATAGTGAATAACTAATATTTATAGAATGCTTTACCCCTCCTATATCATTGTCTTCTATTAGAGGTTATGGAATTCCAGTGGGCTATTTAAAATTCTAAATAATGATGCTGTTAAGTTCTAGAAAGAAACATCTACTTATACTTCATTGACTACACTAAAGGTTTTGACCGTATGAATCACAACAAAATGTGTCAGGTCCTCAAAAATATATGAGAACCAGGTCATCTTACTTGTCTCCTGAGGTACCTGTATGTGGGTCAAGAAGGAAGAGTTAGAACCAATCATGGAACAACTAATTGATTTAAAATTAGAAAGGGAGTACCACAAAGTTGTATACTGCCACCATATTTAATTAAGTTATATGCAGAATGCATCTTGTGAAATGCCAGGCTGAATGAATCAAAAGTCAGAAATGAGGTGGTCAAGTGAAATACTGACAACTTTTGATATGCAGATGATGTCAGTCTGATGGCAGAAAGTGAAGAACACAGAGGCTTTTTGATGAGGGTAAAAGAATAGTGTCAAAGCTAGCTTGAAGCTAACATCAAAAAAACCTAAGATCATGGCTGCTGGTTCCCTCACTTTCTAGAAAATAAGGGGAAAAGAAATGGAAGAGGTGTCAGATTTTATATTCTTGGGCTAAAAGATTACTGCAGACAGTGACTACAATCATGAAATCAAAAGATGCTCCTTAGAAGGAAATTTATGGCAGATCTAGACAGCATACTAACAAGCAGAGACATCACACTGCCAACACAGGTCCACATGGTCAAAATTATGGTTTTTCCAATAGCAATGCAAAACTGAGTGCTGAAGAATAGAATGGTGGTGATGAAAAAGACTTCTGAGAGTCCCTTGAGTGGCAAGGAGATCAAATCAGTCAATACTTGAAGAAATTAGCTTTGATATTTCATTGGAAGATCAAATGCTGAAGCTGAAGTTTAACTACTTCAGCCACATAATGAGAAGACAACTCATTGGAAGAGACCCTGAAGTTGGGAAAGATTGAAGGCCAAAGGAGAAGAGGACAGCAGAGGATGGGATGGATAGATGGTGTCATGGAAACAACAAACATGAGCTTAGACAGACTTCAGTAGACAGTGGAGGATAGAAGGGACTGGCCTGCTCTGGTCCGTGGGGTCACAAGGCATCCAACATGACTGAAACAACAACAAAAACAAAGAGAGTTCTTTAAAATTTGCAAAGTACTTCTCATGTATTATTTCATTTGATCATAATAACCCTGTGCAGTAGGTACTATTACTATCCCCATTTTACAGATGAGGAAACTGAGGCTGAGAGCATTTGAGGCCAGATTTGAACTGAAGTCTTGACTACAAGTCTAGGAATCTATGCACTTCACCACACATCTGACTTTAGAAGTCATTTATTCCAACCCTCTTCAGTTGACATAGGAGGGGTTAAGGTCCAGAGAAGTTACCTGACTTGCCTAAGGTCACACAGGAAGTATGTGACTGACTAGGATTTGAATCCAGTTCTTCTTACTCTAAACTCAATTCTCTTTACGCAGTACTGTGTGACCTTACAGGTAGAAGCACCACCAGGTGAGTAAGAAGTGCCTTGGTAGGAGTCTGAAAGAAATTCATAAAGGAGACCAGGAGTGGGGTCCATCTTAGCCTATAGATGAGCCTCTTTCTTTCTCCTGGGCCAGAACTTTGTAAACATAACTGCAGGAAGTTAATGGGAGGTGGAGAAAGAATCAAGAGAAGCATCCATGACAACTATAGTAACTTGAAGAACCTGAAAAAACTACTTCCACCCCTATCAGATCCTAGACAACAAAGGTGAGTGAACAAGAGGACTCCAGAAACATGGGCATATTCCTGGGTACTCCTGGCATGTGCAGTACACATAGCTATCATCCTACTATCTATCCAGAATACAGGACATCCTCCATCACAGTGGTAAGCAATTTTCCTGAGCTTACCTTTTCCTATTTGATAGTGATATACAAGGATTTTTGGACAAAGCTATCTTTGTGGTTGCGCCTATCAATGTATCTCATAAGATCTTAGCGTATGCATGGGGGTGTGCTTTATTAGAGGAGTACTTTTAAGACTGAGTTTGTATTTATTGTCTAAGATTGTACTGAGATCAAAATTTTTTGTAGTCAATGTTCAATAAGTCTAATGGAATCTTTAAAATCAGCTATGAGACTTTGGACATGGAATCTATTAGAGAGAATTGTCTGTGACAGTCTACCATTTTCTTTCTCATCTTTTCATCAAGGATGCCATTGATGTGTTCCTAGACCATTCTATTATATAGCATTGAGAAATTAGACACACTGGTTTCTAGTTACCAATACCTTCTCAATTGATTTTTTGAGGAATTAATATTTGTGTTGATGATGTTTTCCATGCTTTTGCAATTTTCTTCTCTTTTGCTTTTAAAATTTTATTATTTCAGCATGCATTTCTTTTGTATTTGACCAGGAATAGCCACTCTTCCTGGCTCTGTCTTACTGAGCACTTTATTCCTATTTCTTTTTCTTCCTCAGTAAGAGAAGAGGATTGAACTGGATGGCTATCTTGCATCTGTCCTTTCATTCTCTAACAATCACCACACTTGGCTCTTACTTTCTTCCTTAAAGAAGTACAAATTTTTGTTAAGAGATTTCATAATTCTTAGCCTAAGGTAAATTTCCTGACCTGGGGCATAGCCTAGGTTGCCTATACTTATTCATAATTCTTCCCCTAAGTGTTGAATTTTGTGGGACCCCAATTCCCTTAATGCAATGCTTCCCCTTTCCTAAAAGTTAATGAAAGTTTGCCAAATTATAAAAAATGTAAATTTGTGTTAGTAGTGGGACAACTCATATGGATAAAATCATCAATGCCAGAACCATTAAATTAAGTGTCACAGGATGCGTGAGTCAAAGGGGCACAAAGGTGTACAGAAAGAGGCTAGTGAAAAAGGGGATCATGATACTGAGACAATTTGAGGAATAGAGAAGTGAATCTGAGGACATTTGTGATGGATGGCTTTAATCTCTTCATGAAAAGAAGAGTAGAAGGTCTGGCAAGAAGAGGGGAAAAAGATTCAGCTGCCAAAGTAAGGACTGAGATAATCTGTCAAGAAAGCTCTATGTGGGGCCCACAAAAGGTAGTATGTCATGCATTTTAGTAGAAGAGATCACTTCAACTTTGTGACTCTCTCCAGAAACTCTCAGGACCCTAGAAGTAAGAACAGAGAAAGCAAATAGTGATGATTGGTCAAGGGTCCAAGGGTTCATAAATCAAGAATGGTAGAGAGTTGGGATGACAAGAGATTCTAGGGTGTTAATCTGTGAAACATTATAATGATAAACCACAGAGTCAAGCCTAGGTGTTGAGGTAAGTAAAGCTAGAATGGGGTAGGAAGGAAATGGGGAAAAGGGACTAAAGTGCTTGTCATCAATCAATAGGCATTTATTAAGTTCCTACTATGTGCCAGGTACTGGGGCTATCAAGACAAAAAATTTAAATAATTTCTGCTTTCAAGGAGATTATATTCTATTGGAGGGAGACAAGATGTATATACTTACAAGGTATCCCAAGCTTTAATAACTTAGAACTACATACACATAAACACACACATATATATGAAAATTACAAAAAAATTATAAGGGGATGGCATTAACAGTTGGGGATGTGGTAATCAGGAAAAGTTTCATTTAAAAGGTGGTGTTTGAGTTGAATTTTGAAGGAAATGAAGACTTTTATGAAGTAGAAGTACAGAGGGAGTTCATTTCAGGCAAGCGAGTAGAAAGGCAGCCAATATAAGGGACATGGAGGTGACAGATGGAGTGCCATGTGAGAGGGACAAAGAGAAGGCCTATTGTGCCATAGAATAGAGGAAGGGAGCAATATATAATGAGACTAAAAGAAGAGTTAGGTAGTAGGGGCCAGGTTGTGAGGGGCTTTAAAAGCCAAATGAAGAAATTTATATTTTATCCTAGAAGCAAAAGGAGTTTACAGAGTAGGAAAGTAACATGGTCAGACCACTTACTTTGAAGTCTGAGTGAAGGGGATGGATTTGGGAGGGGAGAGAATTTAGACAGGAAGATGATTTTTAAGAGGCCATTGCAGTTATCCAGGGGACATATGATGAAGACCTGAACAAAAGTGGTAGCTCTGTGAGTAGTGACAAAGGGACTGATGAGAGAAATGCTATGGAAGTAGAAAGGACAAGATTTAGCAACTGATAACCCATACACTCTTAATCTAGGAGGTTTTGATCATTCCCACTCAAGCACTGCCTCAGAAATTCTTCGGTAATTAGAGAGAAACTGGTGCATTGACATTTCCTCAACAGTTGGGGAATGCACAGGTGAGATATACTCTTTTGGATGTCAGAGGGAGAAATGCCAACCTGAATCTTGAATTGATATTAGGAACTCTTTCAAATATAGACAATGAGACCTCATCCCTCCCCTCGACAAGTTTTTTGTGAGTCTGGAGGTCAGAAGGAATAGTAGGAAGGTGGGGGTTGCTTCAGTGAGGGAAGGCCATTCCTTCGTCTTTCTATAGCAAAGATGAAGAAGGAACTGAATCTCTTCTATAAATCTGTCTATTAAAACAATAGAGATCTAGCCCACTGTGGTAGCAAAGGTGCAGACTTTAATGACAAAAGTCCTTACCTCTTCAGAGAGAGTGGGCCTTGCTTGAAAGGAACAACTCTCGCCACCGGCTGGAAGCAGCCGGGGGGAGACATACTTATTTATACATGAGAGGTGCTCATCATAGAGAGTTTTGTTTGTGTTGTTATTTTTTTCTTCTATTTTGAATTTTTTGGACTGTATGCTTGGAAGGAAAATTTGCATCCTCATGCCAAGGGGTATCAAGTTGTGCTTTTCCATGTAACAGCCTGAACCAGCAAACTGAAAAATACCCCCAAAGTAAAACTGGACTTTTCATTTTATGGAAGTCTTTGATATCAGAATTCTACTTCTTCTTCTTCTCCTTTTTTTTTAGCAATATACCTATCTGTAAAATGGTCTTTACTAAAAAAAATATTCTATGATTATTGTTTTTCTTTTCTTCAGGGCCTGCCCACTTCCTGTTTCAGGGTACCTGTGTCTTGGTGTCATCTCTTTTCAAGTCTAGCCTCTACAAGTATCTGTAAATTTTCCTTCCTTCCTTCATTTGTTTTTTTCTTTAAATTAGCTGTTCAGTTGAAAAGGAAACTAGCTAACACTCATGATTTAATAACTCTTAACAGCCTGATGAATCACTTACTCTTGAGGATATTTGTATCCAGTTAAACATTTGGGCAAATCCAATGATCCAAGGGAATAAATCTCTTATGAAATTTCTGGAATCAGCAAACAAAAGGAGTAACATTATTTTTGGCAGAAAAGCTTTAGCATTACCTCTCAATTTATAAGGAGTTTGAATACTGGTGTTTTCCCCTCCTCTCAAAAAAGAAAAAGAGTACACAAAACTGTAATAATAGGTCTTTTGGATTCAGTTAAACAGTTCTAATTCTGCCCCTGCCAACCACTGAGATCTCTGGGACTTCAGGCAAATTCTTTGACTTTCTTATCTGCAAAGTGAGGGCATAGATTAAATGATCTGTTCTCTACATCTCTGAACATATTTTACTAATTTAGCTATGCTACTGCAAAATCTCATTTTTTTTAAAGGAAAACTATTTCTTTCCCTAAAGTGCTGCCATTTATTATTTTAACATACTATATATGAGTATAAGCTTAATATTTTACATGTTTTACTTATTAATTGTTTTTTTGCTTTTTGGAGGGGGGAAGGCAGGGCAATTAGGGTTAAGTGACTTGCCCAAGGTCACACAGCTAGTAAGTGTTAAGTGTCTGAGGCCAAATTTGAATTCAGGTCCTCCTGACTCCAGTACTGGCGCTCTATTCACTGTGCCACCTAGCTGCCCCACTTACTAATTTTAAAATGTATTTTATTTATAATTTTAATTTCCACCATAACATCTAGGCTATATGGTTTTTTTAAACATAGAGACAAAATGCAATGATCTAATTAATCATTATGGCCTTGATAAGCATTTAGGTTCTGAGGGACCTTAAAAAGTTGTATATGGGAAGACCCAATGTAGTGGCATGGATGGGATGCAATCTGCAGTGTTAGAGGAAACACCTGTACAGATAGCATCACAGGATGATAGAAATGGAGAAAAATGTCCAAAGAGAGGAAGCATGTTGACAAGAATTTATATTACAAACTTAACTAAGTGGCCACTAGAAGTACTTCAGAAAACCTCCAATTCATTCAGAGCTAGCTATGTAGGTTTGTGGTCTAGCTATTAATACTCTAAAATAATATAATGGTATCCCTGAAAGAAAAGAAATAAAAACCCACCAGAGTTTCTCTGGAGTTAATTCTTCCAGGAAGGCTGTCTCATCCTAATGGGTCAGGACACCCTTGTGTAATTTTATACCTGCCCATCTTGATAAGCTTTTAAAAATGTTTGTTCTTGTCTTTAGTACCCATCTGTAAATATTCCTCATTTTGAAAAATGGCAGTGTGTGATGCAATCAGTGCTATATTGGGCTTGACCCTGACAGCGAGAGACAATGAGTTGTCCAGGGGAGCAATGTGTGGGGACAAATGTTACCTCTTACAAACCATGATGAATGATTTATTAAATTACATCTCTCAGACAAAATATGAAACACTCATGACTAAAAGATGCCAAAGTGCAGTAGAAAGAGGGCCAGATTTGCAGATGGAAGGACTAGGTTCCAATCCTGGCTTTTCCACTTATTATATGTGTAACTTTGAGCAAGTTAGTCTCTCTGAGGATCAGTTCCCTCAGCTATAAAATGAAAAGATTGACTTGAAAGATCTCTCAGAGTCCTGCCAGCTCTAGACGTGTGTGTGTGTGTGTGTGTGTGTGTGTGTTGTATAACTGAGCAGATTTTTCCCACAGTCTCTTCTCACAAAGAGGAGGCAGACCATTCAATATGGAACTGAACTTGGGGGGAAAATCGCAGTCAGAATTTTGGACTGTGGTTTTGCTATAAGATTTTAAAGGCAAAAGTTTAAAATTTCAATCCTTGTGCTTTGTAATATAGTTAAAACATTTTTCGTTGTTTAGTTATTTTTAGTCATGTCTGAGTCTTCATGTCCCCATGTGGGGTTTTCTTGGCAAAGATATTGTAGTGGTTTGCCATCACCTTCTCCATCTCATTTTACAGATGAGGAAATTAAGGCAAACAGAATTAAGTGACTTACCCAGTCACACAGCTACTAAGTGTCTGACAGCAAAGCTCAGGTCTTCCTGATTCCAGGCCAAGCACTCTATCTACTGCGCCACCTAGCTGTCATTGTGAAATATGCAAAGGTGGTTTTTTCCCCCGTTTTGTTTTTGGTATGGGACATGGTGTAAGGGAGAATTTTTTGGGAGAAAGCAGAGTGTACACAGGGCGGAATAGATTTTTTTTTGCTTTGAGAAATGCATTTTTTCACAAGTGTAGATTCAAACTCTGATCCCAAACTCGAGACTCCTGAAAGATTATTTATAGCCAAGAGCATAACAATAACAATTCACATCTATGAAAACTCTAACGGTCTCCATAAAAAATTGTAGGGTAGGTAGTGTATTATTATTCCATTTTGCAGATGAGGAAACTGAGGCTCAGAGGAGTGAAATGATTTGCCTAAAGGCCACATTAGCTCAAAAGTGTCTGAGATGGGGTTGAATATCAGATCTTCTGACTCCAAGTCCAGAGTTCTTTCCCCTACATCCCTTACCTCATTACCTTTGCAGTCATAGACATGGGAGGACTTCTGTCCCATTCCTTGGTTTATGCTTTGAAACTGAGCTCTACTTTTTGTCACTCAGTTCTTGACTTAGCTGAAATATGAAAGGGGGGAGGAGAAAGAAGAACAGAGGAAGAGGAAGAAGGGAGAATGGAAAACTGAGAAGAGAGACAGAAATATAGACAGAGAGTAGAGATAGGGAAGAAAGGGGAGAGGGAGAGAGAGAGAGAGAGAGAATGATGAGGACAAGTCAGCCTTCTGGTGAACCAGGGCAAATAGAACACAGTGTCAGAATGACATTTCATAACGATACCGGAAAAGTAATTTGCTCTTTAGGTGAGTGCTTTATCTTTCAGGGGTTTGTAACCCAAAGAAGGTAAATTGATTTGTCCTGGTACCATTTGGTATCCTGGAAGAGGTAATTTACCTCATCATGTCAAGATACTCTACTACACAGAGGTTGTTCATTCTCCCTGGTTTAATACTGGAAAAAGGCTTTGTTCACTATGGGTTCAAACCCAGCAATAAAGTCACAGAATCAGAGAGGAATGATTGAGGACCATCTAAACAAGTGCATGGAGAGTCTCTTGTCTGTTTCTGGTTGCAGCTTTATCTGATGTTTTCCTTTCATTCAAAGATTTGGCTAATATCAAGGAGACTGGAATAAACCCATTTTGTGTCTCTTCAATCCTTAGGCTTCTCACACAACTCCAGCACCAACTCAGGGGATGACAGTGGGGCAGAGGTAGGCTCATGTCTTACTTTGCCCTTTTAAAATGGTTACTCATAGGATCGTAGATTTAGAGGCAGAAAAAAAAAACTTTAGAAACCATAAGATCATAGAATTAGAGCTAGAGGTTATCTCAGAAGGAAACGGAGTCTCAGATAGAGGAAGTGACCTGTCCAAGGCCATACAAATACTAAATGGGAAACAGCACCAATTCACTATATTACTTCCATTAAGAATAAAGGGGAAAAAACCTCAAAGCTAAGACACAGTACTATAACACAGAATCTTATTTGTTAGCTAAATATAAATCATCCAGGAGCAGATGCTCATTCTGATTACGGAATAAATGGTGACCAAAGAGTACTCTGTCTGGTTCACTGGAACTTACTCCTTAGGATAATGAAAGTATTCCATGTCACACAGAGCAGCAGTAATTGGTATGGCTTTTTCTCTGGAGATAGAACTTCGAGCAAGGCTATTACAGTTGCTAAGCAACTCTCCCACCTCCTCCCCCCTGTCTGTTCTACAGGGGAAATAGGCACCATGGAAAAGATAAATTAGAAATAAGAGGGAAGGCAGTATAGTAGACCAAGAGACAGATGTGGATTCAGGAAGTAGGGAGTTTGAGTACTGACTAAGACACCAGCCCCCAGGATAAAATACTAACTCCTCCCTTTGACTTTGAAAACTCTTTACAGTCTGGTTCCAACCTATCTTGAAAGAAGGATTTCACAGTATTCCCTGCTCATATGTGCTTACTTCCATACAAACTGATCTACTATATTTTCTATGTATATGGTATGACATCTCTTACCTCTATACCTTTTGCTGCCATCTACCCCTCCCTCACACACACCCCAAAGAACTACCTCCTACTGATGCCTTCAGGATCTCCTATTCTACTAGGCAACTATATACAGTAACAGATAAATGTGTATATGATAATTTGAGGAGAGAGCATGAGCCACTGGATGAATCAAGAAAGGTGTCTCATACAGGTTAGCACATAAATTGAACCTTATAAAGGAACTGGGATCCTAAGGGAGAAGGTGAAGAATGAATGTGATCTGAGTGGGGAAGGGAGCGTGCTGTCTGTATAAATTCCTAGAGATGGAGCGATGGGTTTGAGAAACATTAACTATACTACTGTGTGCATAAAGAGGAGCAATGTGAAAAAAGCTTAAGAAGGTAAGGTAGAGTTAGATTGTGAATGCACTTTAAATACCAAGGTAAGGTGTTTGATTTTGCCCTAGTGACAATAGGAAGCTCCTGAAGCTTCTTGAGAAAGGGAGTAACATGATCAGAATTGTGCTTATGGAAGATATTTTTTGGTACTCACATGGAGGATGGATTGAAGATAGGAGAGTCGGGAGGTTAGGTATTCAATTAGTGAACCATTGCAATAATAGCTTTGGTGAGAGATGAGGGCTTGAAATAAGGTAGTCACTAGGTGAATAGAGAGGAAGGGATATATTTGAAAGCTCTTATGAAGGTATAATTGTCAAGACTTGACAGCTGACTGGACAGAGGGATGAGACAGCAGAAATATTCAAGGATGACTACAAATTTGTGATCAATCAAAGAGCTGTAATTCTCCTGCAGAAATGTCCAGTGTCATTTCCTTTAAGAAGGTGGTGGTTTTATATGTGAGTGGAGAGATGAATGAAAGAAATGTATGGAAGGAGAATCAACAAAACTTGGCAATTAATAATAGGTGAGGGTTGAGTTGAGATTGACTAAAGTTTTGAACCTGTTTGATTGGAAGGAAATAGGAAATAAATGCTTTCAACAGAAATAGGGAAGTTTATGGAAGGAATGGGTTGAGGTCTGTAGAGAAGAGAATAAGTTCTGCTTAGGATATGTTGATTTTGAGATACCTTTGGCAAAACCAATCGGAGTTGTACAGTGCAGCTGGTGACACAGAACTAGAATTCAAGAGTGTGATTAGGGCTAGATTTGTAGAATTGGGTCAAAATAAGAAGTAAAAATAAAATCCATGATAGTAGATGGATCACCAAGAGACAGTATACAGAGAGAAGAGGTCCCAGACAGAGTTGTGGAACATACAATTAGGGATCACTTCCTAGGGGTCTACTTGAAGTTCTACCCAGGTAATCTTGAATGTCCATCAGTCAATCAACAAACATTTATTAAGTTGCTAATATGTTCCAGCACTATGCTAGGTGCTGGGATATAAAAATAAAAGTCAGCAGTCCTTGTTCTCAAGGACATTACATCCTGCTAGAAGAAAACACACACACACATATACACACATTCATGTTTGTGTAAATATGTATGTATTTGTATATGTATATATATATGAACATGCATACATCCATGTGTGTTTTTATATAATTAAATATCAATATAGGAATAAAACTGAACCTGTGGTTTCATTGGTATAGAATATTTCTGATGAGAAGATTCTTGTTACTACTATAGGTCAGCCCCTTCTCTGTAGTTTAGAGAGTTACAGGGAAACCAATGAGAAGATTATTGCAATAGTTTGGGTAAGAGGTGATGAGGGCCTTAAACCAGGTGATGGTTTTCTGGGTAGAAAACATGTGAGAGGTGTTATAAAGGTAGAATCAACAAGGCTTAACAATATCTTGGATATATGGAAATGAGGAAGAGTGAAAAGTAAAAGGTGACTGAGGTTGTGAATCTGGGTTATTTGAAGATTTGTGGAAAGTATAAAGAAGAAATAAGGAAGTATAAAAGAGGGGTGAGTTTGAGAAAAAGATATTGAGTTCCATTTTGAACATGTTGAGTTTGAGATCAGAGACAGAGAGAGAGAGAGAGACCAGGGTTGATGGATCAACTGAATAGAGGTGATAATTAAAGCCATGGGAGTATATGAAGTTAACAAGAGAAAGGATTTAGGATGAAGTGTTGGGCTATATGCACAGTTTGGAAATAAGGATGATGATCCAGTAGAGGAATTTGGTTTTTGGTTTTTTATATGGCATTCTAGTCATGGGTCCTATTTTCACCAAATTGCAGTTGCTTAGCACAATACTTAGTACAGTTCCAAGTACATAGTAGGCACTTAATCAATGCTCTTTTTAAATGAATTGAATAATACCTTTAGGGTCAAATTGTCTTCCTTGCATTGTTGCCTTTAGTTTGCCTAACTTAGTAACTGTACTTTTTATGTCCATATCTCAGTCTGTGGGTTTTATTGCTTGATTCTTTCCTAGATTTTGCCACCAATAAATTTTTGTACATCCCTCCTGTTAGTCTTCCTACATTATAAAAACTTTCCACGGTATCTACCTTGGTGGCTATACCTAGGCAATTTTCTCTCTTTTCTCCTTCTTTTTTAGTAGAAAGTCCTAATGATTGGACTCCGAAGACTCATCCAAATACATTTTTATAACCCCTTGGTAGATGTCCTTCATCTATGACCAATAACCCACCATTTCTATGGTAAACTTTTATAAGACTCCAGGATCCTTTTTCAAGGCCTAATCACAGGTTGGCTATATTCCCCTACCTAAGGTTCTAGGGATGCCCTAAGGTTATATGGGACTCTCTCTCTTTCTTCCTTCCTTTTCTCTCTCTCTTTCTTTCTCTCTCTCTCTTTCCTTCCTTCCTTCCTTCCTCCCTTCCTTCCTTCCTTCCTTCCTTCCTTCCTTCCTTCCTTCCTTCCT